>NW_020884877.1:17913519-17973882 GCF_003945725.1 Corapipo altera | reverse complement strand
CGCGGAGCGGGGCGCGGCGCCAGGGGAGGCGCGGAGCGAGGCGGAGGGCGCGCCCCCCTCCCCAAACCCCCCCGTGCCGCGCAATGGTCGCGCCTGAGCGGAGCGCGGGGGGGCGGCGGGCCCGCGTGCCGCGCATTCCGCCGCGGGGCGAGCCCGGCGGGGTCCCGACCCCCGAGGTGCCGCGGGACGCCCCGCAGAGCCCCGGCTGGTGCGGGGAGAGCCGGGTGTTGTGCACCCCCCGAACCGCGGGGCTGACGGCTCCGAGGGCGATAAATACTGCAGGCTTTAACTCCCAAGTTTTTCTTGACTAGGGATGGGGAGGGGGAAGGAACATCCGGTCACAGCCCTCTCCAGTGCCTCAAGGCAGCATTTGGGAAGCAGGAGGAAATTCTTAGTTTCTTCTCAAAATTTGGGCCTAGGAAACGTTACAGTTCTTAGGCAGCGAGATTGGGACACAGAGAGGAGTAGTTTCCAACTTCACTCACTAGTACTCTGCACTGTTTAGATTACTACATTTACACTGCCTAGTGATGTTGGTGATCTAATTTCTAAGAAAGTCCAGAGCTACAGCTCTGTCAGGCCACTGACTCTCTGATCATTGACACTGCAGAAGACCTTCTATTACGGACATGCATCATCAAGCACCTTTTGGTTTCTCTTCCTCTTTCTGATACTACTGTGGCCCCGATTGCACACACTGCAACATGACCAGGGGAAACAGCTGCGAAGAAACAGAAAATTGCCAGGTAGTTCATTACTGAAAGGCTGAACAACATCTGACAACACTAGTACTTACAAAAGCCACAATCTTCAGTTATTCACTTCCCTAGAAATAATCTCTAAGTATTTTGGTATCCTAATATATTGCCACCACAAATCAGAGCCCATTTGAGTACAGTTTACAGTAAGAAAGCATCGCCACTTGGCAGAACTACATTCTGCCTAACTTTCCTTTTTTTCCCCACTTTCAAGTCCTAAAATGGATCTCATTCAGTTTGGCCTTGATTTGATAATACAAGTTTAAGGGTTGCTAGTACTGGATGAAAAGCACTGAAGGGACGTGGGGATCACTGGCACTTGAAAATGTTTGATGGAATAAGTTTGTACCAGCAGACTTTATGCCAGATCAGGTACCGTCTGTCTGTACTACCCTAACTTCATGCTGGGTCATGGAACATTTGCATTCCCACTGCTGACATAAAGCTACCACACGGACTTAATGCTAAGATAAATTCACACTCCCTGGTCTGGTTAAGGCTTCATGCCTGCTTTACAACAACATCAGTTGGCATCATTGCTCAAAAAGCAACAGTTCAGCAACCAATTCTGGGTGAAACCTTTTTTTTTTTCTCTGATCAGGTTAATTTTCTTCCACATCATTTCCTTTTCTGGTTCAGCATGTGGCTGTGCTGCTGCTTGTGCCAGTGTAATGGAGGAGGTAGCATGTAAGCAAAAATAGGCAGGGGCGAGAGGACGGATATGAGTGCTTGTTTTGGCAGCAATATCAGATTATATTTGCTTAATATGTTCAGGTACCTGTAGCTTAATTTGACAGAAATGTAGCTGTATGCTCATGCCTTCCCAAGATGTACTACACACAGTAGGCAATCTGTGCTCTGGTCTTATTACAGCCCCTTGGTCGCAGATGTCATAGTCAGACTCAGTGCTGAAGCGCCGTCTTAAAGCAGTACAAACTGTAACAGTGACAGGCTACTTCCCCTGCTAAAATCTCTATTCCTAAACAAAAAATAAGAACAATATTGTTCTGGGCAGTGTTGCAGTCACTCCAAAGGGGAGACAAAGCTTACATCTGCTCCAGCTACGGGAGGGCTTTGTTAGCTGGAGATGTGTACAGTGACCACACCTTCCCCTCACGGGGAAAAGCTTTTCAAAACCCATCCATCATCCCTTGCTTCCTTCCCTCTCCTCTTCCTGCCCCATCCCCCAGGGAAGAGGCTGGAGGGATGTAAACACTATATACTCAATTGGGCCTATTCTCAGTCACTGTCATACCAGGGAAGGCTCTCAAGAATATTCCAAAGCAGTATCTGAAATGCTGCTGCCTTGCCCTCTCTGCTGTCACACGTCCCACGGCTTCCCATGAATTGGTCGTGGATTTCCTTCTCTTAGATTCAGTATGTGGCACATTTCTCTTGGTTACCAGTACTTTCTTTCCTAACATATTAGGAAAACACACATCAACAAATATAATCATGTAAACATCTACTAGATCACAATCAAATGGTATCTAAATATTTATTTTTGTTAAAGAAAGAATCATTACAGAATTTTCTGTGAAGAAAAATTGATGTCCTTTCCAAAGTGTTAATATGCCTATCAACATTTTCTGTTCTTCTTAAAAGGCTCGAGTAATCTGTCTCCATTTTTGTCTCAAACAGGGAAATACCTGCCTTCCAATAGCTATGATGAAGTTATCAAGAATATAGAGCCAGACTCCTTACAGCAATGTGCCTGAGAGGCTGTACACTCTCTATCCTCGAACATTTTCAAGACCAGGCCGCACACAGATAGCCCTAAGCAACCCTACTCGATCTTTTTGCTGATGCTGCTTTGGGCTGGAGGTTGGACTAGAGAGTCCCTTCCGATCTGAACCTATGCTCATATGAGAAAGCTGCTTTGTTCTTATTCCAGAATATAGGCAAAATGATTTCTGTGTACAACCCTGTATTTGAGATTAAGGTGATAAAGCTTGAGATAATTGCTGGGACTTTTCAGTACTTGTGCAGTGATGTATCAGTTCAAGTACTGATAACAATTCCCCCACATATTTTCTGGGATGCAAAAAGCATGTCTTGTTTGCAAAGAACAGTCTCAGTCTTACTCACTTAGCAATCCCAAAACTGAGACACCTATTTAAATCAATTTTCAAGGACTTTGTTATTACCTGTATACAACAGGTGTGAACAGACTTGCAGGTAGCCAGGCATCTTGCTGTTTGCAATTATAAATGAGCAATTCATTTTGATCCTAAGGGAAAAAGGTGACCACGGGGTCTAAGAGTGCCTCTATAAATCATTCAGAGCTTCTTTAAATTACCCGGAGTTGCTTGTTTAGAAAAAAAAGGAAAACTTGTGAGCAGCTCTGTGCATTTTTGAACTACAATGTTGCAATTACATATTCTGTTTAGTTAGTTTCTTTCATTTTTTTTTAATGTACAGTTCAGAAATTTAGGTTTGCAGAGAGATTAGCTAAATACAGAAAGAAAGAATTTGTCTGAAAACCTGGAGACAACTGAAAGTACTCAAGAGTCTTTCCAGTAATGTTTATCAATCTTAACAAATAGTAGACAGGCAAAATGAAGCATTATTTTAAAAACAATTCTACACATTTTAAGCTGCTACTTTACCATTTCTGTTGTAAATCAAATTCATGGCTTCTCTTACTTATCTCAAAATTCAAACAAAGTAGCTATTTCCCCTTAGGGCATTCAGTGCCTCTGTGGGACAGATGGTCCCTCAGCACTGGATCTGCTTTAAAAGGGAAACTTACAGTTTATTTCAAAACCCTGTGAGTCCAGACTGAATCTTCTGAATTTCCTTACAACTCTGCTCTCCTGTCCACTTCAGGGCCTTCTGAAGACCCACTAGTAGAAAAGTGGCTGTGGGCACCTCATTTACCCACCTTGAGGAGACCTAGAAAACCCGGGGGCTGCCACCACAGTGCTCACTTCCTTGAGCATCCATCCTCTCATCACACCCAGTCACATGGAGAAAGATAGAAACCAGAGTAGGCAGGAAGCTGAGCCACAGCTATTCAAAAATACTTTTAAATACCCTATGCAAGCCAAAGAAGCAGCGTGCAGGGCTGAACTTTGGGAAATACTAAGCCTTTCCTGTAAAGTGTTAACAAAGGAGTATGGGAAGCTGAGTATCATACAGAAGCAGAGTTTTAATTTTAAGCTTAAAATCATTGATTCTGAAAGTATGAAAAGCATTTCTAACAGCCAAAGGAAAAGAGTAAACTTTATTACATGGGAAGCTCCTTTAGAGATAAGTAATCTCATAATTATTGGTTTTATTATTATTTAAGTATTCCCAGTACACAGGTAATGAAAAAAAATCTGTATCTTGCTAAGTCAGGATGAGGAGGAAAGGTGGGTAGAAATGGGACATAGTAATGCTGTGAACATGCCAAATACTTTCTATATAAAATCTTCTGTAAATTTTCTTTTTTATTAGAAAAAGAAAAGTACTAAGAAACAATGATTTCTGCAGAAGTATATGATCTGCTAAGAGTGAGGTATTGCATACACAATGAGAAGCTGTTGTTTAAGAATGCAGTCTTCAAAATAATCGCATGAATATATTCAACAATAAGAAATGACTCTCCATGATGATCACAACCAAAAGGGGAAGACAAATAATCTTTTCCAGCTGTACCATTTTAAACACTGGTACTGAAGTATCAAATTACTTATACTCTACATTAGAATATTGAAAAAAAAACCAAAAACAAAACCACCATGTTATCACTCATTATAAAATACCTGTGCACAATCACTGTAACGTATTTTTTTTATTTGAACTCATCAGCTCATTCTCTCTGGGAATCCTCCAACCTGTCTCTGATTTTCCCATCACCTCTACTGCAGTTTTTTTTCCTTTAAATACAACAGCTCTCTGAAAAAAAAGAGCAGCTCTCTGCTCCCCGCAGTGCTCACAGAATGCCTCTGCTGCGGCCACTGGGGTTGCGCCTCCAATGACACGCTTTGACTCCTCCCATTCATTTTAGCTTTGCAGTTCATTCCTTCCATGCTTCCTTAAATGTTCTTGGAAAGACACTTAATATAAATTGCACAATTATAAGTAATTATTGCCATTCCTTCACTGATGAGTAGTGTTAAGAATATGAACATAGAGAGCAACACAATCTCTTGTTAATGCCATGCCAGCATTTTATATTATGGAATGCATTATTTATTATTTGAAAGCCACAACAAGATACTTTCTTATAGAAGCATTTTCACTGTGTAACAAATCCCCTTCCTAAACATACCTTGTATATTCTGGGAAGCACAAGTATGAAACATATTTACTGTAAAGGATTACTATGTAACAGAAATTTAAGGAGGCTGCTCATAATCAGTAATAAAAACATAGGACAAAATCCAATCCTCATTTGTGGAATGGACTGAAATGACTCCTCAAGATCTCAATTCTGCCATTAGCTTGATAATGTTGCCAGACACTTTTTTGAAACTATAAAGCAGTCAAAGTGTGTAAACAGTTGCCAAATTTACTGCAGAATAAAATACTAAAGTCTGTCCAAAATGACAAAGCATATTGCTTTTTCTGCTTTGTTATTAACTATGTAGGAAGTAGTTCAACATTATATTAAACCATATTTATTTTTTAAGTGAGACTACGAAGAAGAGCTCACTCTTTTAAACATGCTTTCTTGACTGTATATTTTTACATTTTGTGCAGAATAAATTTACGGAACAATAGAAGAAGAAAGTAAAAATATTTGCAAGGTATTTTCTAGGAAACAATTATTCTATGTAGCTATTTTATTTTTAATTTTTTTACATATTTACATTTTAATACAAATAATAACAGGTAAAGCAAAATCTGGAAATACAAAAACATTTTTTCTAAAACTTCAGTTACTGGGTTTCTAAAGTAGGGTTATATCTGCTGATTTTTAAACAGAAGAGAGGTTCTTTCTAGCCACAATATTGAAATAATCAAAAAATGTTCAATTTTAATGTGCTGGGTTTTCTTTGATGAAATTATTCATCATGTGGATCAGGTTTGAATGGTTACTATTTTATAAGAATTTTAGAAATAAGAAAAAAAGAAATTAAAAGACTCCTACAATTAAAATTCGTTTACAGATTGAGAACAGTCAACGATAACGAAAAAATAAATCACCGCACAATAGTTAGAGTGGAAGGTCCGACCAAAAATCAGCCAGACACAAATCTTGTTCTTTTGCATGTTGTTTTCTTGGTATCCAAGCCCATGAAAGCTTCAGATTTTTCAGTGCTCTGCTGTTACAGAAAAAAACCCCACACTCTTATCTGGTCTTTACATGTCTATAAAATGGAACATATACTTTGAAGCCTTGACTGAAATATGCACTATTTGCATTATAAACAAATTTTGTACTAATGCCATGAGGAGCAGGCTGGAATCACAACATACATTAAATCAAAAATGTCTCTTGATGGAAAAAGAGGAAGACAGAAAATCACTTAAGATATGCTACACCAAAAAAGATGGAGTTATTGTCACTAGTGCTAAATCAGGGTTGCACACTCAAACTATAAGCCTGAAGAATACTTGAGGAAAAGCCAAAGCAGGTACTGCTCTGCAAACCTCTGCTGCAGACAGCAGTCACAATGGCAGAAGCGACAAGCCAAGACTAGAAATTGTGTACAGTAGGTGTATACATGTGGGTATCTTGGAACAAATCCACAAAACACCACTCTTTCCAAACAATGTTGTTGTCCTGAGATGACTCTTCTTGGTTTTTTTCCCTTTCCCTGGAACGAAGTCTTGTCATGTTTGTTTGGCAAATACCAGTAGTCAAGTGAAGAACTGACAGCTCTACCCACTGACATGCACTGTGCAAATTTTTCTTGTCCTCACACACTTCCCTGTCAATTAACCTCATTTCTGACCTCCAAATGTCTTTACACTGTTCCAACTCCCCTGAGTACACGGACAACACCGTACCAGCTCTCTGGGGTCCATTTACATCATCTCAGTTGGAGTGTGAGAAACTAATTTCCATATAGATTTCAAAAGGGCATATAAATTTTATCTCTTTCAAAATTACAGTCTTTACCCTCCAAGTTTGTTTTATAATCACATATAAACAGAAAGATGCTTGTTTATAACACACAATCTGATTTTAATGACCTAATTTAGAGTACAAAGTGAAGAAACAAGATCATGTGTCAGAAGTTAAGCAAACATTCAATAATGAATCTGAATCTTATCTCATTTTCAATATCTTTAAAATAAAAGTATCCACATAAACTTTGATATAATTGTTCCTGAAGTACCTGGTACAGCTTACATCTCTGACAGGCATCATGGATGCCTGTAAACTGCATTTTCATCATGAATGCCTGCCAAAGAAGCTGTAAACTGTATTTTCCCCCTAGAAATACACAATCTGCCCCTCTGAGTTTTGAAATTGCGTACTTGCTACATTTGCAGCATCTCCTCAACATTAATATAACATAGAACGAAATGATCAACAGATATATCTTCAGAATAAGAAAATTCTTGCTCCCACATAAATTCAACACTCATAAAGGTCATCTGGCCTGTGGTCATGGTAAAGACCTCCACCAGAAAGCACTCAGCATCAGCAGTGGAAGGTCATGCCTCAGTAACTGGCAGAGCCCACTCTCTGAGGTAAGAGAAGGGTGTAGCTCCTGTTGATGCAGCCCTCCCCTGAAGGGCTATAGGATCCTACACCTGAAGGTACAGTATGTGGCTGATGCACCACAGATAGGTAAAAAGCAGGAGCTGAACACCAAAGCCACTTCTGACACACTGTATATCCATCAGCTGCAAACAGGGTTTTTTTGCCACTTCCACTCTGAGCTCAACTAGCAACCAACTGCATTGTTACCCCAAGTCTGTGTTTTCACTGCCAATATTTCAGTTCCTGCAATTTCAAATTCAGATATGATCTGAATATTTATGTTCAGTAATCAGCAAATTAATCAAGATGGCTAGGACAATTTATTTCAGGGAGTAACTCACAGAGTGATTTACTAATGTTCCATACTAAGTGTCATGGGCTGGCAGCAGCACAAATCATGGTGGGAAAATATTTCATTGCATCATAATTAAGTTTTACATTTATTTAAGTAAATAGATTCTTAGAGTTGTTTTCAACACATTCTCTTGAGTCAGATTCAAAGTATCTATCAGATACTGCACAACCAGTTTGTTCACCAATATCAACGCACACAAATCAAAGACAAAACCTGGAATTAAACCCCAGGTTGATCAATAGGAGCTTTACCAGCAGACCCCAGATTTTACCCAGAATGAAAGCACTTACACTGTGCTTTTGTGATCACTGAGTTTATTCCTCAAAACAATTAATGCTGAGGGATGCTGAAAAAGAGGAAAGCTTCTGCTCCTTTCCCCCTTCCTGCTCTGAACTTCATGATTTCAAGCTTAGTCCTATGTTTCTTTTGCTTGCTGATTCAAATCAATAACCCAGCAGCTTTTCTTTCTGACACTGTAACGAGTTGAGCTTGGTCACCAAGATGTCTAACAAGATCATCACAAGTTAAGTGACAGGAGCACACAGCTGGGAGAAGGCAAGGTGGGGAAGGTGTGTGTCTCCCATGGGAGGAGGCTGGGTGGCTTCTCTCAGTCTAGGGGCTCCCTTGACGAATTTTACTCAAAACATTTTCACTGGCAACCAATTTTTTAACAATGCATTTCCAGTCATATTCCAGGAAAGTGAGGCTACTGTTAAAGCCAGACCCCAGCCATTTTATGCAGATGCACTGCAACAGAGTTGGGTGAGTGAGTTCAGATAACACAAGAATTAGGCTGAACTTTCGCCCCTCGTTCCAGTGTTCTTTGAAGTTCTTCAGTGCCTTGGCAACTCCTTCCCCTATCTTCCACTATTGCAGCTTCTGTCAGATGCTCTGCATAGAGAGGATTTTTCTCCATTCTGGGATCTTCAAAAAGAATTTTGCACTAAGCTCCCCAGGGACCAGATCTTCACAATGTTTCCGTGCTTGTAAGTACAACTTGCTACACATTTCTGAGAAGAGCAAAACTCCCATCTGTGTTTGCTGAATGAGACAAAAATTATTTCAGGAAATGACTACGGGAACTTTCTATGACTACCTACTAAGAGGAAATAGATGATCTTCTTCTAGTAGGAAGCAAATTTGGATGATTTTTGCAATAGTATTTTAACACGAATTTATGTGAACATGTGCCCATGCACGCATCTCAGGTTTTTGCTACTCATCCATCAAAACTACCAAGTAAACAACTGTCCACTTCAAGACCTGGTCCAGTTGCCCCCTAATGTAATCCAGAAGTACATAATGGAGACAACTGGGCATTTTCATATTTTGACCCTAAGACACAATATACCCTTCATAATTTGAAAGATCACGGAAAAGTTTTCACGTGAATATTTGTTTGTATTTTGTATTTTTCAAATTTACCTGTCAGATCCAGGATTTAACCAAATTAGCTGAACTCCAGTCCAAAATACCATCCAACTATATTTGGTGAAGTACACAAAATTGTGTTTGGACAAATAGAATGCTTTTGGACACCTATGGATACCATTGCTGCAGAACACAGGGTTAGCTACTCCAGAAGCAAGGAAAGGGTAATGGCTTGGAAAGGCAAACATGCTTACTTCTTATACCATCATTGTAATCAGTTACTTTACAGCAGACAGTCTCATTACTATAAAATGCAACTAGAGGCACTTTTGCCTTGCAAAGGAATTCATAAAAACATGTCAGATCACGTCAGCTGAGATGTTACATAAATCACATTCTGCACTAAGCGAAAAAATACATTTTGCATCCAAGAAATTTCAGATTGTTTTCTGAGTAGAGCCCACTGTTTCACAACTCAAGAATTTTTATCAGAATTACAGACATCATTTAAAAGTCATGAAAAGAAAGTTAAAAATCTATGCCTAAATGCTTCCACTTTAATCCCCTTGTTCATTATATTTCCACTAAAGTTGCTACTTCATTCCACAGAGGGGTTGTTCCCAACAGTGCCTCAGACTGTGTAAGCATATCATTAACTTCTGCACTTACATGTATGCAGTCAAGTGACATTACCCGGAGAAAAAGGAGTGTTCTTAAGTCAACTACAAGTGTACTGACAAGAGGTATGAGTAAAGAAAAACCCTTATGTTTCAACACTAATTTCAACTGCTCCTGACACCAGCAAGGAGCTAACTACTAACTTCTTTTGACACTACTAGGTCTTTGGCTTTCTTAAATCTAATTCAGTATTCAGTAACTTGAGAAAGAATAAACCTCTGCTTCCTAGTGACGACATACAATATGATGGTTCACAGGAGTAAATCATGTAGGCACATGATTTTGCAGGAACTAGGCCAGACTGAAAAAAAAGAGAGAGAGTTGCATTAATCCCTTGGTGACTATATTCAGTGGGCTATACATTGGCTTCACCAGCACATTTCACCAAATTGTTCTTTCTTCATTCTCACAGAAGGGAAGAGAAAAATAGGAGAAGTCAAGTCTTTGAGATATAAATGACTTAAACTGCAAAATAAAGTCCAATTTGCATCTTCAATAAAAAATTAAATAATAAAATACATATTTCGTATAAAAATATGTAATATCTGGTCACAAGTCAACTTAAGCAGAATCACACAAAACAAGTAACTCATGCTGAGTTTCCTTGCTGTAATTTTTACTAATGTCAATTTAGAATACAGAAAAAATCTGTTTATTTCCCCTAAAAAAATCAGTCTTTGAAATGTCACCAATGTAGGCAACCTTTAATTTTTTAACAAAACAAAGGTAGTTTTAAATTAACTAAAAGGTTAATTCTAGAATGTATTACCATAGCATTTCCATTTAAAATAGTACATTCCCTTATACTCTATATTTTAGATTCCTCACCTACAGTTGGTTTAAATGCTTAAAATTGTCTAATTACTGATTTTCTGTTGTGTTTGGCTGATAAAATCTAACAGTTGAATCAAAACTGTGCTAGAACTCCTCTGTTAAAATGCTAAAACAGCCAAGCAATGTGCCTCTCATTATCCACCAGCTAATTCTTGACTGACTGTCGATTGCCTGCAGGCAGTTCATCCTACTATGGAAATTATTTTATGATACCTACCTACGGATCTTAGTTTGTGCTGGACTACTAGACTGCTCCTTGCTCCTTTCATGAATTGTAAACTATAAAGTAAACATACTGGGAGGGGTGGGGGGAAGCCCTGCCTTTTCAAGCTGAGAAACTCCAGGCTTCAGATGACAGATAGTACTTCATGCTATTTACTGTACCACTGTAATTATTCGGTAGCTGATCAAACTAATAAACACACCATTTGGCAGAGTGGGGACTTGGGACTACTCGAGTAGACATGAGCTCCTTTTCTGTGCAGAGACTTTGCTACTTCTTTGGTATCAGATCTGATTTAAGAGATGTCTCTCTCTGCCATAGCGTTCCCTCTCCACATCCATGCCAGACACTTATTCCACCCTTCAAAGCAGACATTACCACACTCCCTAGCTGGCCTGAATCAACTGTTTATGTGGGTGTGCGGTGAAGTGGAAAAGAAAACTGATACAGTTTAAATCTATAGATATACATATATTTTTTTTTTCCTGGTGTTCTGATGTAGAGAGCAGCTGTAATACATAACAGGCTTGGCTAGACCTGGGAACGGAGGCAGAACTTCTAAATCCCACCCAATTGCCAAGGGAACAGCAATATCAAGATGCAGTCTGACTGCAGAGCCCTGACCAGCCCCAAAACTGAAAGCAAGCAGCTACTCAGGGTTTTACATAGCAGTACATAAAATGTTTTAATTTCAAGAGACATTTGCAAACACAGACTGTCCTTAATTTTGTCTTCAGATCTCAATTAAACTTGCAAAAGAAGTAATCTCTGTTTAAAACCATAATTTAGGGAAAGACACTGCAATATACTATGTGCTTGGAAACAAACTGATACAGCTCCACAAAGAGATGGAAAATGATGTGATTTATTCATCTGGATATCAGTGGTTTAAAAAACAAAGTGGAGATGTTGCACATTTAACAAAAACCTTAGGTTCACAAATTTCCTCACGTGTAGGGCAAATCTTTCTTCAATAGCTGAAATCATGGTTACAGTAACTTCCTATTCAGTCATTTCCTTAATTAAACCATTGAACTTTAATGTGAAATGCAGCCATTACAAAACCAGAAAGGAATCTGAACAATAACAATCCAGTCAAGTGGGTAGTGCAATAAGAACACTGGCTGACACTTTTTTCTTGGAATCAATGATGTTGTGATTCCCTGAGATACTAAATCAAGGTCAAGGAAACTCTGTGCTTATTCAAAGCTGCACGAGCTGCACGATGCAATGCAGTGAAAACTTGGCACTAGTGGACTCTCCTTGGTAAAAATTATTTACAAACAAAACTGTATGTCATCTTTTTTCCAAGTTTTTGAAAGTGACAATTTTAGTCCAGCAGCAGGTATGCCTTATCATAGCCTCAAACATCTGTACTGCTCCGAACTTGAAGATTACCCAGATGGAGGCATTTTTTAGTCCCTTTTCAGCTACTTTCTATTCCAACCTCACAGTCCCTAGTGGTACTCAAAAGGTCAGTGTTCTCATTTTAAGCAGGCTCTTTCCTTTGGACAGTCACTGCATTCACGCCTATCTTTGCCTCCCAAAAATGGTCCAAACACCCAAAAAGCCAACACCTGGGAGGATGCCAGTCCACCACTGCTCTACCTCGGGCAGTGTTTGCTGCATCAGTGACAGTAAGTCTGTTCCTTTAGTAACGCCAGAAATCCTGACCAGCTCCAGAGCTGTGATGGACTGCCTGTATCACAAGCAGAAAGAAAAGGGCACTGATGCAGGAAGCTGCAAGGAGTTCCAGGTGGGCTCCAGGTACTGCTCTGCGTCTACAGTCATAAGTCCTGCACTGTGCACTCTGCCTCAGCAGCAGCAATGCAGCTCCTGGGTGCTTGTACCTCACCCCTGGACCACGTATGTACAGCCAAACAGCCCCACAGGGCACAGATCTGGCCACGGTATTAGGTTTTGATAGTATTCGATACTATTAGCTCTCTTCTGTTGCCCAGACAGTAGTAACTTTGTGAGTCTCTAGTTACAGAGACAGTTCATACTCTGGGTAGGTGTGAAGGGTCACAGAGTCACTGCAGGGAAGGATATAATCTGTTTTCCAGAACAGTTTAGTGTGATGGGGCATAGTGCCTTCCTGAAGATGCAAGGCCACTAGCCAGTATAAACAGACAGCACACTAGTTTTTGAGGGATCGGTAGGTCATTAAAAAGTAAGAATGAAAAAAATCCAAACAGTGCAAATGCAATCAAAATTCTGGTGCCTGCTATCTAGAATATAAATAATCTTACATAAATCCTTACATTTGATCAAGATAATTTTGACTGGTATAGTCAAAGATTTTACAAAATAATTGAAAGTACACATATGCTGACTTTTTTTTTGTTTTACATGTTTTACAGCCCTTAACCTGAAAGCAAAAGGAACCGACTGATCCAATGGATCCATGTTTACCATACTGGAGTTACACTTCCAACTTTAAATTGGGCTGAAGAGACAATGTTTAATTGTTAAAGTGTAAATCTTGTTGCAGAGATGGATACTCAGTGAAATGGGCACACTAAAACTTACAATTTTTCCAGTATCACCATGCCTCCAAGAATTTTTAGTTAAAAAAACCGAACAGACAAAACCTTAGTTAAGAGATTACTTTTAAGACACTGACTCATTCAAGCTGTGGAATAAGACACAATGGTGTTCTCTTCTCTACCTCAAATAGTACTCTTCTAAATGTTTCTCCTAGGTAATTTTATTCTTTACTGCTAAAAAAAAAATCTATAAAGATAAAAATCAAAAAATTCCTTCATTATGCATTTTAAAGTGCATGTTGTCTGCAGTCTGATCCAGCTCCCAGACAGTGGGATTTCCGACCCCCCCCCCCATATTTAAAAGGAATGATAGGTCTCATGCTGCTAGCTTCAGCGCTGCAACCTGATTTACGCAGGCCAGCCCAAGTGGAGAGCTACTGAAATCGGCTGGATTCTTCTATGGAACAAGATAAAACTGTATAGATAACGCTGAAGATTGAGTGCTAGGGCTAGAGCCTGCTGATTTATCTCACTGGCTACACTAACACACTAACAGAGTCTCCCTGGCTTTGCCAGCAGAATGCTGCACAGGAGCAGGCAGTACCCCAGTGCACACTGCAGGACCCAGCCTTCACCTTATGCTGGAAATGCCCTGCAGTGGAGAGTTCTGGACAAACAGAAATGTTATTTTCACAGGTGTAAACCCAAAGTGACTTTTTGGTCCAGTTTACAAAATCTAATTTGGAATGAATCCTGGAGTTCTCTGTTGCTAGGTGCTTGCAAAGCACCACAGATCTCAATGAGCTAGTAATTAAGTAATAATAGCTATCATAAAATTTCAGAATTCCTATATGCTAGATAAGACCATAATCCTGCTGCATTATATAATGATAACCAACTACTTTTTCCTTGAAATTAAAGATAAATGCGATAATGTTTGCTAACACGCTATTATGAATATTGCTTTCACTTTACAAACTGTTAAGAGAAATATTTTTCAGTAATCATTTAAGAAAACCCAGTACTTGTATAATAACCCTGTTAAACAGACTGACACACAGAGATGTGGAGGCTTTGTTTGTAATGAAGATACTTTATTAAAGGGAAAATGAATCTGCTTCTGGGCTGGATCTCCAAATTGAAAGGGTTTTTCAGGTGATGGAAGTAAGTATTGTGCTGGGTCTCCAGCCTGATTACTTCCTGCAGGGATGGTTTTGTCATTGTGCCACCACCACTCCCCTGTGACTTCTAAACAACCCAGGGTCACTGTGTCCTCTCTTTAATTAGTATCTCACTGCTGGAGGGAGGGGAGAATGTCAAGGAAAAAAAGAATGAGAAGACACTGTAAACAAAGGTCCTCGGGGGATCTTAACAATTTGGACTAGGAATGGAAAAAATGCTCAGTTCTTTTGTCAGCAGCAAAACGAAAAAAAAAACTGGTCGAGGTGGTCCAAATTTTAATTTTAGTTACATGAATTTGGATAAAACAAAGAGGAATCATGCTAAGAAAAAAAAGACTTTTGTTCCCAAGAGGGTTCTATCATCCAGCAGATGAGCATACAAGCTACATTTCATAAGTAAGCCAACACAAATATGGTGTTCCGACCATAAAGCAACCAAAGCCCTAAGACATACTCTGCTTCCCTAAGTGCCATAACCAAACTCAGCTGGGGTGAAAGCAGTTATTTTTATTTGCATTGAAAGAAAAATTTCAATGGGTATTTTTTGTGCAAAAGTACTTGTACTGCAATTTACACCTATATTATTCACAGAAAAAGTCAGATAATCCAACAATAAAGAAAAATGCATATAAAGCACTAAGGGAACCCCACCACTTCACACTAGATAATTAACTTGCTGTGAAAGTCCTCTAGACTGATGAATCATAAAAATAGCAAATATTACTAAAAACTGGATTTATCATTAGGGAAATGTTGTGCACATAAGCATGTCGGTTAAGAGTTAAAACATTTACCTTTTTTACTTTCCAGAATCAACAATAAGACACATAGGAGAAATTCTGCATGCTCTGTTAGCTAAATAGAGTAAAAAGGTCAGAGCTCACACAAAATTTTATTTTTCCTAAAATTTTGAGTATTCTACAATATTTCAGATTATGTTTTTTCCTGTTGTCTCCTGGTAAATCAGAAAACGAGATTTGATTTTAAAGCAAAACTGTGCTGAAAGGAGAGTTTCTCTTTAAAGCTGACAGCATGAGAAGTTAAATGGCAGCTTGTCAGTCACTTGGCTATTGTAGCACATAGTAGGTGGCCTTCCCCCTTCTGGAATTTCCTGCTCCAAGGTAGGCCCTTAGGTTACTCATGCCACGAGTAAAGGGAAAGGGAAGAGAAACCACATATGCTTCAGAAGAAAGCCATACATGCGAGGAGCTACAAAAGAAACACACATTTGGAACATCTGGGTGGAAAAACAGGAGCCCCAAATTCCACTTGGAGCCAGCACTCGCACCCCACCCTAGTGCCTGTTGTTTAGAGCATTCAGGCATGGATGTGTCTCAATTCCTCGTATCAATGTGGTCACAGTTTTATGTAAAATAATGACACGCTAATAAGGAAGAAGACTTTAACCTGTGGCTATGGCATTCATCCCAAATATAAGAAAACCACATTTGAATTTTTACTCTTAAATTCTGCTTCCAAGCTACTGAATGCAGAAATACACGGTACCCACAGAACTAGATACCAGTTAAGGTAGGGCTTTATTGGAGTGCCCCAATGACTGACTCAGCTGCTCAGCCTCTATAGGGATTCAAATATTCCGTTCCTCTAATTAAAATTAAATACAACTGAGAATGTCAGGTTTGGTGTCTTAAGGCCTTGTATCATGAAGTCAGATGAACAATAGACTTACACCAACAATTCTAACATATCACTTCAGTTCATGGATGCTTTTGGTTCTGTTTTGCCTTTTGAAGCTCCTGAACCCTGGTCAGTGTAGTCTCCACAAGGTGGGTTTCAGCTTCAGTGGCGTAAGTCTGGCTGTGAGCTGAGCATTATTCCCTGGTTTCAGTCTATAACCACCGGAGTGACGCTTACCAGTATGCAGGTGAGCTCAGATTCTAGCGTCGGATTGCAGCATAAATATATATAGAATCTCATATTTTGTCTTAAATTCTTGAAAAATACAGAGCACCTCCCACCCCTTCTGCGTAAGACTGCGGTGTTAAACTGAAGAACGGTCTGATTTTCTAATCAAATGTAGCTTTTAAATACTTGTCTTTTTTTTAATCAGTCACATGATTTTCATGACCTGACTTATGACGCCAAACACTTGGTGCAGGTAAGAGTGCCATTCTATGTGTTCTAACTCCTCTTCCAGCTCACACCACACATAAAATTCTTTTTTTTTTTTTAAATACCAAACCCACCAAACTCTCTGTGTGAGGGGAAATAAAAAGTACATTTGAATCATATGAATTCTAGCTTTAAAAACATTGACATTGATTAAAGATTTCCATAGTGTACAATTTACAAGAAATTACCTCAGCAGGGTGAATGGATTTGGTTTCATAATCACAAAGTTCCCTAACTCCATGGTATTATATTCCAAGCAAGCTTGTATATTAAGTTTAATTTCACTTTTTTCAGGAAGTGATTTTACTCAAGATTGAATACAGCTGTTAGCAGAGCTCACTGTTCCAAAAATGCTTCTATGCAAACTGGAAAAAAAAGAGATGTTTCTGTAGGTGAGGATTCGCAGCCAAGCTCCATTTCCAGAAAATGTTACTGAAGAAATACAGTCTTCAAATATTTAAATATTAAAGAACGGAGAGAGGTCTGTTTAACACATTTGATGACTTAAACAAATTGCTCAATCTTCTTTGACAACACAAAGCTAGCAGACTCATTGCTTTTACAAAAGGAAACATAGTGGTAGATATACCTCTTCTTATTTTGTGCCAAACATTAGTATCAAAACTCCACTTTTTTTTTTTTTTTTTTTTTTTGGGGGGGGGGTGTGCAGTTTCATTTACTATTTCATCTTGATTTTGTTCTTTTAATATACACAGAAATGTATGCTGGCATACAGAACAGGGCCTCTGCGAAGGAAACGCTGCCAGCTAAAAACACAGGATGTAATCGAGACCACAAGAGACACATACTCAGTTATAAATGTAACTATGCTGGAGGTATGGGAAAGAAAAAACCCTCTTATTTTTCACTGCCAGTTTTAATTGTTTCAGTGATATTTTCCCACCCTTATTTTGTGCCGGTATAATGAGAAGAAAAATAATCAAATTTAATTACTTTTGCAGCTAAGATAACTGCAGGATTCAGCATTCAGCAGCCCAGACGTCCATTTCTCCTTGCAGGAACTCCCCGGGTGTTTTACACACATCTCGGATGACAAGCACACACTCTCCGTGCAATGCGAGCTTTAGCAGGGCACTGTCTGGTCAAATAAGCCCCAAACGCGTAATTAAAAACAGTATTAAAATAGTCTCAGAAAAAAAAAAATCCGAACCTTAAAAAATATTACTAAGGAAACTAAAATTTAACACTAGTAGGAATACCAGGTAACAATCCACTTTTATCCCTACTCTCCTGCTTTGAGACGAGAACCAGGAAGTGAAACAGACTAAAAAACAGGGGGGTGGCGGAAAGTGAAACCAATTACTGTCTTTTCTACAACTAAACGTACTCTCTGAAGCAATCAAGAGTAAGCGAGGTCCCTAAAACGCTCCACATTTTAATAACAAATGGGTTTCATCATAATACGACTTAAGACTTTTACAATCTGTCGTTAATCGGCGGCCTCAGCCACTCTCCGCGGGCGGGCGAGCGCGGGGCGCGGCACCGCCGGACCAGGACGGGCTCGGGCCCGGGCCGGGGCCGCCTCCTTATCGTCCGTGTCCGGCGCTTCCGACCGCAGTGGGGAAACACCCCTGGGTTCCACGGGGCCCGGGGCGTGAGGGAGCGGGGAGTGGAAAGTGGGAAATGGGGCGGCTGGTCCGCCCGCGGGAAGCAGCGGCAAACCCGCCCGACTCGGACGCGGGCGCAGCCCGGCAGTGCCCTCACAAGTGCTGGCTTGAAGCAAAGGCAGCTCCTAAGGAATGAGCCCTGCCAGAGCCTCGGCGTTCGGGCAGAGCGGGTGTTAACTTTCTCCTTAACTTTCCCCTTGACTTCATTGCAGCCGCCCAGTGCCAAACGCGGGAGGAGTTTTAACTCTGTAGGCTCTCGCAGCCATCTTGTTTCTCCGCTGTAAAACTCCCCGCGCACAAGCCCGTGAGAAACGCTCCTCACGCTAAAATTACCCGCTAGAGGGAGCCCGAAACTCCCCGAGATAGGAAGAATAAAAAGTGTATACAATTAGGGAAATTACATTTTTACTTATTCGGAAAGTTTGTATGTGATGTATTTAGAACACTCCACCGCCCGCCCACAGCCTCCAGTGCTGCAGAGCGGCCGCTCCGTTGCCAACAGCCTCACTGACTCATCGCAGTATATAAAGGAACCTTGAAGTTTTGAGGCGATCGCTGTTACGCAGTATTTATATAAACTCACCAGTTCATAATGCACTAAAAAATAGCGTGGAAGTCAAAACTCCCCCTAAAATATTTTCCATATTCATATGCTCAGTCTGAAAGGAAGATCCACATGCACACACGCAAGTGGAACGCGGATCATAAACCCTACCCTAGCGAGGCTTCCCTGGCAGATGTGCTGGAATACGGAATAAATTCTGGTTTTGCTAAAACCATCAGATGTTTTGCCTATGAATCCAGTGGGGGCAGAGTTAGCTCTAGATGCACCAAACTGGAGGGGTCTCTTCATGCTTCTCCACACCACGCCTCTAGGGTTCCACCCAATTTGCAGGAATGAGGCAGCTCTTGGGCCAGGACATCAGCTAAAAAAGCTATAGAACTGGATACAGTCCTGGGATGTATTTGTCAGTTTATTTCCATCCATCCAAAATGTTCTACGGCCCCTTCACAAAGTGCAGTTTGTGCAGAAGAGATGTGTTTTGCCTTTATCAAAGGAACTAACAGCATAACTAGAAGTTTCTGCTTTGCCCGTTCAACATTTCTCCTTAAGAAATACAGTTGCTACAAGAAAGGAAAGGAAGAGAAAACCACTTTGCATAAAAGCTTGAGACATAGATTTGAGCAGTAAAAGGCCCTATTTGTGACAACAGACTGGAGTCTATTCATATCAAGTTTGACAATACATGCTTTTATTGTAGCATCCACTGAAATCCATATTATTACCAATTTGCTTAAAACATTAGTAACAGAATGCTAATTTTGGAATACCCTTTATCATTTAATTGTGTATCAGTTACCACATCATCACAGCTTACTACTCCTCAGATTCTAAACTGTTCACTAATTTTGAACTCATTTTCTTCCAACAAAAGGACTACAGTACAAATATCCAGGTTTCCAAAGCCAATGTAAAAGGGAGATGGAAACAGAAATAGTTTAAAGTTTGTCCTTTTGAGCCCCCTAGCAAAAGAGGGCACTCAAGGTAAAGGGGTCTAGTGTTTAACATATCACAATAGGATGCAAGAGAGCTATGTATGTTCTATTCTGCTTCTGCCACTGCATGATTCCTCCACTGCAAATTCATTCCTCTCTGCAGTGAAATACACTGATAATCCTGGGATCATACTTTAAAGCTATTTTGAACCTATCAATGAAAAAGGAGGCATTAATACTATCATATTAGAGCTACAGTTGCTCTTTATCTACTGTTAGTTTTCCATTCATATTTGAACATTTATAAAAAACCTATTATTGCATTAACTTCTAGCAACATTTTTTTACCCTTGGAATTTAAATAAGATTTGCTGTACTTTGACCTTTTATTTGATCCAATATTGGTTATTAATATTGACTTTAAAGCAGTGCTGCTTCTACACTTGTAGCATGACCCAAATAGTATACTATCTGATAGTTTTATCTGTGTTTCATGCTACCTGTTTGGAATCTTGATGTTTGTGCCAATCTTTTTTAAAGTAGTTGACTCATACAGTACTTGGGAGATCCAATTCAGTCTTCTTCTCAATCTAGTAATGCTTTTGATCTCCTCATAACATAGAAGAGAGAATAGAATATTTACAGTACTTCAGAAGAACATTTACTATGAAGAAATAACATCTAAATAAAATATTACTGAAACATGCAATCAATATTTGTTTGACAAGCACTGGTTTATGCACGGTCAAAAAACCTACTAGGTGGAATAATGTTTCAATTATTTTTTGACCTCAGGTCTGAATATCAATATCACTGAAGAACATCAAAACAGTGGATAAAACAGGTATAAACACTACAAAGCAGGTCCATACTATTCTTCTGGTGATTATGGCAGAATGCACAGCATTCCAACTCATTACTGTCACCTAATCCTTACTGTAGTGTCTTAAAACCTCTGCAGTCAACATGGGAGACAAATGATACATTCAAGTGGGACAGTGAAAAGTTCCTTACATTGCAGTGCTGAGTTGAGAACCGGAGCCAGTACTGTTCCCTTCACACTGATTACTGTTCTACTTTGATATGCTGGTAAATTTGGATAATTAAATATAACCTAGGAGTAAACAGAAGAATCTAAAAAAATATAGGGCTAATACACAAGCAAATATAAATACTAGTAATCTGTTACCCATGTTTAACTGCTGCTGGTTATGACTGGGAAAAATAACAAGAGAGAACAGAAAATGTGAGAGGCACATAGGGGAAAGCGACATTTTTCCATCTACTTTGCTGAAGTGATCTGGCAGACTACTGCAAATATGAAATAGATAATGGCTATATGAAATATGGGAAATGGAAATATGGAGGCAGTCACCAGAGAGAAAGCTCTGCTTTTGTAGCCTAAAAAAATTCGTAATGGGGACTAGATTTGATCTAAGCATCTGATTAACAAAAAAGAATTATATATACTGCTGGACCAATCTGAATTTTAGTTTAGACAAGAGAAACAGACATTGTGTTGACAGGCCAACCTTGCATCAGGAAAGCAAATTAGAACTTTCTTAACCTGTAATAGGGAATTACACAGTTGCAGTATCACTCTTCAGATGCACTCAGGATTTATTTCTTTGAAGGTACAAAAGTGTTTTAACTAAAGGGACAATTTAGGAATTGCAGCATTCTAGGAGGTGGCCCTGCTGCTAGACTTCCTACTGTCTTGGTTATTATTGGAACAACCTTTTGTCCTGATTATTTTCAGACTACCAAAGCTATCTATTACTGGAAAGTGGATGACAAGCAGGTAGTCTGGGATGAGGGAGATGTGGGACCTGACTCATGAATTCGCCATGTTCTTGGAAGTCATTTAGTCTAGAGTTAGAAGACTATTGAAGATCTGATTTAGATTTATTTGAAGGTTCTGGGTAACAGACATGTTATGCCCACTTTGTTTTGCTATAAATACTTTCTTGAGGGCAAGGCAATAAAGAGTCACAGCGTCTGGCTCTCCTGGTTAGGAACACACAGAAAAATCACAATCATCAGCTAGCAATAATAAGGACATTCTTTGTTTTCTTGTATACTTGGTTCAGCCCTCACAAGGAGGGGGAAGAGGAAGAGGTGTCCACCAACACAAATCATTGGGGTTTCTTTAACACATGTTCATGTATTCTTTTCTTTTTTTCTGTCAGAGGTACATCAATAGATATAACCAATCTTAGAGATAAAACAAACAACTCCACAGTATCTTCTGAATTCATAGGTAAGTTCACAACATAAAATAATGCTGACTCTCTTGATCTCAGTATAGATTCCTTGCTCAGTAATAAAGCGCAGAACTCAGGTCAGAGGGGAGGAGAATTATGGAAATAATGCATAATAATGATATGAAAATGGTGGGTGAACAGCAGAGACAGATTGGATTTAAAATGTTATCCTGTCATGGCTGCTATCCTACACAGCTTTAGGATGTATTAGCCTATTCTTTGAGAAGAAAATGGTGCCTTCAGTTGCAGAATGCAGAGCTTTCTTGACACAAGTAAAGAACTTTGCCTTGTGTAGGCAAAAATGGTCAAATGGATCCATACAAAAAGGAGACATTCGCATTAGCTATAGATTCTTTTTCCATGCCCCCCCTGCCCTAGCCTAAGTGTTTGCCATTACTGTGGAGCACAGAGCACAGATCACTCTTAGGGAGGAAGAAACTGTTGCTGGGGTCAGGCACAAGGTATTTCCTGAATTCATTATTTTCAAGTACAAAGTTCTGCAAGCCTGTTGTAAGCTCTGTCAGACAGCACTTTGTTTTCTGAGTATTTGAAATGTCAGATCTCACCATGCAACTAGAAGTTGTGCTTTACAGAAGTTGTACTTGTGTGCAGCATTCAAATATACAAGTACATGAATGTTTTAAAAAATTAAAAAATATTACAGTCACATATGGGATCATAGTTCCATAACTACATACTAATGAACGTGATATGTTGTCATTGCATTATAAAATATCCATTAATTCTTACTCAGTTTTCACAGTGTACATAATAACAATCATGGGTTTCATCTTTCCACAAAAGATGGACTAAAGAGGCTAAATTTTGGATAATTGTTTTCCAGACTAAGTTGTTTGGCATATTTTTTTATTACATGCACAAACTTTTATTGCTAATTAGATTTATTTAACATTTTTCATTCTTGAAGAACTCCACAAATAATGAAGCTTCTCAACACTATTATTACTATTCATATATATTATTATTGTTTACTACTATTACTAAATTCTTCATATACAGATGGTGGAACATCTGTAACCATTTTAGGGAGCTATCCTCACGAGTGAACAGAAGACAGCAAGCTTTAAAGACTTTTCCCCATTTGTGCATTGGTTTTTAAAAGCCTGTTCACTAACACAGCATCAAGTTGAGTACTCAGTGTCTTAATACCTTAACAATAAAATCTTTTGCTCACCTGTGCCATGTTCAACCTCACTGACAAGGGCCAGAATATAAATGTAATTTAGTCTTAAACTTCCTTGACTAAATAGGGAATAAATAACAGCTCCCAAGTTAGCTGTAGTGGATCATTCTAGGGCACAAGTAGTATTGAAAAAGTCTGCTACCATTATTCCCAACCTCTTTGTGACCTAAGAACCTGCCTGATGACACAATTTTTCATATTTTTTTTTTTCACTGAACATGATCTGACTTATTGCCTTTGAAATCTTAGGGACTGGTGGCAAGACGATTACAGAAAAGGTGTTCTGCATCTGGCCTGGGCCCTCAGTTATTGTGCCTCAGCCAGCATTGCATTATTTTCACATTAAATCTCAAAAGGTTTGAGATTAATGCCTTAATCCAAATTAAAGCAAGTCCTTAACCGCTAAAAAACAAAGTTAAAACTTAAATTCATCTTGAAGTTAAACTTCAAATCCCTTCCTTCTCTACCTCAGAGCTGGTTTAGTAGCTCTGGAAATGACAAGATCACATTTTCCACAAAAAGAGGTACAATGTGGGCAGTGGGAGAGGAAGCTTCCCCAACTTCCCTGTGGATTTACTTCAAAACTGCTTTTGGAGGTCTGGCTTCAAAAAGAACAAATATGCAGTTCTTTTTTTTAACTCTCTGCTGAGCGTTAAAGGAACGGTGACAACTGAGACAGTGGCCTCTGTAAGTACAACAAACACAGGCCGAGACCAGCATCTCATTTCACATCACCAACAAACAGCCATTGAACACTGACAACTTTGTTCCCTTCCTACTAGCTACTATGAGTTTAGACAGTAACATTAGCTTGGAAATTAGGTATGTTTGGAAGAAATAAGTAATTTTTAAATCAGATGGAATAAAGTCACGTCAACATCATTCATGCCTTTATAAATTAACTACATTCTAAAATCTCGAACGTTATAAATGACAATTTGCCAGATGTAAAATAAGTGAAAACTGAACTCTCAGAAACTATATCACTTATGCTGAAGTTACTTGAAAATCTATGAAAAGGTAAAGTAACGAGCAGGCCACAGAGGCAACACTTGATTAAAAATTATTTGTCTTAGAGCGATGTAGTCCAATCAACCCTTTTATTAGCCAGAAAGATAAAAGATACACCCCTATCTTCCATAAATCAAGGCATGCAAATAAGGACCGAGTTTTGAATATACAAGGAGGCGTTTGATCTGGAACATGGATACACAAGGAGTGTCCAGAGACAAAATACAACAAATCTGAACTAATCTCTCCATCAGAATCAGGGATAAGCATCATGCAGCAACAACAAACCTCACAACAGTTATCGACAATATGCCAGTACACCCCTTTATTTCATTCTGACCTTTTTCTTATTAAATGATTAAATATAACATTTCAAAATGATCTTTACTTCCTTTTAAGTGAGCTTCAAAAATCTTGAAAATTAACTGGGGCAAAGAAACACTTAACTCAGGCTGAAGCAGAGTGCTCTCAAACTCTTGTTTCACTGAAATCTAAAAATTATCCATTTCAGGTGGATTAAAAATTTTCCATTGCAGGTGGACTGCAAAATGCATTGCTTTCCACTCCCAGTTTTCAAATTTAAGGAACTCAAAAAATCATTTCCTCAGATAGCTCTTGTCTTACCAGATAAATGATAGTCCCCCAAACTTTATAAAGCATAAACCCCAGACAGATAAGATATGGCTGTGTTCGAAACTAATTAACAGATCCATGCCTTAAGGCAAAATAGATTTCTTCAAGGTGTTGGGATGTTAGAAGAGGTTGGCAAAGCTCTTTGGGTGTGAAAAGACCTCTGCCTGTGGGACCCTGATTCACTGTGTACCTGGGGAATGCTGGTATCTCAGCATCTGTACACCCGGTCATTTGCTGCTGTGCTTTGCTTGTTTGTTTTTAACTGACTGCATATATGAACTACAGTGTGCTGTGCCCTATTTACATGAATCAAAAGACCCATTTACAAAAACATCGGATAGACTGTCTTAGCCTTTGCAAATCTGATTTCTTCCCAAATATAACATGCTTTTCTCATTCCATTTTTACTTTATAAACTTATTTCATGTCCTGTGGTATGATGATTTCATCAGTAAGAACAGACTGACTGATTGGATTATTTTCTTATTCTTAATGACCACGACAGTGGTCATTAATGTTTACACAGAAAAGGTAGCTCATTGCCATACTTTGACATTAATTTCCTCATTCAATTTGTAATGATTAAAATAAATATCCATTTTTTATATATTTCATTAGACTTTTATCATGGCCTGTTTTATACTGAAGACTACAAATTCTAGTACTGAAATACCATAATACTATAGCACAGGATTTTCTCAGAAACTCTCTAATTTTAGTTTGAGTCCCATAATTGCTTTTTCCTCCACTGTAGCACAAAAGCAATTTTTAATATTTAATTTCTGAAACCCGTTTATTACTTATACATTACAGAAGGGCCTGACTAGACCATGTTCTACATGGCAATAACATTTATGTAATAAATTAACAGTAGCTCACATTAATATAATCCCTTTCGTAAGATATAAAGGTAAATAACAATTGTGATTGCTTTTCCCAGACTGCCAGGACATATCTCATGGTTTACTTTGCGCATCATCGGTTGTTTTCTCCCAGAAGTGAATGAGAATTCACTAGTGCAAAAGTTCTTAGATTTCTTTCAGCAACAGTGCTAGCATAAACATTTTCCCCCTTATCCTGCTTGTTCCTGGTATTCATTTTTGCTGTTTATTTTTAACCTGGACCCGTTCCCAGATCTATTTCATTGTATGGCCCTACTAACAGCTATGCTGGCATTGTTGATGGGGTAATGCGGGGAGAAAGAATGGCTGGAGACAAAGAGGGATGCTTAAAGTTGGTACTGCTACAAAAGAATACATCTGAAAACACAGCTTTAGTTTTACAATGCATCTTCTGTATTATAGGATACTGATCTGAACTGAGCTGCAGACCTTGGAGCACAAATTACAAGCACTTAATGTTTGTCTCCCGTTCATCTCCTTTAGACCCACTACTTCCACCAGCTGCTTCTATTGATACCATGCAGCAATGACTTTGTTTGTTGACTACTGGAGAGCAGTGAATGTTCTTACTACAAGTTAGGCTTTGGCAGATGAACATTTGCAAGCCTGCCTCTAGTAATCTGAGGTACTGCTGCCTCCAGGTGTCCTTTTTGCTCTTCTGCCAAAAATGGCAGAGTGAGCAGAAGGGAATGCTTGGGCCTCAGCTGCTCCAAGTACAGCATGTGGTATCTCAGCTCAGCACCCCTTTCCCCCCACATCTCCCCACACTCTTGCACCACTACAGTTACTTTCCAGGCACTCCACCTCGTGACTATGAGAAGAATTTTATTCATGTAGGATAGACTGAGGAGGAGGCTGGAAGGTAAGCTTTCATGTGCTTGCAAAGTACTCTTTCTGTAGCTGCTCTTCTGTATTCCCTTGGCACCCCTTTTCCCAACTAGATTCTCTTCAATGAAGCTTCATGTCTGTCCCAGATATATTCCTTTCTCACCTTCTGCCTACAGCAAACTTTCTTCTCTGCTCCCAGGTAGCCTCCTGTAGTTACCAAGGCGGGACATCTTCCTCCAAGAAGCAGTGCTGATGATGCTGTATGATCAAGCAAAGCAAACTTGAGTGGTAGCACAACTCTGCAAATGAACAGCAGAGGCATGGGCAGGTGTCCCCTTGCTGCCTTTGCTGAGAAGGTGTGTGAGTAGGGAGAGGCTAGGCAAGGAGGGAGTGTGGTTAGCTGCGGAAAGTAATGTTTGACATCTGTCAAGATTCACCAGAGGTAACTTCTAAACACTCCTAAATTATTGCTTGCATAGGAAAAGTTTAAGAATGCATTTTTCTCGTGTTTCTACATTCTGTTACTGATCCAGCGTCAAGAGGTTTGTGGTCAGGATTAAAAATACAGAGGCTCAGCCCATGTCTGTTTCAATGTTAATGGCATTTGTGACACATCCCGACTTATGACTCTAACAGAAGAAAATGTCTTATGACCAGAGTTACTTGGGTGGAACCTTTAGCTAAGCCAAAGCTGAAAAACAGCCCATCAGTGCTTTCTCTTGATGATTTGAAACTGTAATCTTATTACGAAAATTAACGTTAGGAAGGCAACAAGGAGTTTCCAGATGAGGACTGTTGCTAGGGACTTACGTGGTTTGGCAGTAAAATGCTGCTGTTCGTAATAAGCCATTTGCTACTGTTGATTTAATCATATTTAAGAGACGGTACTCTCTAAACTTCTATGTTATTCATAATAAGGTTGCCACCTCTCAGCTTTACTTCATACTGTCACTCTGTATACCTTTAGACAACATACGGTATATCTACAGATAGGGTATATCTTCTTCCTATAGACCTGGAATTACACTGCAGTGTAATGCAGCCCTTGGACCAGCAGTCACCTCGCTGACACCTCAGCAGAATTTGCTCCATCATGGTTTCCCTTTGACTCTGGGCTGAGAGAAAGTGATATCAGCATGATAAAAAATCATGTGAAAATGCGTGCAGGTATCCTTTACGGGTATTTACAGCAGTTGCTCTGCTAATCGAGGAACACTGGAGACATGAGGAAATTCTAATTGCCCACCCAGAAGAAGAGCTGCTTCACATCTCCCACTGATTCCCCCTCTTCCCTTTGCCACACCAGGTAGGTGTCAGTCCCTGCCTCTGGTGCTTTTACCATGAAACTAAATGTGTTGGCTAAGCTGTGGGAGAACACCCCCTAATTTAGAGGGTTGTTAAAGAAGGATTAATTGTATTTTCTCTAAGAGCACCATACCCCAAGGATATAAGAAAGAAAAATATGAGAACCATTTTTCTTTGCAGCATTAACTTTTCTGGACCACACGTCTCACCGACTGGGCTACCATAACACTTAAATTCATAGTAAGAAAGTTTAAGCCTTCACTGCCTCACTTCATTTGCCATCAAAACTCCCCTAAAAGTCGACAAGCATTTCATTTTCTTCTCGATCCATTTGTGACTTGTATCAGCACCATGCTGAGGGCAGCAGGAGCTGAGGGTGCTGGGAACGCTCAGCAATACCCAGGACCTGGAGCTTGTGTTTAAGCTACAGCTCCCTGCCAGCTGGAGACACATTTAACATTCCCTGCATGACTTCAGCAGTTCAGCCGCTTTCCCACATTCCACAGCTGGCCTCCCACCACCGCTCAGCCTGCAAGCACACAGCACACTGGGGTCATATTCTTGCCATCAATTCTCAAGTACAACTTGCTTGTGAAAGCACTGGAGAGTTCTGCTTAAAATGTGATGACACCATAAGGCCTGCACATCCCAGTGTCTCTGAAGGGGCAGTGCTACATATAAAGAAGTACTTTCCCTTTGCTCTTTGGCTCCTCTGTGTTTTATAAAAGGTCTGCATATCTTGGGAGCCACAAAATGGTTGGGTGGCAACCCTGTAAAAGTCCCAGAACAAATCCTTACTACTATGAGTAATCCCAGTGCTTTACAACAAGACACATTTGGAAAGAAAGTCCTTCAGGACTGCATCCATGGAGGTTTATTGTTAATAGCTCTTTTTTCTGACTGCAAATTCATGTTGCTTCACATGCACACCACAACCATTTTCGTTCTTGTGCAGAAGTTAAAAACAGAAGCATGGAGTCTGTAGATATCAATTTTTAATACTAAAATTAGCTTAATGCGTTATGGTGGATTGGTTGGGTTTTTTTATGTCTACTAGTTGAACTGGCTCATGCCTTTTTTGTCATGCTTTTTTGTGCCATGAAAAAATAAACAACAACTTTCTGAAAGAATTGATGAAGAAATATAAATTCAGTAAATTTCAGTAAGACTTTATGACAGTGACATTCTGGCAATTTGTACTTAAAATTTATCTGAAAAGAAAACCCAAAACTATTCAAACAATTTATAGGTTAAGCATCAAGATTTTATGAGGATGACTAGAAGGGAAGCCTATTGTATGATTTGTATCTGGATTCCTCATTTATCTAATACCAAGCACATTGGTGGTTAGGAACTATGCAAATAAAGAATACTTGCACTAATTTAAACCTGCATGTCTGGATGTGTTGGACAGAAAGTTCTACAAATGCATTTTAGTTTTCCCTGGAAACAATAAGTAAGATTGAGTGAACATATATCATTGAATTTCTGGGGTACACCACAGGACTATTAATTCCACTGAAATAATGATTTGCATAGCTGAAGTGAGCTTGAAGTGAGCTTGATGTGATTGTATAGCAATTGGATGTTTCAGGTCTACTGAGATAATCACAACATTGGGAAACTGGTTCATGGATCTTGGCAGGAAACTAATGCAATGCTTGGGCATTTCTCATGTATCATTTTAGGCCTGTTTTGGTACATAAAAAGGACCTCATTCTGTAGCACCTTAAAACAACATGAGTTAGATCCACACATATACCAGAAAATATCTACCAGAAGATGTATTTTATTTATATTTTATCTTTTGATTATTGTTTCAGCACTTACTTCACTAATGTTTGAGTGAATGCCTTAGAAAATTAATCTAGCCATACTATCATTATAGCATAAAGACATTTGGCCCACATTTTGAAATATCAAGTAACATCTTCTCACTTACTTTGAAAAGCTAATTTAAGTCACTGTTGAAAGATAAGTAACACTCAAATAAGATGGTAGCTTCTTTTTACAATTAAAAAAATCAGAGAAACATATTTTGTACAAATTGTTTTCTATAAATTCATTTTGAGCAAAGTCCCAGTTTATGAGTTATAACAAATGAAATATGCTCTAGCTCTAAACCTAGTTAATAAAAATTTATCATGGAAGCAGTGACAACCCTGTATCTGCACCAGGATGGTTGGCACCAGTACACAGAGGGAGCAGCTACAAATGCAGGTCATTAGGTATTACTAGAAGAAAACTGTGCTGCCAGTGAGGAGGTAGATTTATATTAGCAAACATCAAAATTTTATTAAGATAGAATTCTTTACAGGCACAGGACATGCAGTGTAACACAATATTCTTAGTGTTAAAGAAAATGTGGCAGTTGCAATTGAAAGTGAACTAAATGTAATGGCTTTCAGAGTTTCTTTCTCCCTTCACTGAGCATAAGCCCATTCAAATTGGTGGAAATATGGGTGAAGTTACCCATAGATAGCAACAAAGTAATTTCCCCACTGAAGCTAATAGGGAAACCTCTCCAGTCCAGAATGGACACAGATTTGACTTTACTGATGTGCAGCAGCCATGTGCCTTTAGGTTTAGCATTTCCTTTTACTCTGCTCAGACTACAGTTCTTGCATGCCTAAATACCAGTAACCGTCTAAACCCAGGGTGTCCCCACAGGTGCTTGTTTCCAGCCTACAGGCACAAAGCTGTGTACCAGGTGCATTTAGCAAATGGTGAATTCCTCTCTTGGTCTACCAGTGACTGTCCATCCTAGAGCACCAAAATATTCATTGGACTTTGCAATCCAGGACCCTTCTTTGGATTCCTAGGATACACAAACCCCTAATTTAAAAAGCAAGAACTCATTAGATATTGAAAGAATTTTCTTGTATTAAAAATATGAGGGAAAGGTTGGCAATATAATTTCAATTGGCAGCACTTGGCAATATAATATCAATTGCATCTGGCAGAAAGGCCTAATTTAAAGGACAGTATTTTCAGAAAATATATTTCAAAGGTAATAAATTTCCTGTACATTTACAGACAAAAAAACCTTCTTGATGGGGCTCCTTCGAGAAGCACTTTCTAATGCTGTTAGCAAACATGCCATTGGATTGCTAATGACATTGTTTATCTACCACTCGCACAAGAGTCCATGTGCTATTCCTAAATTATGAAATTTTAAAGCAATAATAATGGCATATCACTGATCTCCAGCTGAGTATCTGTCCGGACAAATGAGATGCTTTTTTTTAAAACTGAAAAAATTATTCACCACTGAGGGACTGAGGGTCTTGACAACATAAAATTATTATTTTTCCTCTTATTATCAGCTCTAGTATAGAGTAGAATATAATTATTCTATCATAACTGTAATAAACTGCAATTTCAGACAAAAGTGTGAATAATTTTTGGTCTATAAGCAGTAAAAATGGCTCAGTGAAAGTGAAAAGACTGTATAGGTAAACATTCTAATTTCAAGTCAACAAATACTACAAAAATCTGTTTTCATGTTTGATGAGTGAGTGTTGTGATTATCTGAATGTCACAGGATTAGTACTATTTCTACAGAAAGCAAAGGTCAAGAGGTCCTGATTACGAAAAAGAATATTTGAAAGAAAACATTGTCTATTTGAAGCAAATGCAGGCTCCTTCACCTGGGGAGGAATAACCCCATGCACAGGCTGGGGGCTGACCTGCTGGAAAGCAGTTGTGTGGAGAAGGACCTGGGGGTCCTGGTGGACAACAAGCTGTCTATGGGCCAGCAGTGTGTCCTTGTGGCCAAGAAGCTCAATGGTATCCTGGGGTGTATTAGGAAAAGCATTGCCAGCAGGCCAAGGGAGGTGATCCTGTCCCTCTATTCAGCCCTAGTAAGGCCTCACCTAGAAGGCTCTGTCCAGTTCTGGGCTCCTTAGTGCAAGAGAGATGTGGAGCTCCTGGAGCAGGTCCACTAGAGAGCTATAAAGATTATTAAAGGACTGGAGCATCTCTCTTACAAGAAAAGGCTGAGAGAGCTGGGCTTGTTGAACCTCAAGAAGAGACAACTGAGAGGTGACCTCGTCAATGTGTATAAATATCTGAAAGGAGGGTGTCAAGAGGATGAAGCCAGGCTCTAATTGGTGGTGCCAAGCAATACAACAGGAGGCAATGGGCAGGAACTGATGCAAAGGAAGTTCCACCTGAATACAAGGAAGAACTTCTTTACTGTGCTGGTGACCACGTACTGGAACAGGTTGCCCAGGGAGGTTGTGAGTCTCCCTCACTGAAGATACTCAAGAACTGTCTGGACACAATCTTATGCCACATGCTCTTGCATGACCTTGATTGAGCAGGGAGGTCGGGCCAGATGTGTGGTCCCTTTCAACCTAACCCATTCTGTGATTTGTGTTTGTAATTTTTTCGTAAGCTTTGAACTGTTCTTCTCTTCTGGATGCTGATGAAAGTTCGGAACATTTTTCATATACCATTTAATTAGTGTCCATCTTTCTGCTGTGTCATCAACTGCACACAATCTCATTAATTGTTGTAATATTAAACAAGTCATATACTACACATTTAAAGTCATATCCTACATTAACTTCCATTTTTACAAACAGCCATTAATATTAACTGCTTTTCATTAAAATGTTCATTCATATAGAGTCTCTACATAAATATTAACAGTTTAATAGGAACTGAGGGTGGCCAGTTAATGAAATAGCATTAGTTACAAACACTACAAGAACTATTATGATGTATACCCATGGAAAAGTGGTATCCAAAATAATTTCTTTTAAAATAGAAATTAAAAATAACTAGAAAAAATATAAAATCATACTGGCAATTCTGGAAACTTCTAGTGTTATAATGTGAAACACAAGTATTACCGGGACTAATGACATGCCAAACTGGAGTTACAATTCAGATTATACACTTTCAAAGTCTATCAACTGGCTTGTTGCTTTAACTTTCCTTTATTCCTTCAGTAATTTGTGTTTGCCTTTTGTGGGCTACTATACCAAAGCAAGGATAAGTATATAGATGCTGATTAGTCACAGAAATAAGGCTGCAAAAAACCAATCAAAATTAATTTTGCGATATGTTAAATAACTATTAGTCCTTACATGCAACTCCCAAATTCAAGTACACATTCACATGTCAGAACTCAGATCAGGTTTTGCTATGCCCTTACCATTATTTTGTATATCTAATTTACTTCTTAAGCTGTACAGGTGAAAATGCAGTCATGCCCCCCGATGCACTCAGCTACCATGGGATAGAATTACAAGTCAATGTTCTCTCCTCCTGTTTATGTTGTAAGTTCCAAGAATGATTATCATATGAGTACAATGAAGGTCTTTTTAGCAGTATGCTGACATGAAAGAAAAGTTCAGCTATGTTGTTTAATTGTGTATACTCCACTGCTAGGCAACTCTCCAAACCTTACAGTAAACATTGTTTAAGGTTCATCCAGATCAGTACGATAATGAAGTTTGTGCTTTTTACGCTTAGCTTTAAATGACAGTTGCTTTTCTTTATAGTTTTATATTTACCTGTTCTGAAGTACATTAGAGATATCACACCAGACTGACCTTTTTCTTTTACAGATTGACGGTTGTCCTCTAGAGCCCTTGTCTAATATTCTGTTTACATCGTTTTGTTTTCCTGGATGGAAAACTGATCTATTGTCTTTTGTTAGTTTGTCTGGAGAACATATTCATCACAGCCTAACAAATGGCAATACTAGATTAGTAAGAAAAAAGTGCACATGCAACAAATACATTGTTGAATATTTTAATGGAGCCAAAAACATTTAAAAGTTCTACAAAATGTATAGTTACTCTAAAAATATTATTCATGTTCTAACAAGTATGTATGCATATAATAATGTGAAACTGGCACCACTAACTCTAATGTATAATCATTATGAAGTTATTTTTGTTAATGTAAAGACATCTTCCACTACAAAAATACACATCTGAGAACAAAAATATAGGACGTGTGCTTCTTCAGTGGTGAGTTGTTCTAAGTGCAGCCTGGGTGTGTGTAGGCAGACAATTATAAGACAAAGAACACTGCATTCCTTAAGTTCAGTTCAATTTAGGAAGAAAGTTCATTTATTGCTCAAAGGACATAATTTACAGTGTTCTAGGTTTCTCTTATATAAGTGCTACTGTATTTTATTTTCAGCTGGACAGTGAAATTTCACTGAAGAAATGGCCATTAGATTTCATACAAATACATGGTCTTCATGTGAAATCCCTTTCTGGAGATGAGTACTGCAAGATGTGCTTTTTTGTTAATGGCTTTTAGTTTGCAATATAACACAAAACCCAGTATAGTATTTCTTCAATCCTCCACTATATACATATAAAAACTTATGTGAAGTACAGCACATTTTAATTTTTACTGATGTGCTTGTCAGAATCTAGACAATTCAGAGCTATAGTAAAGACAGGCAAAACTTCAGACTTGATCTGCTGGGGTCAGATAGAACTTCAAAGTTTTAACCATGTGAATACTCTTAACTACATTAATAGGTCCAAACAATATTCCCATGATTAAGCATTTTAAGAATTGTGACGTAGAGCTGAAGGTTGTTAAAACTGACAGAAATAAAGCATTAGTGAAAACATCTCTGTTGCAGCTGAGGTGTATATATAGGTCTTTCAGCACTGAGATTAATGTGTTGCTTTGTTCTTTATCAGGTCTCCGATGAGCCTGACATTATCTCCCTAACATTTGAGATTTCCCTAATAGTACCCATTAGTCACAGGATATTGAACTCACAGAATGCAACAAAGTTTTAAAAAAAGTAATAGTCTATCTTAAACCCAAGGATTATCTCAATGGATGCCTGATCTGTGTAGAGGACATCCAGGGTGCCTCAAGGATATAAAGAGTAATAATCAATAAGCCGTATCAATTGCCAAGTACCTTCCAGTCTGCCGCAAACCCAGCTTCCAGAGACAATCCTCCTAACCACCAGGGCTCATATGAACAGAACATCAAGCAAAAGAACAAAAAACTGCTTTTTCTTTACTATTTATTTTATTTCAAATAAATATCCTTTTCTGTTTCCCGCAAGAATTTGCTCTCTGCAGGTTTAGCTGGATCCTCAGCAATTCCTTACAACAGTCAAAGTCAACAGAGAAGGGTCTCCCCAAATACGACAGCTGTTTACCTGAAATCGTGATCATCACCTTCCCTGGCACAACAATGTTCTAGGTGGGCAGTAGTATCATAGGAAGAAAACAAGATAGATGGAATCCAATACCCTTCAATAAACCTGATCAGTATGGGGCTTTGGCTTGCACTGGGAATGGATTCAGGAAAAGTGAGTGGAGTTGATACTACAGAAGGTATGTCCACTCAAGGACAAAACAGCTCGTTTGCACCTGCAAGGGTCTGGGCCACTGTGAGAATGAACAATCAGGAAATTATTGTCCATCTCCGATGCACCAACAACAAAGATCATCAATTTATTTTTTGTTTGTGGTAGCTTTTTTTTTAATAAAAGACCACTGAGAGCACTGTATGCTTCTGTGAATGCTCCTGTGCAGATGCCAATATTTAGTGATATTTGCTCCTTTCCTTGATGAAACAAGTCTGTATGTTTGGAAATTAATTGCTTAAAATCAGAAATTTCAAACTTAATTAGAGTGAAAAAAGAATAATGTAAAAAGAAATTAAAAGCAGATACAAACATAAAACACTAATAAATGAAGTCAAGAAAAAACCCCTTTTTTTCCCTGAAGAAATTTTACTAAAATCCAATAAAGACCAGGAAATACATACACAGATATTTAAATGCTTCATATATTTATGCTCCAATGCACCTCTAGAGAAAGAAAACATATACTGCTTACCCAGCATAGTGCTCTCTTTAACTAGAAAAATATTTAATTTCAAGTATTTCTAAAGTGTAATTTGATTCTCAGTTCTTAGCTACATATCAGTCCTGGGATACATTCCACAGTTATGAAGTATTACCTTGAGAGATTTCATGCTCCCAAGCACATGGCCAATTTCTGCCCTGGGATGCAAACATACAATTCTCTTTGAAGTCTGTAAGAGTCACAGAAGTAGAACACACTGCACACTACAACTGAGTTTTTTCTGTATTTAGCGTCAAATTCTACTCAGCGTTACTTATTTAAGTAACCCCTCCAATTTTAATTGGAGGGTTACGACTGAGCTGAATTGGTCTCTCATGCCAATACTTAAAGTAATTAAATTAAGTCTATGCATACATCATTGCAAATGTGATTTTTATAAAGCTAAGCAACTTCATTCTTCTGTATAACATAACTTTTTACCTATAAAACTCCTACTATTTAATGTGTTAATATAATTATGATACATTCGTGTACTTGTGTTTTGCATTACTGCACATTCTAGAAACCTTTCAATTTAAAATTAAATCCAAGATACCTGTGTAATTTCAGTACTTATAATTCTCAAGAAAGGAGACTTTGCAAAAAGTATGCAGAGAAATCTCATCTGTGTTCTACCACGTGCTCTGCAGCCCAGTTCTGAATACTGCAGGCAGGCAAAATTCTCACTTAGTGAAGTGAATAAATATTTATTGCGCATTTATTTACTTCTGCTATTACTGGATTTAGTAATATAATTAAAACTATTAAAATTATTAATTAGAGGACAATACAGTTAAAAGAGTTTTAGATTACATGAGTTTAGCACATTGAGTCAGCTTAATTAAGTCTTGTCTATGTTTGGAAAATTACCGGAACCACTATGAAATAACCCCGGACAGGGACATGTAGATATGTGAACATCTATAGGGGAATTTAACACACTCAGTAATTCCAGAAAAGTATTTCCTTATAAATTCCATTATATTTTTAAGTGCATACAAGCTCTAAATCTTGTTAGCGTCAATACTGTGCACCGTTGACAACTTTTACTCTCTAACACTCCAATGTGTTTACTTCAGTATCATCAAACCCTTAAAGCTTCATCCTGGAAAGAAGCAGGAACAGAAGCCTCGTGCATCCATTAACAGATTTAAATGTAAAAACATCTCCAAGTAACGCCATGACAAGGCAATCACCTTGCAGAATAAGAATGCCTTTTCTTGCTTAGCTGGCTTTGAAAGTGGATTAAGCTGCTTTGGACGAGGGTGCTCTTTTTCAAGAGGAAAGCTCTGCTCACTTGAAACTATTTGGGGATAATTATTCCAGAATACCTAATAAATCCTTATACCTGGCCTTCCACCAGTGCTTGCTGTGCTAGTATTGTGCCCAGTGCTTGCACTGCAGTTACCTCTCAAGGATCCCTGCTGTCAGAATAAAAGGAACTAGATGCCAAACACCATTCTCAGAGGATCACTGCAAACAAGAGAAATGCAGGATGAAACTATATGCGCAAAAGTCTGGGATTATATAATGTTTGAGAGCTAACATCACCAATATAACCCATGATTAAAAAAGTCCCACCAACAACAAAAAGAAACAAAACCAAAAACTACAAAACTGAGACATTAAATATGAACAAAATAAAAAGGATCTACTCTTGTTTGGATGTAGTTATGGCTTCAGAACAACATACTGGAAGTGCAAAATCACTGTGACTTTTGTGACTCTCTCTCCATAAAACTGAAGACCTTTCTTGGGCTGTGTTGCTCCACAGAGGTAGACTGTGACAAAAAAAAAATACAAACTCTGTGCTACTCCTTTGGAGTATCACGATCTCCACCATCTCCAAAGGCCATAGCACAGTTGAGAATGATTATGGCCATTTCACAAAAAATATGAATTAAAATATACAGATCATCCTATCTCAGTTATACAAACTGCAAATGCTATTCTGTGGTGATGACTTGAGCACTTCTAACCTGCTCTTGGTCCTGCTTTTCCCTAAAAATGACCTTAAAGTCCACTTCTCTGCTCACCAAATTGGACTGGAATCTTATTTCTAGTTCAAACACAGAATCCACTCAAGGCTGGTAGGATGGACCTTAGCCTCTGAGCTGATATATGACCAGACACATAAGGGTTCTGGTATAATACAAACAGCACAAATGAATGATGAAAACTTTAATGTAAGAAAGCATGTTTTTCTATGTGTGAAATTTAAAGACATGAAAATACGTCACTATAAATTCTAAGTTTCATTCTAGCTGATGTACCATATAATTTCAACTGAGCTCTATTTCTCAAGCATACTCTTTTGATTTTTCATATTGAGATGGGTGCCTTCTGGGTTTCTGTTCTGTTTAGCCACTTTTGCTAGGAGCAGTGTGTGATATAGTATAGTGATATTCTGGCTCCTAAGTGGATACTAACTACATTTAGTTTTTTTTATATTGTATATTTTCTTCGATTCAGATTCATGCTACACCTATCAGGATAAGAAAATTCCTGAACATATAAAATACCAAAAAGAATTGCAACATCACCATGTCACTTGAGAGCCTGTTCAGGAAGTTCTTGCATTTACTCTAGTTTCAGTGTAATAAGAAAACAGATGTACAATCTACAGGAAGTAAAAAGAAATGGCAAATTCTTCAGTTCTGAGGAGTTTACCTCTGTAACTTTATCTACATTATCACAACAGGGCTGCAGTAGTTAAGAGGCAAAGATGACTGCCACAATTGTCCCACAAGCATCTTTTGTCCTCTCACAATCTGTATAAAACAAGGCCTTTCCCAGAGGTCCTGTTTGTTCCCCAAATCTGTTCATTGTTTTTGTAAAAATAACCTTTCATTCTTGCTGAACCTTAGCAGTCCCCAAACTGAGTTCTTGCAGAATATTGCCTTTAATCTCCTTTTGTTGAAGATGCAACTCCCCATGGATGGCCTGGCAGCTGGAGGTGTCTTCTTGTGCCATGTTCTGGCACACATGCCACAGCCTCTCCACTGAATTGGGCTTTTGCTCTTCTCTGCTCTTTTCACTTTTTCCTTATCTGTTCTCTACAGCAATTTGCCTCTTTCAAAATTAGTTTTCCCTCCATCTGGCTTTGTACTTTTCAGTTACCTTTTCCTCTTTTCCTATCTCAAATGACAACACAAGGCTCAAGAGACAGGTCTATAGCCAGCTTCTAAGAGCCTATTTAACCTACTTTCAGAGATAAGCTCAATGCTCAGGGGCAGAGAAAGCAAACTGGATCAGTCCCATGGAACCATTTCTATTCTGTTCAAACCCACCACTCTCAAGATCAGGTGCTCTGGGTCTCAATGTGGGAGTAAGGACTAACAGCAGGTAGTTCTTCTAAAGGTGCCTGCTGCTTCGGCGAATCCAATGCAGAACCCAGATTACTTCTCTGTTGCTATCTCAATGGCATCCTGACACACGACTTTCCTCTTTTCCAGACGCTACTCCTATAAGTATCAATTATCAAAAGATTCTCACTAGAACTGTGAAATGTTTTTTTCATTTCCAGACATGGCTCTCAGCTTTCTACTCCCAGAAATCCCAGCTCAGTCTCCTGACATCCTCCAGTAATTAGGCAAGCCAGAGTTGCTCTAAATTATATACAACCCTGGATACCAGCAAGGCTTCTTTCCACTGTCTCCAAGGCATCTAGAGGCTCCAGAATTCTGCTTTAAAGCTATATGCTGTCTGGTATGGTCTGGAGATTTTGCAGATCATTTAAAGTGAAAAATGGGAGGCTATAATGAAACAAATACTAAAATTAATACTACAATGTTTATTATTGCTTGACATAAAAGTAAGATTCTGGTGCATGATTTTTTCTGCAAAGACTAAATTCTGTGGACATGTAAATTAGAGAACACATGGAGCTCAGTATCAGTGTCAAGAGAAGGACTAAGGTATTAATTTATGAAAAAATCACAACTAGGGCCCATTTTACACATGAATGCCTTCATTATATAGACAGCAAGCCAGAATATTTTATAAATAATACACACACATCCATATTTCACTAGATTGCCCAATATCCAAATTACTTGAAGCATAGGCTGTCTTGCAGAGTACACACCACACTTTCAAAGACCAAAGAATAACACTAACTAGGCAATCAAGAAAATTGAATCAACTGTGGATATTTTCTAACGACTGGTAGGTAAATCTAAACTAGACTATATATCCAACACATTTTAAAAATGTGTGTATACAGTTACCACCAGAGCACTGGGATGTGCAGCATCCTCCCTGGATGACAAAAACAGCACGATTTCCATCAATGAGAAAGATGGAATACATTTTGAAAGACAACACTCAGATAAATTTCTACTCTTAAAAGGCGTGTCACAGAAATGCCAGGAGTTCTGTTGTTCAGCATATAAACGTTTCTAAACTTCATATAAGTATCAGTAAAGAGGACCTTGACAGAGCTGAATAGAGTGTAAGTAAGCATGGAAAATGACCCATTATATTTGAGTAAAAAAAGGTATCTATAACTCATTTGTTCATCATTCAATTATTCATCTGACATAGAATTCCACTTTCAATTTTAAAAGAAGAAAACAGGTAGCAAATATAAAATATGCATAGTTGCTTTTCTGACTCTTTTGGGGGCAACATGGCAAAGTAAACTTCTATTATTCTCCTTTCATTTTTACCATGGTGTTTTGCTATTTCTCCCAGAAAGTAGCATGGCTATTTAGCATGTAACTGTTAGATGCTTGGTAACACTACCCCCTACTCCCAAGCCCTCAACCAAACAAAAGTCCAAGAACAGCATTTAAAATCCCTAAGAGCAAAAATATCCCCAGTGCACAAATGTATCTTGGTTTTTTTCCCCCAATTCTATATTTTTGTAAAAATCTGCACTTTTTTTTATGTTCAGATAGCCCAGTCATCACCAAGGTAAACATTCCAGGATAAAGGAGAAAATAAAGATGTGTTCAGTTGGGCAATTTGTTTTCTGTGATAATAACTTGGAGTGACAATACTGCTGTCTCTTTAACTCCCTGGCCATGAAAGTCATCTTAAGACCAACTTAATCCAGTGCTGGGTCCCTAAATAAATATTCTGGCACCTAACAAGAAACCTGATTTTCAGAATTAATGGACAACCATGATCAGATTATTTAGTTAGCAGTGTAAAAATGAACTAACATTTGGTGGATTTTACATGTTTTTCTTATCATCAATCTGGCTGACAACCACGGCTGTGATTTTATTTTTTTTTAAATCTAGTAGAAGCAGCATCTTTAAGATTAACTTCAGGATTTGGTAACATGTGAGTTCCTATTATTATACCTGCCATTGAAAATCCTTAGAAAATCTGGGGGAGTAAGTATATAAAAGACACTGGAAAGAAGTGCTAATAAAAGCAGAGCGGGCTAAAGAAGCTGGGTGGGTGGGTTTGGAAGCCTTTCATGTATCCATTGCTTCTGCAGCTGATGAACTTACTGTAATTTGGAAGAAAAGTCATGTGAGATATAGCAAAACTGTCAGTGAAAAGCAAGAGGATCATGCTAATTCTTCCCATTTTTTCTCCTAGAAAGTCAGAACACTGCCTTCCTCAGTACTCTGCTGTTCCTCCAAATAATGTCTGCTTAGAAAGAAACAAGATTTATTTTGGGGTTAATTATTATTTTATTTAATTTTTAATCCATGTTCAAGACAAAAACTTATCAACACATTCAGATTTGATGCAGGAACAAGAAATGTCAGGTTAAAGAGGTGGTTTGGTATGAGAACGTTTACAAGTCTGTCACAATTTACAGCATAATTCTGTAGCACTATAATGTTCTGCCAGGAGAAAAACAAACAAATAGACAAACCTAAAACATTAAATTTTAAGCAGCTTAAATAAGATATTTGCTAAAATGGGATAGGGAATTTGCATGATTTATGATTATTGAAATATCATTTGCATATATAATATGCAATCACGGTCTGTTAAACAGAAAAAAGGATTTCCTTCTATACCTTTCCTTTCCAAATTCCATAGCACAGCTTACAATGATGGAACATGAAAGGAGCAGTAACAGTTTCTTCAGAGCCTCCTATGCTGATAGATAGCTACCAGGGCCTACCTTACAGAATTACACACTAGTCTGGAAAGAATTACTGGAGGTCATCCAGTCCAACTGCCCTCCAAGAGCAGGTTCAAGTACAGCAGGTTGCTTGGGACCTTGTCCAGTTGAGTTTTTTTACCCTCTCCAAGAGATTCCAGAACATCTCTCAGCATCTGTTCAGGTTCTTGGCCACCCTTATGGTGAAAAAAAAGAATTTCTTAATTTCTAATTACAAATTTCTCATGTCACAACTTGTGTCCATTGTGTTGCATCCTATTGCCTATTCCCTTCTATGATAAAACAACTACTTCTGTAGACAAGAAGAATGCTGCACCTGTGAAAGAAGAGTCCCTTGAAATGATGTCAGCAGGGAACTGACAGGATGAGGAGCAGCTCTGCTGGAACAGACCTGGGTGCTCTGGCAGACAGCAAGCCAAGCATAAGCCAGCAGCACGCTCTGGTAGTAAGGTGTTCCTCCTGGGTTGCACTCAGGTGAGGGAAGTGACTATCCCTCTATTTGAAGGGCTCCATCTAGAATACCACATGCAGCTTTGGGCCCCCAGTAAACGACACTGATAAACTACAGCGAGTTCAGTGGAGGGTGGGGCTGAGGGCTGGATCACATGCTCTGTGAAAAGCTGGGTTTGTTCAGGCTGGAGAAGTGAAGGCTTCGGTGGGAGTTAATAGCAGCTTTCCATTTATAGAATGGAAAATTCTGAGGAGGTTATCAAGGAGAAGGGGCCAGGTTCTTACAGTGGTGCATGGCATGATGATAAGTCAATGAGCCTAAGTCAAAACAAGAGAGGTTCAGACTGGACATAAGGGAAAAAAAAATCACTATTAGAATAGCTAGTATTGGAACAGTGCAGAGAGGCTGTGCATCTCCATCCTTGGAGACTTTCAAGGCTAGACTGAATAATGGCCTAAGCAACCTGGTCTGATCTTCTAGATGACCCTGACTTGAGCAGAAAACCGAATTAGAGAGTTCCTGACGATCCTTCCAACCTGAATTATCCTGTGATCCTCTCCCTGTGCATCTTCAATAAGTGTCTGGCTCCACCTTGTCTATACATTCTCATTTGATACATTCAGAGAGCAATTAGATCTCCCCTTAGGCTTTTTTTCTTAAAGCTAAACAAAGCTGTTTTTAGGACCTGGGCATAAAACAGGGAAATATACATATTTCTCAGAAAAGGAAAAAAAGTCACTGAAATATGGCTATGGAAAGAGTAGAGTACAACCTAAACATACAATCCAGTAAAAGGCCTGAGCAGTGAGAATAGTGAATTGAGGAAAGGAATTAGGAACTGAGAACAAAGAAACTGCTTCTATGATTCAGGATCCCTGTGTTCAAGGAAACTGGAGTTTGACTACTGTTTGTCAATAATTCAGACGCATCAAAGAAACTACTAAGTATAGCCCTTTTTTCCACCTACCTGAAACAATAAGAATCTGAATTTTTGGCTGACTGGGTCAAAAGAAGAAGGAGGCATTCTGAAGTCTTTGACCCTGTTAAGAGAGATGTTTCCCCCTCCAAAACGTCCCTGTTTATTCTCCTTGCTTTAATGTGCAATTGTCAAATACAAATGGTCACTAACCAGGAAAGCCACCCTGACGAAACCAGAGGGTCACTGACACTATTAATGAAATTCAAAGTTTGTATCATAAACCCTTCTTTAATGTTTTTTCTGGGAGACAGAATGTTTTAGCTAGTACTTTTCCAAATGAGTCACTAACACCCTTGTCTTAATTCTGCAACTGCTGCTAATTTGAAGTGCCAGCCTTCTCCCCTCTTTCCCCAGAATGAAATAAAATATCAATGTTGCATTGTGCTGAAAATGGAAAGTTAGATGTAACACTATGCTACAAGGCCTCTGGAAGTTCCATTTACATTTGATTCTTTCTTTCCTCCCAGGCCTATACCTAACTTAAGCCATATCAGCAAATTATTTCACACTTACTTCCACAATCATTGGTCCTAAGAATGAAAGACAGACTCAAAAGGGTCTGTCCCTCAGCGCAGACTCAGTGAACCAACATCTAACACAATTTAAAACACTAAAAGAAAAGATAAAGTCATAGAAAAATTATGTTAACAGTTATCAGCATATATGTGAAATCAGCCGATTTTGGTAACCTAAGAGGTCTGTGATTTTGGTAACCTAAGAGGTCTGTGGGCCAAGGCCCCAGAAAACCTTTTATTCAGAAAAGCTACACAACACCACTTTGTTGGACAAAAGCGAGGCCTATGAGGATGTACTTCTCTCAGAGACAACTTTACCCATAGCCATGCAAATCTCAAACTCCTTAAGCATCACATTAGTTGCTCCACTGTAAAAATGTATTGCAGGTGGAGGGTTTGGGGTTAGTTTTCAGCCAGACTGGTTTCTTGATTCAGCTCATTGACAGATCATACAAATGCTTGTGCCAGCACAGGGGAAAGGAGAGGAATGGGTTGCTGGGAGCAATGGGGGAAGACAAGATTGTCCTTTTTGGCTGCTGCGCATAGTTATGTAAAATTAAAGTGATTATGTAGCTATGGCCTGAGGGATAGAAGAGGTCACAGATACTACCACAGCCTATAAACTGCTGTAGAAATTGTGTCAGTGTGTGTTGCCAAGAGACAAGCAAGGGAATTCAGTTCTTAAACTGTTGTAAAATCCACAAAGTTAAGCCCATTCACTCTATCTCCCTACAAAAGATCAATACTTTCCATGCACAAGAGTCACACCAAACATTTTGAGTTCCATTTTGTATCAGTAAGCTCTGCTTATCTACCTGGAACGATTTTGAAGTACTTTTCATAGGCCTTACATGCGTGCTGAGATTTCAGAAATTTAGCTTAAATATATTTTGAAATGTTTTCATCAAGTCAGAGCAATTGAGACTAAATGTGCTCTTATGATCTCAGACCATGAACAAGAGCACAGTGCTTAAAAGCCATGAAACAATTGAGTCATGGTACCTGGTTATACTCAGGTCCAAGCTCATCTTCCTCAATTCTGAGATAACATAATTCAGCTTAGAACTTACTGAAATTACAGTTAAATGCAGATCTCAGTATATTCAGCTGAGGAAGACTAAGAAGATGCAGGAAGTCAGATAATAATCATCACCTATTAGCTACAGTAAATATGACCTGAATCTGTTGAGTGCCTGTTTTGACTGAAATGAATTAAACTCAGGCAGAAGATATTTTTATCAGTGTGCTTTTCCAATATTTTTCACTTTTTTAGCAAAGCAGGAGTTTTTCCAGTAGAAATTATAATTACTACAGTAATTATAAAGAGTTTCACCTGAGTTTTGAAAAAAAAAAAAAAAACCTAAAGAACTATTTTATTCAAAGAAAATTAACTTCTCCCTCTACAAACTTATTGCACACCTTTCATGAGTGCCTTGGGATCCTGTGTTGAAGGTAAAGCTAGAAAATACACTAGTACAAATCAGACAGACTGTGTAATTCTGGGCTTTTGCAGCTGTTGTCTACCTATTGGATATAAACTTCACAGACATGGCTTTGGAACAAACTGAGAGCCTGGGGGGGTTAACAATCAAACAAAAGAAAAAAAGCACTGAATAAATGTTTCAAGTCTATTTCAAGTCATATATTGGTTTATCACTTTTTTTGTAAAAGTCAGTCAGTCCCTTAAGACCATCACACTCAGGATCTGCTCATATGTCTGCAGTAAAGTTACTATAGAATCAAGGAGAGGGACCAAGATTTTGTTGACATTTCTTAAATGACGCCAATCACACAGTATCAAATTAAGCATCAAGCACAGTGAACTCTAGGGATGAGTTTAGTCTCAAACTTCTAGAACTTACAAAGCTAATAAGAACCCGTAATTTCTATCATTAATTTGGTGGAGGAAATATTTTTTTACTCTGTCACTTGAAAATCAGTCTCTAGTGCATGTATATTTATACCACTGCTTTCTCTACAGAGGTTGGATTAAGGGAGGAAAGTTGCAGCATTTTTATAACTCTTTTTAAAAGACTCCTTAGGAAAGAAAATACAAAATAAGCACATTATGGATGCCATTGCTACTTCTCCTTGATTCCAGCCCTGATCACACAATCTATAAGCACTCCCTAACTTTTGCTCCTCTGAAATGAAGATTATGACCACCATGTCATTTCAGATCCCCCCCAAATAAGCATGGTCAGCATAATCCAAGCATAAATTAACATTATAGTACATATTGCTTATCTGAAACCAAAGGCATAACTCATGTTGACTTCAATGAAGCCAGTCTTCAAGATGATGATGTTGTGAAGTGTTTCTACATTTCATGTTTCTTTATCAGTTATTTAAACAGTTACAATAATGTACATTATTGTACGTTAACATACATCCTTCTTGACACCACCATAATGTACATGATACATTAATATACATCCTTCTTGACACCACCAAACAGTGCAGTGCCCCCAGCATGGAATATCTCGGTTTAAGCCTTCCTGAAGTCACTACTATTAACAATATGTCTGGTTACATCCTGCTTCTAATGCATATTTGCCCAGGTGGCTAATCTGACATTAATTCTCATGAAAGCTCTGCAACAGAATAGTTCAAAACTGGAGTAATTCCACACAAGGAAGACAGACATTTGCAGAGCTTTGTATGAACTTTGCTCAACCCATTTCCAGAAAAGCTTTTGCATATTTAAGAATTATTCTAGCAAGAGTTTCTAGAAATACTTTCTGAAGGGCATATTTCTAGTTCATAGCAAGCCACCTGAACCAAACTTTAAAAGTAGCTATAACTGGGACAAGGATAGAGATGCTCCTCACAAAACAAGCCAGCTGGAACAACTACACAGAACAACCATTGTGACCAGTGGTCTGTCTGATGGATGGATGTAAACAGACAGTCCCAGTTTTGGACTGGGATGTTTGGAAATAGAGAAAATGCTCTTTCTAGGTAACACTCTTAATTTCTCCCTATTTTACATCCCCTGGGATGTACATTTTATAGAGCTGGAAGGGATTACCTTACCACCAGGCCTCTCAAGTTTTTCTTAAAATGGATAAATTTTACAATTCTTTCCTTTCCACAGTATAGTACATTTTTTTGAAAGAATTCTTCGGGTAGTTGCACAATAAAATCCCAGCCTGGCTGGAATGGGAGAGAACATATTCAAGAAGCTGAGGAGGCTAACAGGATCAGGTAACTGTGTGGAGACAAAAAGTTTGCTTGCAGCTAATCTGTGCTTTTTTTTCTTTCTTTTTAAAGGATTTCTAAGTCCAGTCAAGAACTAGAGAGATCACAATTATGGACAATTAATATAACTTCCAAGAATACAGAGTGTGCAAATTATTTCTATCCAACCTTATAAACACGAGCACTGTTTACTGTAAACTTGTCTTTTACTATGTACAGATTTTGCAGTCATAGTGCATACAGAACAAATCTAACTAAACTGATTAGTAATCATTTATGCTGACTAAAATCAGCTCATAAGCTAGTAAAACTTTTTAAAGGGTGACAGACCTGTGCTTGGTACAGAATGCAGTGCCAAGGTATACATCAGCAGCAAACAATTAGCAGGTCCAACCTCCTCTGCTTTAGAAGCATCTAAAGCAGAAGGTTCTACATCAGTCTATTAACTTCATACATTGACACTTAACTGCAGATTATCCAGTGTCTCCTAATAATAAAGTTTCATATCTGTTTTGTTCTTACTCTACCATCAAAAAGTCTGGATAAAAATTAAGTGTTCCCATTTTAAAGTTTGCACTGAACAGCCTGAAAACCAGTTTTTGACATGGCAGAATCTGCCTGCTCACTACAGCTTATATCAATTTACAGTCCTGCCTACAAACCTATGCAAACTTCTAGAAATATTAGCTTTTCTCAGAGCTGCCAGGGCACCAGTTTTGTAGCTCTCAAATTATGAAGTTTAAGGCCCACTCTAAGGTAATTTAGCAAGATTCCAGGATTTCATTTCTTCTGTGTTGCTGTTATCTAATACCATACAAAATAAATAGAATTCAAGTATCACAAAAGTATTATCTATGACTATTAAAAGCTTGCACTTCAGATAAACCATGCTATCTATAGGAAATGTTTCCATCTTCTACTAACTCTCTCTTATACAAAGAAGTTTCCTTTATGATACAGAAGCCTGTTAGTGAAACTAGTCATATTGTCACTTTATTCTCCAAGGAAAAAACCAGTAAAACAGCTAGTTATCACGACTTATTTGTAAACTGTTGTGTGCTTCATGACTCTGAATTCCATTTGATATTTCGGTAAAGGAAAACAAAGCATGGATTCACTTTTATTTCTTATTTGACCAAAGCAAATTGTAGCCTAGAGATGTCTATATATATTTGTATTTGTTTATGTGTACTTTGTCTTGTTAAACTTCAAAATAATCTGCCTGGCACAGTCAGGTTTTACTCCTGGGCAGACAGGCCTTTAAGCATTACTAAAACACATACAGTCTTAACGAACATAATTTTCCAAAATGTTGAAATACAGAATATCTCAATTACAAGTAAAACATTAAGTACGAAAATGAAATACAACTGAGTCGAAATTTGAAAAGCAAATGTTACAGAAATATTGCTTAAAAAGTACCTAAACCATTAGAAACCTCCATTAAACTTGGAAAATATTTTTGTCGTTCTCTGGCAAGCCATACAATGCTGCAATATAGGAACTGTAATAAAACATACATTCATTAGAAGACACAAAAATTTTACAGATATGTCAAACATATCATTTGCCAGAGTAAAAATTGTGGCAGTCCCAAAAATGAAGGTTTTACAAGCTTCAACTTAAAGCCATTTCAAACTATTTTCATTTCCATAATGATTTTCATATTAAAAGCCTTACACCTTCTTCCAATGTTAATTTTGTTCATTTAATTTAAGTCCATGGTTTCACTAATCTCTTTTGATGCTGAGCTCCCTAAGACTAGGGGGAGGGAGGTGCTGAATCACAGCAAATGTTTATATTTCCTCCCAGAATATATCATTGAACCAGCTTGAATACTTCATAAATAAGACTGTGAGATCATAACAGTCAAACACAAATCTGTTTTTATAATCTATAACATATTTGTAGCAATTAAAATAGTTGACCACATCAACATTTTAACCTAAAAAACCATTAGGAATGTACACAATTTCTAATGAGTATTTTTGAGCTCTCCACAGAAAAAACTCCATCTTCAAGCAATTCCTGTCACCTCCTAATTATTGATTTGCAGTTTATTAGTCAGCAGATTTTCCATTGTTATTTAAATAAGAAGCAAAACTTCTAGTTTCAAAATCTCCTACCTCCCCCAGTGTAATCACGTACCATTACCCATCATTCATTCAGCAAAGGCTATTCAATTCTATCATCATTTGTCTTTAATAAAAACCAAAGATTTCTCCAGAATTACTGAAATAGTTCATGTAGTGGACAAGAGGCTGTTTTAGGGCTCAAAGAATAGAACAGCTGAAAACTATGAATTAAATTGATATTTCTACATGTTCAGAGAGGATCCAAAGGGAGAAGATTGCTTGTATTACTGGATTTTGTATACTTGAATATCAAAACTTACAATTACTAGTCCTTTTATCTATACCAAGGAGACACCTTTTTTTCGTTTATTTCTTTTATAAAATCAAGATTATGAAAACAAGAAACTTCCACTGGATCCCAGATATTTCATTTCATGTGTGTACGTCAAATGGCTGTGTGTTCTCTCTGCTGAAACAGAGCAATGTAATTTCAGGCTGTATAATTTTATAGCAAAGACTACAAGACGCTTTGAAGATGTCATTGACTGTAATACAAATCAATATTAAATTATCTGTACAGGAAACATTTTCAAAAGATGATCCACCATGCTTTCTCATAGGATCATGGATTTCTACGATCATTCTCTACTAACTACTGTAAGCTATTACAGTTTATCTCCTTCTTCAATTATTTACAGGTCAAAACACCCAAACGACATTGCTTTGTATATATTCCATGTTATGTACTTGGTTCGTAACTTACTATTGCCACACAAAACCATGAAGGTAAAAGCTGCTGAATAAAGACATTTGTTTCATTTAAGAATATTTATATAGTCATAAAGCTAAGTGATGCAAAAGGCTGTCCTTTAGGCATTCTACCTTTCTTCAAAATAATGCATTCAAAATATATATGTAAACAGTACTGAAGTGATTACTCTGCAGCACAATCTTTAAATGGCTATAGTCTGTACTATTTAGCCTGATGTTGATTAGACATTTAAGAGAGCAGTAATTTCAAATCACCTAAAGACCTTAATCACATTTCTATCAATTTCTGTATATGTGAATGCGCATTCCAAAGCCTCCTCATTGCTGCCTTGTAAAACATCTCATGACCATCAAACTGAATTTATTTTTCAGCCAAGCAGTAAAAAATACGTTTCACAATACAAGTAACACAAACACAATAAAAAGAAGAGCCTATCAAGTGTGTAGATAAAGGGAAGGGAATTCTTGTCCTGTCACTGTCAGAAAGGCAAGATGCTTTAACAGGGAAAAAAAAAATCATAACCAAACCCCACACCACGGTTATAACCTCTAAAAAAAGTTCACACATTGAAGCCTCATATGGGTCTGTTTTGATTTGTGAGGAGTGACACTGGTGGTTGGAAAGGCTTATGCTAAATGTTCCAGACAGCTGATGCAACCACCTCTGCATCTGCCAGTTTGCAGCATGATGCTTCTAGAGCAGTGGGGCTGGCTGCCCTTACAGACTTGAAGGAGAAAGGAAAAAAAGGTGGAGATCCACCACCACAAGAATTGCTAACATCAATATTCCTGCAAACACCGCCTACCCGCGTACAACATTAACCATCAGGAGCTGGACCCTTAATGCGTTTTTTAATCCAGTTCGAAAACTGCAAGGTGGCAGCTCACAAAGGTCCAACTCCATAGACAATGAGTATCCACCCGAGTCCAGCAGCTTCCCCAGTGCCCGTATTTAACTGGAATTACAGCCATCCCCATCGCAGCAGCAAGCATGCCCGGCCACCCCTCGGGATGTCACAGCACTCCCGCCCCAGGGTGACCGAAGGACGGCCATGGCAGACTCAGCCGGGCCCTGCCGCCCGAACTTCGGGTCCTCTCCCTGCGTTCCAGGGGCTGCACTGGGCGAAAGCAGCGGGAGCGGGGCCCGCAGCGCTCCACTCTGTGGCGGGGTGGCCGAGGACGTGGTTGGGAAGGAGGAGACAGGCGGAGAGCCCCGGGGAAGAGGAGGGACCGCCGGCGGGAGGGGGAAGGCGAGAGGGAAGGAGTCAGGTCGGAGATGGCACAGTCGGGAGCGAGGGGAAGGGGTGGGAGCACGGCGGGGGCTCCCAGAGGCTTTCCCGGGGCGGCGGCGGGCGACAGGAAGGGGCTGCCGGCTCTTTCCTGCCTCTGTCCCCCGGTGCAACCTGACCGCCTCCCGCGGGCCGTGCCCCAGCCGCGGAGCCCCCGCCCGGGTTCGGCCCTGGCCGGCCGCCCGGAGCGGGGCCAGCCCCAGACGCGCCGCGCCGCCCGGCGTGCCGGACCCTACCTTCGCCTGCAGATACTGGGGGTAGTAGTAGGTGGTGTACTGGGGGTACATCTGCTGTTTCCACACTTTGCCCATGAAGCTGGAAATGTAGCCTGCAGTGCAGGGATGGGGGGGTACTTTGGGGGGCTCCAGCCGCCTCTCCGTCTCTCTCTCTCCCTCCTGCCTCTTCCTCTCCAGTGGCGGCGGCGGCTCCTGCTCCTCGGCCGAGCCCAGACCTTCCTCCTCCTCCTCCTCCTCCACCCAAAAAGCCACAGCGGAGCGGCGGCGGGGGCAGGCACTCTCGCTCTCTCCCCGGGAGTTCCTGCCAAGTCCCCGCCCGGCCGGGCCGAGCAGGAGCAGCAGCGGCAGCGGAGCGGCGGCGCAGGGAGCGCTCGGGGCCGGCGCGGCAGCGGCGGCGGTGCCGGGCGGCGGGGCAGGGCTGGCGGAGGGGCGGGGGGGAGAGGGGGCGAGGGGAGGCGCTTAGCCCCTCTGGGAGCCCGGGGCGAGCCTCAGCCCCGGCCCGGTGTCGGGGTAGCTGCGCGGGGTAGGATTGCTGCTCGGCTCAAGGGCCGCTCCAGCAGCGGCGGGAGCTGCGGTGCCCGGCAGGAGCGGAGCGAGGGGTTTCCACGTTCTGGAGAAGGAGAAGGAGGACTGCAGTGGCCGCATCGCGCCCGGCTCGGCTCTGACCTAATTAGCCGGGTTGTGCTTTGTTATCGCCTTCGCTCTTTGTGCATCTCGCTGCCGAGCAGTGGTGCAGGACGCAGGCTGGAAGGGAGAATTGAGTACGTTTTGGAAAACCAAATTTGGCTTCGGTTCTGCCTGGCGGTACAGGGTCCATTTATCTGCTGGGAGCAAAAGGGACTGCAGTGCTAAAATCGGTTTACAGAGCAGCAACCACAAAACCAGACCAAATTCTCTGTCTGGCCCATTGCACATTCTTAAATTTGTACTTTAGCCAGCGGTGCTGAGTACACTTCATTCTGAAACAGGAAACATCCCTGTTCTAGTCAATAGTAGTTACATTTTTTCACTTGAATATTTTCTGTCTGAAAGCTAATTTCCCAAACATTAGAAGTGGGGACTGGCAGCACACTATAGTTCACTGTTGTTGGTAAAAAAACAACTTAGTCCACTGGTTTACTTCTGACAAATCCATCTCTTTTCAACCAAAGATAAATTGATCCTCATAGCATTAGGCAGATGCCGTTTCTTTGTCACACTAATCACAATCATTTTTGTCTTGCAGCATTGTTTGATTAATAAAACATGTATATAAGGTCAACAAAAACTCCCGAGTCTATTAGTATCAGCCAAACTAAATGTGATAGTAGTGGAAAGAAAGATTAAAAACCTCGAGGATGTACAAGCATCCCAGAGCGATAGCAAAGGCAGCTTTTGTGCAGCCGTGAATCCCTAGTGCAGCCTGAGCAATGAGAGGTAACTGCAGATATTCTTCCAAATTCCAGCTGAGCAGAGGAGAATTAAGCAAATGACATTGCAGCTCTCCTGGTCAGCCATTAAGATCACTTTAAAAGTTTTTTTTCCAGGGAAGAAAGTTGTAAGCACTTTATGGTCCATGCATAAGAAACTAGTTGCATCTTAAGGAAAAGGCTTTTTCTTCAGGAAAGGCATAGGAGCTTTTGAATTTTGGTTAGGTTTAGGCGGTTTTTTGGTTTTGTTTTGGGGTTTGATTGGTTTTTTGTTTGTGTGGGGTTTTTTTGTTTTGTTTTGTTTTTGTTGTTGTTGTTGTTAACACAGGGCTAGAATGACTTTGAAAAGAAGGATGAACACAGAAATCATGCAAGTTGGTAACGTTTTTTTGCCCACAATGGTAATCTTCTGTGGGAGGGACAAACTCAGAGAAAAGTTGAGCAGAACAGAAATATCAGGTATTTGAGGGGGTTAAGAATGTATATGTGGAGAAGCTGAAATGGCCTTGGTCAAAATCAGCTGTCCTCTGTTTGGTGGCATTTATGCAGTGAAAAAAGCATACAGGCTGCAATTATCTCTAAAGCATGTGAGGTAATATGGTAATATATTTCCAAGGTAGTGCATGGTCAGAGGATAGCAGAAATTTAGTTTCAGAGCTTCATGGGGAAATGTGTTGCTACAGCCCAGATACGTGAGGATATTGTTATAGACTGCTTTGAGAACTGCCAGATTGTGGTCTGAAGTTCTTGGTTGAACTACAAAGAATGTAGTGCTGGCCTCTCATAAGCTGACAGGTTTCGGGTGCCAGTACACTTAGTCTCCTTCTGACAAAAACCGAACAAGCAAGAAGAAATAAAGACTGGTAAATGATGAATGCATTTTGTGGGGATTCTCCTGAGGAGAAGGAAAGAATGAGATCTGAAAGAAAACATATTATACTGAAGCCATCTGGAAATAGAAGAGTGTTTTTCTAGAATCCATCTTCATGTAAACAGCAACTGTGGTTGTCACAAGTACATTGTGCAATCCTGAATGAGGCGAGAAGCATCCAGAATAAAAAAATCTTTAGGAAATCAGAAGAGGAGAAATGCAGCCTGTATCACTCCAGCCTTTACAACTGCAACAGTCTCCAGCTTAGTTGTGTCAAGTTACTGAGAATGGCTGATGGCTGCCAGCAAGAGGAGCAGCAATACACTCTGCCACAACGGCTCCTGAAAGTGATGAAAGAAGAAATCTGGCTAAGAGAGTATTTGATTTCAACTGCAACAGCTAAAGCTGATCTCCAAGTTCCTTCCCAGTCTCTCCTTGCAGAGACTTAGAACTTTCTCAAACAAGGTCTTTTGCTCTAAAGCTTAGTCTCATCACCAAACCTGTTTCACTGTTAACATAATGATGACACCAATTTGGTTCCATTTTAATCCAGAATATTTTCTAATTAAAGATCTATTTCCATTGGAATATCTGCTAAGCTGACATTACAGAAGTTCAAAATATATAGTTTAATATTTATCATTGAATTTAAAAATAAGCCTGCAACTTAATACTGCAAACTTTTACAGTGTAGTGATCCCATTGATGGTTAATGAGAATTTGCAAATAATACTCAGTTTTTATTAAAATGAGGTTAGAAAATGTAATTATTTTATTGGAATCATTTGTATGAGCCTCAGTTACAGAATTTGTTTTCATTTTTTAAAATTATATTTAAGATGTTTACTGTATTAAGAAGGAATCGGTGAAGAATTCTTGGGCCAAAAAAATCAAATTTAGCATCACTCAAGGCAATCTCTGCTTCTGTTTTTTTAATATGTTCATTACTCAGCCAACTTAGTAATATGAATGCAAGTTGTGCAATACAGACAGGATGGCATTGCAGAAGAAACTTTAAACCAAATGACTAATTTCTTAACTTTTCATACTAATGGAAAGGTTTGGTTTTACTTGCTTATTCTCTGTTCATTGCAAGGGCAAATAAACACTTTTAAACTGAAACTGTTTGTGCCATCTGGTGGTACTAACTCTTGTCATCATAACTAACTCACAAGGTTAAAAATGCTTCCCCCATTTATGCACCACATGAAGTATAGGATTAAAAAGGAAGGCGTACACTGAAGTGTGTTCTGAAAGCGTGTATATACTCAACAGAGTAAAAAGATGACTTCCTACAAACTGCACTAGGACAAATGTGGATACTGTGGCTTCGTGAATGTTAGGGAAAACAGAAATCCATAATTTTGCCTATGGCCAGAGTTCATTGACTATTGATGGAACATTATTAAATGCTACATTTTTTTACATTACTTCTTTATCATAAATATTCTCTGTGGTCAGGAGTGATTAAAATATTATGAAAACACAGTTGGGTTGTTGCTGCAAAAGCCTGAGAAGCACTTTATGTGCTGCCATGTCAGAGGAATTTTAGGGCAACTCAGTTCGGCCCAATCACTAGTTGTGCACTGACTCTAAGAGTGTTGGAAGAGAAAGACCATTTATGCTTTACAGATTAACTTAGACATTAGAGTTCTACCCTGAGGCAGAAAAAGTCAAATGCAATGCAGAATAGGAGGGAAATCTATTTAAACCATCTCACTTCAGGAACCTAGTGGACTGCTGTACTCTGCACCAGCTGGGATCTTTGCACTGGTTAAGCTGAAAGAGACAGACATGTTTATGCTGCAATCGTTATTATTTTGACACGGTCAGGAATATTTGAACAAGTTTGGTTTGGTTTTTTTTTTTGTTTTTTTTTTGGTTAAGATACTAACTTGAGTCTTGGGATATCTTTCTTCAAAACCATATGTACCACAGCATATGGGTGAGAGGGTGAGCAAGTCGCTGAACTACCCTGTGCCTTACTTCCCATTTGCAAACTGTGTCAAACATTCACCCAGTTCTTTGCCTGCCTTTTGCGTTCGATCTGTAGGCAACACAGGGCACCAAAATCACTTGCTAGGAATCTGCCTAGTGCAATTCACGTAAGAGGACTAAAACAAACAGAAGCAGCGGCAGTGCAGCACTTCTGGATGCAGAGAAGCCAAGTACTGCGTCCTAATTCACATACAAATGTTAACAAGCCAAGGATCTATTTTACATCCTCAAACTGCACATTAGAGCTACAGAAATGCAGCTAGGTTTAAGTGCTCCACCAGTAACTCCTTTGCTCTTCCCCACGCCCCCTAACACACACTGTTCCAATTACTTGCAAAACCTCCTTGTTGTAATGCCACCCTTAGCCCCATCATACGGCCTTGACTGCTTTGCAACACAAATGAAAGACTCTTCAATTCAGGTCGCACTAGGCCACACTCAAGCACAAAGGCTAAATAAACGGCCATTGTTAATGGGCCACCAAGATGAAAAGCACTTGATTGTTGCCATCAATTAAATCAACTCTCTGGCTTTAGTGGCTATTAACTCTTTCAGTAAATTCTTAAATATTTATTTCAACAGAGTGACTATAATTCTATATTTTTACAGTGGCTTTCCTGCTGTAACAACATTTCCCTAGAACACTGCTGAATGTAGTGTGCCCTTGTTTATCCTTACAGCTGAGCCATGCACTGCACCAGCTCAGCTGCTCCAGACAGCTGCAGTCTCTGTAATTCACTTTTGTAAAATCTACAGGGCTATAAACTATTCTAAGATTGTCCAACTGAAGTATTTATCTGGCACTAACATACAGGGATTTAACATGCTTCTGCATTTGGGCTTCCCCTTTCATGGTTTCGTGTGCACCAGGCAATGCTCCCATTATTGGCAATGGACATTCACAAAAAATGCCACTGGACTGCTCATGAAAACAGTTTGTGTTTGCAGCTACACACATCACCATGAATTTGGGTACACTGATTACCAGCAATAACCTTTGTCTTGTGTTTAGATAGGTCTGAGAGAATTCTTTGCCACATAAGCACCTCATTTTCTATGTTTTCTATATTCTCGTTTACTCTACCCTATGATGCCCAGCTAATAGAGATGATTGCACACTGAAAGCAATTGGGTTTTTTTCAGCATTCGTTGTGAAACCTGTGAGGCACCTCTTGTTGGTCCGGTTCTATAGATCTATTTAGTACATGTACATTTTATGTAAATAGTCTTCTCATTAATGGCAAAAATGAGGTGTATTATAGGAGTGTGTTCACTCTAGGGTGGAGATAGTTAAGAATCCCACTTCTATTCATAAATTATTTATCAGAAACTTCCATCCCATGCAGTTCCTAACTACCCTGGAGTGTCTCTAGCAATACAGTCTTCGCTGTGCAAGCAGATGAACAAGGAGCAGAATAATTGTACCTCTATAAAATATTGATCAGCTACAATTCTTTCATTCCCTTTTAATTTTCTCATCTCAGTTTCAGGGCAGTATTTGTCATTCCTTCTTTTCTTTCCAAACACCAAGCACAGCCTGCTTTGGCTGCAGCATAATAAGAATAATTTTGGGTGTCTTTTTGCCGTCTTGACCAACCAGCCACGGTTGGCCTTGATAGAACTCAAACTTTGATTTTAAATATTTGTAGATAATTTGGAACAAACTCTTTTTTTTCCCTGCCATGCAAACAAAAATTAAAAGTTTAATTAACTTAGAGAACAAACATCTTATTTCTGCAGACTTTAGGGACATATTTCACTGTCTTTAGGCACATCTTAAGCAAGTGAAGGATACATCCCTCAGGTTTCTATTCTAAAATACCTCTAAATTTTCCCATTTTTTGAATAAAACTATTCCAAATCATGAGATGTTAACCTTCCAGTACAAACACAGTTTTATTTTAGACAAGTTCTACAGCTTATATAGTGTCTAACAAGTCTTTCCAATGTTTGAAACTCCTCCTACTGCTTCCATCACCCACAGCAACACCTTCAGCTGCCTCACACCCTTGTGCAGTCCCAGGTACGAGCTAGTTGATGTAATTCGAGTGCTGGATGGCCAGATGGCCCAGGCCGAACCCCACCTGCAGAGCTCTCAAGCAGGACACCAGCTTTCTCACCTTTTCCGAGCTGCTGATTTTCATGCAGCTTTCAGGGCCATCCTCTCTGCTCCAACATCACCTTTCATTGAAATTGCCTGAAGGCTTCAACAATTGGGAGGGTGAAGGTGTAAGGGAAGCTGAAGGAGGAGGTGAGTAGGCAAAAGAATTACACGAGCCTTATTTCCTTAAGAAAGCACATGAATAAGTCCAAGACCATAGGCAATTTACCTTTAATGAAATATACCATATTAGGTTCTACATTTTTGATGTCCTAAGTTTGTAATTTAATGGAACTAGAGAATAGGGCACTTTCATAAACTTTAAAAAATCCTTTGCCAAGTGAACCAAACACTTAAAGTATGTATCTCAACATATTCTTACCAGTGCTCTTTTTATTTGATTTTCTGTACACAGAAAAAACATCTTAGTCACAAAAGGACCAGAACACATTGCCATTTTGAATTAGTTCATGTATCTGAGCTTCATTCACAATTTATCATGTTTATCACAAACTATTTGTAAATGCTGGACACTCAGCCTCCGGTACATGCAAATTGACACAGTGCAATACATCCTCAGAGCCAACAGGTGACTGTCTCTACTGCATAATTCAAAAAACCATTAAAGTGTCATCACCCTTGATCTACTGTAAAAATGGAAGCTTTCTCCTTGGCTTTGAATCCATCTCTTCAGTCTAGATGAAATGCCAGCTCCTCAGTTCAGCTGGGGTGATTCGTATTAGCTGATAACCCTGCTGTGGAAGCCCCAACATTCCCTGCTGAAATAGTCCTCAAGTCATGCAACACTGACAAAGCAAAGTTGAGCAACTTCATTTATTTTTCTATTTGGCAGAGACAGTAATGGTAATGCTGATGGGAATTTGTGGAACTAAGAGCAAGGCCCAGCTAGATGTCCCAGTTACGGTGTATTTCTTAGGTGATTAAAAAGTTTTTTCTTATTTCTGAGAATCAATAGAGGAAAAGTGTCAATATGATAAACTGAGATTCTTCTTGGTCCATTTTGTGCTGTTTCAAGACATGCCAATTTACATGCTAGTGTAACAGAGAAGACAACCCCTTTTTCATTTAATTATAAACATTTAGGATGTTTATATCCCATCCTTCTACTGTACTGTGATGTCACAGTGGTTTTTTGATTTATCTGCACAATACTTTTCTGAACCCATTTTTTGTGTGTGTTCACAGACATGAAACTGAGATGTGGAGGGTCTATGTGAATGTTATAAGATTATAAAGGACATAAATTGTGTTGCCAATAATAGAAATAAAATAACAATATATATTAGAAAAAAAAAAACATAAATAACTTTGGATTTTCTGTTTCCAAGGCTAGTTCTTCAGGTTAGGACCAGCTTAATGATTTTGTTGTTCCTTATGTAAATAAGAGAATACACCAATAAAAGCTTTGAATTCTCACATGTAGATTTAACTGTTTTGTATCTTTCTTGTTTCCAAAACTATCAGTCTCATTTTAATATCATTCCTCCTTTTCTTAGGATTTTATGCCTGTCAGAAACATTGTTGTATCAGAAAAGTCTTTCAGACAGACAGCAAAATGTGCTTAGCATTTCAAATCCTTTCCAGATCTTGTGTTTCACAACAACTCTTTATAAACCAATCTGTATTTATTTTGGTGGAATGTTATCCAAATAAAAATATTGCATTTGCAGCTCTGGTCTCTGGGGCTTTAATTCACTGAGAAACTTAAGGAAGTATTCACTGATTGTGGGATAATATTTCTGTCAGATGCTAGCAGTATTTATTGCATCATTTTATGAATTTTGACTTCTTTTTTTTTTTTTTATAATTTGGTGTTTATAAAGCACTTTTGCTTCCGTTTTCACTAGGGGAGGCACAAAGATATCAAACCGCCAAACATATGTTCCTGGGGGACCTAAACATTGTAAATAAATAAGCCAAAGTCTGAGCTGTAGTCAACATATCTCTAGCAAAGAAGACTGTTAATCATTTTTTCTCAGAGGACTTAGAGACTAGCAAGTGCCTGCTAAACCTTACCATCATCTTTAGGATTTATAGTTTTGGATTTTCATGCTTTAATACTGGCTGATCAAATATGTTAGGAATTCACAGAGGTTTTATAGTTTTAGTTTATTATAATTGCTACTTTATTTACAACCTTGGACTCCCTACATAACCTAGGAAACACCACTATGTGTGACAACGGCCCTAGTGCAAAATTTTCGGAATGTCACACACGGTTCTGCGCGTAGGTCAGCCCTGCCAGGCAGGCGCAGCAGTCTCTTGGACAAAGCCACATGTGGACAATGTGGATGCTCAGGGAAGCACCAGTTTCTGACGCCTCAAGAACAGCTTCCCTCAGGAGCTGCCTCTGGCCAGGTGTGACAGTGGGGACTAACCCCTGACTGGGGGTCGCAGCGCCAGCGACACCTCCGGCTCCCCGTACGTGCGGGTGTGCTTGGGGAAAGCATTGAGGGAGGTCCAAGGCTGCGCCTCACGGGTGGCGCTGGTGGGGCTCCTGGCCCTGCCACAGAGCCGGGCCCGCAGGACACGGGCCCGCAGGACACGGGCCCGCAGGACACG
>NW_020884877.1:17662043-17913509 GCF_003945725.1 Corapipo altera | reverse complement strand
GGACACGGGCCCGCAGGACACGGGCCCGGGGCCGCCATGGCCGCAGCCGCCCCGGTGGCGCCCCCTGGCGCTCAGCCGCGGGAACGGGCGCGGGACGGGATCCAGGGCCGAAGGATCTGCCTGTTCCATGTAGGAAACGCAGGAACTTGTTGACGGCAAAAGCCCTCTCCCAAGCGATGCCGTCACCGACATACTCAGAGAAACACAATTTCAACCGTTTTTATTCAAATTCTGACATCTGAAACTTTCGGTGCAGCAAAGTGCCAGGTGCTCCTCGCTCCTGGGATGTCCCACTGGAGGTACGGAGCACCCTGAAGGTCTCACGGCACTGCACATTGCCTGATGTATTATCAGCTCCATTAATTTATGTTTTCTATAAGCCTTCCAGATTTTGGCCTTCCAAATTGTGGTCTTTCCACATACCACTATGTTTGTATTTAAAGAGACAGTATTTGAAAAGCAACTGACACATTTGATTTCTATTCATCCCTTCTACCTTTTCATATTTTTCTTTCATATTATTTGTTTTAATCACTGGTACTGCATGTCATACATTTTAGAATTTTCTTTAACTATCAACTGTGTGTTTTCTGACCAGCCCTGAATATACTCCCTATCTCAGAATTCAATTAAGTATTCAAAATACCCACAAAGGAAAGAAAAAATCTCCAATTAAAATACAAGTTCTAAAATCAGTGGATAGGTTGCTTTGTTCTTTCAGTTTCTTTTTTATTTCTAAACATAATTTTTTCTTTCTTTCCAGTTTTACTGAATTCTTAGCAGGACATACTAAGACAGAGATTTAAACCAATTTCTCAGTAGGTTACTAGAGGAGAAGACATTCCTAAAAAAGCAAATGCAGTCCTTTTGAAAAATATATCTATGAACCGACTCAACTGTGAGCATGTTAGCACATTTGCTTATGTATGTGGGTATTCTCGTCGGTGTAAATTACCATGGATATCTTCAAGTGTAATGAGGGGGTCTGGTCAAAGATGGTGGAATCAAAAGGCCTAAAAAGAGGGAGGAGACTTTTTCCAAACAGAGCAGTTAAAATTACAAGGAATTACGTGTTTGCATGAAGAAAGCTGATATTTGACTTCACATTTGAGCTCAGCCTCTTCAGTTTATCAAAGGAAAAGATAAGACATGGCTTCATTCACAGTTGCTCATAAAGCTGCTCAGAGATAAGACCTTCATAGTGACCTTTCTTCAGTCTACCATTTGATCATGACATGGTTCAAATCCAGAAGTCAATTTTTATGTCTCAATTTTTCCTTCCCTTTGTACATTCAGGAAGCTGAGAACGTTGCTTAGGAAGGATCATATCTTCTCACTAGCAACATTTATTTTATTGTTAAAAGGTAAGCATTACGCATCTTTTGACATTGGTCATTTGGCCTTGCCTTGTGCCTGATAATCCAGTTCTTATTAATAGTCCTTTTCATGGGTGCAATATCAGCCCAGTTACTTTTACTTCCACAACTATGTCCATGCTGCTGTCCTTGCCTCTGTCTCCCCATCTCAGATCCTTTTCTTTGACTCCATTCCAATTAGGTTAGTTTAAATGGCTGAGGGATCAGAGATATCTGTGGGACCACCTATGCTAAGGTCCTTTAAATTTTAAAAATATAGATGCTTGCAATATATGAAAAAAGTGAGGGAATAAGGTACCACTTTCATAAAGAAAATCTGCTTAAGCAGACAACTTATAAAGAGCTTACTCATAAAGACGAAGCTGATGTAATAGACTTTGGACTCCATCCCTCTGGGAACACACTGACTATCATAAAGATGGAGCACAGGATCTCAGAAAGCTGTAGGCTTTTGCTTTATGCACCTAAGCTCACACAGGATGGAAAAAATTGTCTTCTTTCCTCTATGTCAGTCACTGTGGTGTTATAGTCTCCTGTGTTGCTGTAATGACTGCCTCCTCCAGGGAGCATACCATCAGGCTCTTTTGCTCTTGGTTCCAGAGTTTGGTTTCTGATAGTTATAGATGAAAAAGGTGGGGATGGGGGCAGAGCTTATGAGGAAGGAACTGTTTTCCCTTGCAAGTTTGTCACCTAACAATGTTCTCTTTCCCTTTTCCCTTAAACATACTCACAAACACATAAATTGGACCTGATTCTCTCAAGTGGAGAGATGAAACACTAATTTGTTGGGTTAAAAAAAGAAATTGCAATATGTACTCTCAGATAGACAGTATAATGATCTCGCTATCAAGTCTTGTCTTACATGCAAAGGTAAAAAACAGTGCTCTAAAATATTGGATCGTCCTGCGTTTTGCATAGCCTATAACTCCATCAAACCTCTTTCAGCATAAGTGTCTTGTAAGTCTTATTGATAAACATTTATAATCAGCACTAGTGTTCACAGTAATAATTTGCACGGACTTCTGAATTCTCACAACCCATTTCTTCCTTAAGAAAGGTTCCTTCGGATGTCTACCCTTTCTCAATAGCTATACGCTCTCAGCACGTGAACATAGTTCGTTGCACATTATTTGTACAAAGTAGGGAAAAGAGAGCTGCACAGAGATATTTTCCTTTCCAAACCATCATGTTTGACAGTTCTGTTTTACACTTATGGAAGATTTTCAACAGTGCCTCATCCTAACTGGCTTGCCAGTGACCTACCTTGGTCACAGCATAAAGAGTTAGCAAGCTCAGCCTAAACTAAGTGTGACTTCCTGAGATGCTTATTTCATGGTTTACCATGAAATGGATTGGGATACACTGGATAAAAAGTACAAGGAAGCTGGTGAGCTGTGGTTGTGCTACTGAAAGAATAAAAAAGGGTTATAGTCTTCAAGGGCAGCCGACAGTTCAAGAGGACAAACTGGCATCATTTTAGGCACAGTGCTAATGGTAGGCAAATATAAAAAACCTCCATGTCAGTTAGCATTTTAGCATCCAGAAAGCTGGTGGCTTTTTTGAACAGCTTTGGACCATGAAGCTTGTGAAATTTCTGCAGGGGTGTTAGCACTTCCTGGCTTTGGCAAGACAGGAAGTACTGCACAAACGCCCTTATCGGGGTATTCTGGTGCTGCCAGTTCCAGTGCCAGCAAAATCCAAGAATTCTCAGGCAATTATAAATGCAAACACATGAAAAAAAAGAAAAAAAAAGTAGAAGACTCTGAATATAAAGAAGGCATAAACTTATGATGATCTTTAATAATTTAAACAAACACAGGTCTATCCTGAATTAGTAGTTTCCCCTTAATTTCAATAGTGTCATGCATTAAACTGTTAAACAGCAGAGAAATACTTGCCTTGTAAATATTTTAGCAGAAAACTTGCTTAAATAAATGGCCATAGTGGAAAAAACCTGAAATTATGTACATTACAAGGCAAACATTAATAGAAACACAGAGGTAATGATAACAGTAAGGAACTACTTGATCTCTCAGCTACGTCATTACTATTATTCAGTACATATTGATGACATTTTTTATAAGATGCTTTATTTCTGCCTTCAAAAGGATTACAATCTAAACTAACACAAACACAGAACAGATGGGATAAGCAGGGAAGGTAAAAGTAGAGAACAATAGACAAACCAAATCTACATAAATTACATCTAACATCAATTTAAAATTAATGCTTTTATCACATTTTGTTGGAGATAAAAATTAATATCTCCACCTAATCATGAGAGAAGTCCATGGATGGAGGGGAGAAATGCTGACTCTGTGGTCTTCTTTCTTTCAACAAAAAAATGTTCTTTGGCGTCCTCGTAGGAGTAGAAGCAGGTGAAGAGGGAATAGGATGAAATGTCAGTCATTATCCATAGTGTTGTCCTGACCAGCCCACTGAAAATTTTGAGCATAATTCAATGATAAAATATAGGAATTAAGTATAGTGATTCATCCACCACAGCGAGAATCTTTCTGAACAGGGGCAAGGCATCTACGCTGTCAAGGATAAAGAGAAATTTCTGCTAAAACCTAAGGTACTTTACTTACTGTTTTGCTTGCAACAGCTCTTCAATGATGAAAAACCTTATAGTTATGTGGTGTGGACCTCTTTTCAGAGCTGTAGAGGGCTCTTTCAAGAGCATATGAGCGTTCAGTGCTGAAAAGTACTCGACTTCGCTTTGATTGAAGGCAAAATCCAGAATAACTCAAAGCTAGTGTGTCTGCATCAGAACATGCAAGATAAATGACAATGAGTGACACAGAAGGTGTAAATCTATTACAGCTCCTCTGCCTCTTCATTCAAGCTGAAAAAGACATGTTCTCCTGTTATAGCTGTCCTTGGTTCACTACCTTCTTACTAACAGCTTACAGCACTTAGAAATTATGCAGTGGCAGTTTCCTTTGTAAAACATTTCCTGAAGGCCCTGGAGCAGAATAAGCTATACACCACACTATGAAAGTAGGTACACATGCTTTCATATATGGGAGAAATCCAAATGTAAATCCGTTAATGTAGGAAGAATCAAAGCCATGAAGTCCAGATCAACTTCAACACAAAGACCTCTACATAGATAGAATAGAAAACCAACAAAATGTATGTCTTTCTGCAGAGTGGAAGAATTTGAGAGTGATGAGGTAGAAAGAAAGAGGACAAAACAGAGAAATTTTTCAAAGCAATTTATTATTACATATATTTGAACAAAATCCAAATAAAATTCAAAGTATTCCATGAACAGCACATCTATCAATTACCTGTGTGTTTGAGCACTGGAAATACCTCATCACCAGCTACCCAGCTCCATGTCCCTTATGGCTGCGCAAGTTCTGTGATAAAGCCGGTTCCTACTGTGTTCCCAGCTGCTCATTCTCAGACACTATCACCACAGCACTCCTCTGCCTCCATCTGCTGCTTTGGCCAGAGGCAGCATATCCAGCCACTGGTTTCTAGTAAAGGAAGTGCTTACTGACCAGGCAGCACTGGCATGCTGACTGACTAGTGACAGGCTAAACAGGACTGATCACTGCTGAGCTCATCATGCAGCCTCTCCCTTCCTGGGGGCACTGCTTTGTGTCTCTTTCTTTCTACTCTTTCTACTCATCTGATTTTCACAAAACCTCTTGGAATTTGACGTGTGAGATTTCTGCCTTTCTACCTAATTTCAAGTAATCTTCCACAATTTCAACACCAGCATCAAGAATTACTAGGGGATGCACATATGGTGCAACTCCAGAACTTCGTTTCCTGATGACACTCAAGGCATGTAGGGACTCTTCAGAGAAAATGTTGCTCATCAGCATTAGTACCAAACACCAAGAATGATGAGATCAATGCTGATCCCCTCAGTTGTCCTTTGAATTTGTGATGGGTCCATGATAAATCAGGTATATTATAAAACAATAAAAGTGTAATTGTACTGAATCTACCTATGATATAGACCATGATAAATTCTCATATGTGAAAAGGGATACTATGAATTATTTTTTATATATTCAAAGACAGCTCTTCTACAGGGCAACCAATGAACCTCTGTTGCTCCTTCCACACTTAATTTTACTTCAGTGGAATAGCTGGGCTTCAGCACAGTCCAGCAACAAGCTCAATTGATGAAGTTAGACTGAAAAAAATTTGTACTTTCTGAGCAAATTAGTTCTAGCATCTCTCTGCGTAGGATTTAGATCAGTGAATCTTTGCTAAATCTGCTACTTGGTCTTGTGTTTGCTGTGGGTTCTACAAGCACTTGTGGCTTCTGAGGAAAATCTTTCCATGTCTCCGTTGGTTGCTCTACAGTAACTCTCTTTGATAGAGCAAATTGATGAACCCCAAATTAGAAAAAGATCTATTTTTAAAAAGAAGCAGATCTATCTTTCTGTCCACTCACTCCTCAACTCCTTGCTACGATTCCTAGCTGCGGTATCTTAGTTATGGTGTTTATAAAGGATGAGTGATCTCTTAGAATCTTGATCCAAGTGACTGGGAGAAGAATAAATGATTATCAAAGGCAGGGTGGAGTTATGATTATTTTCTAACACTAGCATTTTCTCAAGAGAAAGGTCATTCTAACTTACACTTTTGATGGATCTTTTTTTTCTTTGAGACCTGAAAAAATAGATAATAAGATGAGAATAATTAAGCAGTTTTTAAGAAACCTTTTGACTAGGATACTAGTCTACAAATTCTGTGAGCTTGGTAGAGGTAGAAGAGCAAGTACTGTAGCTTTTCAGAGGGTATACAAGAAAAGCCTGTGGGATGTCAATTTGTAAGGAAAGATGATAGTAAGTAACTTTTTATAGCAAGAGCAGAGATGTTGATGGACAAAAAATGTTCCCACACATCTTCACTTGCAATAAGCTTTCGAGTGTTGAAGAATAATGGATAGGATTTTATTCCATGGAAAATTCTGAAGATTGTTTTTCAGTTTTTTTCAGGGAATCAGACTGAAAAAGAGAACCTGGCAAAAATTTTACGTTCATTTGTCAGCAACAAATCTCAATTTGTTTTGGATGCTTTTTGTACCATTTATGATGTACATGAGGAAATGATTAATTTTTTTTTGTCTCTAAGTAACAATTCACAAAAAAATGAGGAGTTTTCTTCTAAGACATACTGTATCAGAAATATCAGTGTGAGCAGAGCAGATTCACTGAATACTGTTTAATTTTGGAAAATTTTGCTTAAGCTGCTAAAGATGGAGACAGCATCAATAGCCTGATAAACCAGAGAAACAATACAGCAAAACAACACAAGTAGTACAAATATTGCATAGAAAACAATAAAAATCAGTGCATTTCCAGTGTTTAACTTCCATGCTCAGAGAATTCTCTAAAGAAAATAATGGTTTTTCAAATTCTGTAGGAAGAAAGAAAACAGATTCATTACTGAAAACAATTTGTGACCAACTTAGGTTGGGGTGGGTGCATAGTTATTTTTTCTTTTTCTTCCTCTTTCATCTTATATCAACTCATGTCAGTCACCATTATCTGCCAATAGCAAGTTACTACATCTGAAAGGAAATTTTAACCTGTGAACTTTTTATCTTGGCCATTTATTTTCTCATTCATACTGAGAAATTTCACCTAATTTTATTTGTTTCTTCTCTCTTTTGTTTCACTGACATTGTCGAAATCTTAGAATTTAAAAAATGGCCAAATAAAAGAAGGAAGAAGAAAAGACAAAAAGCAAACAAGCACATGAGAAGCTTTCTTTCTTCCTATCAAAGATAATCCAGGTGAATAACAGCTAAGAGCAATGACTAAGTCACACCACAAAATGAGAGTTGACTGATACTCATAAGCATTTGAAGAAAACCTTTACTAAAGTAACTCTTTCTTCTTCAGTTGCTTTTTGGCTTTTCTAATCTATCAGAATTCCCATTTATGTACAAATATTTATGCACAAATATTTATACATTCTTCTGCACAACACATTAGGCATGGAGGCCCTTGTATGTAAACATAATAAATTCACCTTTTCCAGTATCCTCTTGATTTGATGTGAAAATCAACTGGATTTTCAGAAGTGACAGATTTTTTCTAATGTGTGGGAACCCCAAGATTCAGAAACCTAAGTGCTTGAATATATAAAACTTGAATATATAAACAAAGTTGAACCAAATATAAACCATGAAAATCAAGAGAGTGATGAACAAATATTTACTGGGTCATACCAAAATAGAAGGAACTGAAGCTTATACTGGTCTATCAAACCTATCTCCAAGTATAATGAATAAGATAATCTTAAGAAATTAAATATAGCCATTAAGTTAATTAGAAAAGGTATAGAAAGCAAAGCTAAGGGTATTATCCAAACACTGTAGAAGACTAGTGAAGATATAAATCTGAAAATTCTTGTAAATTTTATGTCACAGAAATGGACAAGACAGAGAACAGCAATCATAAAAATTCAAAAAAGTTGTACTCTAGGAATCTATTAGGGCATTAATTTTTAGACACTGCCATAAATTTAGAGTTTTGTTAGAAACTGGATAGTAATATATGATCTCTAAATATTTATGAGAATGCATTTGTATTCAAAAGGGATTAACTAATTTCCTGCTGAAGGCATCAGAAACCTTTGGTGGTCAGACTTTTAAAAATCATGGTGTTTATTTTGATTTTAAGGACTATGAACTCAACATCTTGTTCAGAGTTTAATCGGATACATAAATCGATGATGGAATTGTAATGAATTTCATAGCATATCCCTTACACCTGATTATGCCATAGGAAATAAATCACTAAATGCAATCTCCTAATTTTTCTCTTTTTTTTCTTTTTTTTTTTGACACAATGTTAGATAGGAATTTGAAAATCCAGATAGAAATAAAGAACCTTTTTCTTGGTGCCTGTTCTTACTGACTTTTTAGCAAAAATATTATTAAGTGTTTACAATGTTCATATTAAGATTATGAAATAACTGTAAAACCTATTTACTATATAGTTTATTTTACTTGGTGCTGACAGCTGTTTTGTTTTATCAGTGATGAAATCACATATTATAGAGAAGAAAAGACCTATTAGATCATCTCATGTATTAGCTTCCCTCCTCCAAAGCCAAATAGCTCCTTCCTGCTTGGAATTTTCCAAATGTCCCTTATGTTTATGTTTATCAACCTGAATTCTCCATTTTGTAAGACTACCATTAAACTTTTCTGTAGCTTTTGATAACAAAAACTTCCATAAGAAAAGCAACAGAGCTTCTGCCTTACAAATCTATTAGCAAATATCATCACTACAACTTTTTTCCCCCTTTTTCAGTGTTTTTCCAATGGTTATAATCAGCAGCAGCATAAAGAGATAATTGCTGAGTGACAATGGAATAAATTAAACTTAAACTGCAGCATGCCAATGTTATGCAATATTACATAGTAACATGCATTTATTAGTATGAGAGACCTTTCCTTATTTACCTCTGGCCACTTTCATCATTTCCTTGGTGGATGCTGTCATTTCTGTAAGGAATGGTCTACATAGGTATTATGTGACTCTATGTGTCTCCAAAAGCTGATTTTTTCACCTCTTTACCTATTATGCTTGTCACAGCCTGAAATCAGCATAAATGAGTGTGGCTGGCACTGTGTACATGCACAGTCACACAGCCTCATCTGTGAATCTGCAGCAATTAATTATATTTATAGTGAAATATCTGCAGAACATTTGCATGTATGAATTATGTATTGGGCAAAAAGCAGTACACTATGGTTTATGCATTTTTGTTCTCATGAGATTCCCTTTGTATCTGTAATATATGCTATGAAGTAAACCAGATTTTTATTAATTTGTCTATCATCCTAATGATGAAATATAATTTTAAGCAAAGATCTTATTTTTAAAAGTGTTTTTCAAATAGCTATTTATCCTGGGTTTATTTTCAAATAAATTGTCCATTACTGTTTAATGTATTTTTTCTTTAACATTAAATTCTTCTAGCAAACACCAAGAAAAAAACCAAATCATCAGTGAGTATGGGCCAGAGTTTAAGGCAATGAAGTCTGCATGAAATAGAAGCGTGATATGATTATCTCTCTTATTACAGTTATTAAAATACATAATGAGCAGTGTCAGTCAGTTATCTTATCATTCTATTATTTTGTGGATTCACCCAAGAGTAAAATGTAAATGTAGTAGCTGGGAAGCAATGAGTCAATGGGCTGGGAAGCATGATAAAGAAATAATAAGAAGGTAGTATGCTGCAAAGACTATTCTTAGCTAGACTAATTGTATGCTCTGAAATTAATTATCTGCTACAAATATGACAGGTGGCTAAGTTAGCTGTGAAAGAAAACAGAACAGAATATTCAGAAAACCTTTTTTCTTTGCAAAACAACTTTTGGTGACGATATTGAATTAAAATTTCGTATACAAAAATTAACCATCTTGTGGCTCCTGTTCAGAACTTATTTTTTACATACTGTCCTAAATAGGGATGCTCCAAAATACAGCTTTAAATTTTTCATGACTTAGCGCCTGCATATGGAATTGCTAACCTTCAGTTTCAGTGTACATCTATATTTTTAAAAAAGCAACAAAAAATACCTAAGAAATAACAAGAATCAGATAATTTGTTTTAAAAAATAAAATAGTAGCGTCACCAAAATACATTAATAAAATGCATTAAAACACCAATTTCTTTAATGATTGAGCCAGAATTTATTGCAGCTCTCTCATGGTGAGTAATATTGCATATCACCTATGTGCCTGTTTGCTTAGGTAGAGCTTTTCATCCTGGAGGAAGATTCCAAACATTAAAACTGAAGTTATTTAAATTAAATCTCCTGTGAATATTGCTCCCTAATTATTCTAGTTGTTTACAGTTATCACAGAATTTTCACAGATTAATACAAACCATTAAAAACTAATAATGATTATAACATTTGAGAGGAATTCTAAGATGAGATTTTTTTTTTATAAAATCACAGTTAGCATAACCACACACTACAGTATTCCTTAATTTATTTTGCTGTAGGACAGTACTCAGCCTGGAATTATCTTAGTTAGAGAGGAGAAGGGGATTATATTATTTTTCAAGCTTCTGTTGAAGGAAACATATTAACATTCATTGACCTTGCAGTAGTAATTTGTAGTGATGAGCATCATTATATGACTGGTATATTAAAGCAGCTTATTAGAGATAGGAAGCATCCTATGCTATTCAGAGACATTATTACCATTTGAGATGTGGCTGTCATGGAGTCTTTACATACAGGAGATATTTGGAACAGTGGAAAACTACTAGAATAGCCTGGCTAAGCCATCAGGTTATTACAGCTCGCGGCTCAACCTCTAAAAATCAAATCATATGAAAAATTCACATTGATACCTTCCTGTTAAAAAAATATCACATCTTTCCAATTTTAACCACAGAACCACCTTCTATTAATGGAGGAGTAAAAATTAAAGAGTATAGTGAATGAGAAATACACGTTTGGGAGTACAGAGTCACTCTCTGTTCTGACCATAGAGATGCCGGCTTAAAATAGAACTGTGATTGCAGTATTCTAAATAGAAAGTCACCCTGCAAGCTCTTCTTAGGAGGTGCAACACATCTCATTACCACATTTTGGAAGAAATATGTTCTTAACAGAGGATATTCTTCTTGTATTGAGGCCATGAATATAATTATCACTTGATAATTTACAGCATGCCAACTGTTTTACTGCATCTAGTAAGCAATAAAGCACTAAAAGGAACATGAAGTTTGTGGCACCTGCAACTCATTAAAAGGGCGCTATCAGAAACAAAATGTTTAGTTATCATGTAGTGCTTGGCTATACATGAACAGCATTTAGGATTAATCTAGGGATGCTTGCGTAAAAGACCACTGGCAACATAGGATGTTCAGGGAATGTATGTTCAGAACACAGAATATAGGAAGCCTTAGTAATTTATGAAGGGAAATTAATTTTCTTCAGAAGTAGACCACAGGTTCTCTGGCATGTCATAGGAGGTTATTTTTCCTAATGGTCTGCTCTGTGTTCTCACTTGCTTGTCACGTTCAGTACACTCTTCTACTAATAAAAGTGTTTACTATGTAACCACAGATGAGGGCATTTAAAATTAATAATTTCACTAATTAAATAAACAGGTACATAAAAGGAAACCTCAACTTATATTTCTTACCATAGTTAAAGTTTCCCTAAGATAAAGTAGTCATTTAGCTAAAACAATATTGAGTATCTCAGAAGTGCTATGGCAACCTTTGTGTTGCGAGCTCCTGTGGATATCAGGGACCTGTGCAAAGCAGCCACTCCCACACAAGCCATCAAGCATTCTGACACTTTTACTGTGTGCCCTATGTTCAGAGTACAAATACCAGATTTATGCATGTGCATTGCAAACACTTCCACCAAAGTTTAATCCTATGTGCTCCAGGATTGTCTGAGAAGAGGTCATCCAAGAAATTCACAGAGCTGGCTCCTGGTTGTCCTCTTCATTTGAGGTAACTCATGTGCATTCAGGGGATGGGCTGAGAATTATATGAATTGAGCTGCATGTACAGCAGGAGAGGGATCCTTGGGAAATTGTATCTTTGTGAGGTGAGCTACCTTCTCTGAGACTGTCCTGTTAGCATTCACAATGTACACAAGAAGTTGCAGGATCCAAATGGAGACAGAATATCAGGCAGCGTATGGAGGTAAAGGGGGAGGAAAATCTGTAGGAAGGAGTCTGGTGATACTGAGACTGGGTGAATAAATGGAAATAGAAATTCATACAGAGGAAGACTGGTTGAGCCAGGGACAAAAAGTTGTTAAGAAGAATAGACAAGGGCTGGCAATCAGTTGACTGGGGGAGAATGACCTCAAGGTAGAACCAACCAAAATAGGATTGTTTCAGTAAGTAAAATGACAGAAGAAAGAGAAGAGGAAAGCAACAGAACAGCTCGGGCATGTTTGGCAACAGGCCAGATTACAGGCCACTCAGCCTGTACATACAATCAGAATATTAAGATAAGAGTGACTGGACAAGTAGACTGAGATCACTAGTGAGCTAGGCTGAATGTCAGGTAAAGGCTGAAAAAGAGACTTGAAGGCAGGAGATGGTGAGCCAGAGCAAGGAAAGATGTGAAGGAAGAGGCAGAAGAAACCAGAATAAAATTATCAATGAAGAAACTGAAAAGGAGGGGAGAGGCGAGGCAAAAGAGCCTGGAATTATACAGGCAGTACCAGAAGGGCTAGGAAACAATGGGATTAGTGCCAGAAAGCAACATCAGGAAACACAGGACTGTCTGAGGGAAAAGATGAAGGCTAGGATGAGAAATTAAGTAGATTGCTTGGATGTCAAAGTACATCAAAGAGATTGGAATAGCAACAGAAATCAAGCATATATGTATTCCGTTCTGACTGTTACCCATTACTGGATGCTCCATGCTGGTGTCAGTATGAACCTGAACATTTTAAAATCTCACTGTTCCTCTCTTATTAGCAACAACCGTAAATCCTACTGAATTACTCTCCTACCCTGCCATTGTCCCTTTGCCATCTACTGGAGTACCCTGCTACCATCTACGCCAGCTGAAGTAGCTGGGTAATGCATTGCAAATTTCAATCTTGTAATGACCCATGTGTACAAGGAATAACAGTATGTTGCTCAGGGACATTTTTAATTTTAAAAATTTTAAAAACTTTCAAGGTTACATTCACAAAAATCTCAAAAGATTGGCTAAAGCCCATGCAATGGTAACTGGTAGAGAATTAGTGTTATAAATATTTCTGTGCAAGTTTTAAACTTCTAATTCTTCAATACAATATTGTAAGCCTTCAATCTTTGAAGAAGAAAGCAACACTAATGCAAAACATGAGAAACATCTAGTAACATGGAAGATATAAGTCTTATGGATACTGCCTGTAGATAGTTTGTTCATGATTCACAGTTGCTCATATTGAATGAGTCATCCTAAAGCAGATAATCAGCAATCTTCCAGCCATTTCCCCTTCCCACCACCAAGGACTTTGTAGGCTTGAATTAACAAGAGGCTTTAAAAAGTAGCTGAGAGAAGAGAATTCTGTTTTTACAGAGATCAATGTAAGTAGAAATTAATCTTTTTATGAGCTAAGTAACTCACTGTTGAATGCTTTTCTATGCTTTCTACTGAAAAACCAGTTAGACTTCCCTTTTCAAAATGAGGTGCTCAGTTTACAGCAACAGCTTTGTATTTCAGCATTCAAGTTGATGCAGGCATGTTTTATATGGCAAGTAGCAATTAGAGTTAAGTGAAAAAAGAAGAGACTCATATTTGTTACTCATGGTTGAAAACTGATCCAATTAAAGTCTGTTAAATTGACCCATTTTACACTACACTAACCATGAGTAGGGCTCTGGATAGAATTTTTGGGTATGTGCCAGAGAGAAGGACCATTGAATACACACTTTCACATATGAAGTGGCAAATATCCTGTGATGAGACAGAATGATACTATGAGCAGTTTTCCAAGAAAGAGTTTAAAGCGTAGCCTCCTAACTTTATAGTAGTCAGAGAACACAATTTTTTCCTCCTTACACATTTACTGCACAGTGCCAAATATTTTTGGATTTGCAAAAATGTATGCAAATCCTTACCTGAGACTATTTCCTACTAATAAACTATTCTGGTTGGCTTCTCTCCACACTTCTGCTCCTTTGTCCTTCTTATCTTGAGGCAATTGTAAGAGAAAAGAAAAAAAGAATAGATTGTTAATTATGACAGACTGATTACTATGGAGATGTGTTAGCATCAACACTGAGCTGTTCAAGATTACAAAGTCCTTTATGCAGATGATTTGTGGGTTTTTTAAAAATAATGACAAAATCAAAATGAAAAGAGTACAATTTATTATTTTTTAAATTATCTTCAAAAGACTGGATAAAGAATGAACAATCTGGACCAATAATCCATAAAACTTGCCTTAAAAGGAAACAGCCATTTCACACAATTTTTTCCCTGCTGCAATGGAAAAACAAGATACGATATAAAAGCAAGCCCTTTTTCCAAGTCCTATCTCCATCCTTTTAAGTGTTGAAAGAAAATTTATTATTATGGTAAGACTAGGCATCTTGTGAGTTCCTTAATTGCACCTGGTGCAATAGGTACAGCCCTGTCTCCCATAGTAGTGATGCAGCATTTTACTCAGTGAGCCAAACTTATTCTGTGTAACTCATGTGTCTTCAGCAGGGTTATAATGGGAATTAGTCTGTTCCAACAGACTTAGCTGTTTCTTAGGAATGCCTCGTACTTTCATAATTTTAATTAATATTCCAAGATTAAACTCCAACTCTCAGCCCTCAAGCACTTTCTATTTAATTCACCATTTGTTGCTGTTACAATATGTCTTTTGAAGCAGTCCATCATTCAAATTACTGTTCTCAACAATGTTTCATAAATTGCTCAATTTCCTAAATAATCATCATCTTTCTTAGTTACACCTTAGAAGAGGAACCATCATATAGAAGCACTTTTCACCTTTTTTTTTTTTTTTTTTGGCACAAAGGAATGGGAATTTCTCTCCTTTATGGACAAAAATCAGCTTTGAGATTTCTTCCTAACACTGCATTAAGAAGCCGCACTGCAGCAGCTTAAGTAGGAATAGGATTTTTCTGTTATCACAACAATGAATCAGGACTGACTGTAATGTTTTCTTCACGGCAGCAGAGAACTCAGGTTGGATTATTTGAAACTTATCACTGAGGAAAGCAAAGCAACAACAAAACTCGGAGCAGCAGATGGAGGTTACTATTTCAGTGACATACTTTGGAATAATTATTTTCTAATTTCCCTGTTTCTCTACCATCTTGGGACAAAAGAAGCAGTTTTCACTTCTGGAGGTGGAAAGTCATGCCCAAAGCCCTTAGCTTTACAGTGTTTTAAAAGGGATAAGCCTCAACTTTTTTGAGAGCTATGCAAAAAAATCCCAATCACTGACAGATACATGAAAATCTGCTTCATATCACAATTTGGCTTTTCCAATTTCCAGCTGCAGGGCACCATAGCAAACATGCTATAAAAGCCAATAAACTTTTGCTAATATTTAGATACAGGAATATCATTAACAAAATAGTGAATCAGTATCTGCAAGACTCAATCTATTAAGGTCCTTGTGTATCTCTGTATCACAATAAAAGGGCCCCCTTCATGCATTTACCAGTAAGATAACACCACCTGTTTCTATCCTACCCTTCCTCTGCCTCCAGGAGAAAGGCAGATATTGCTATGGATTCCTCTTTTATCCATTTCCTTGCCTATGAGTAGGAGTGAATGTGTTTAGAGCCTGAGGTTAACCAAGATCAAAAATTCAAAACATTGACCTAGAAGAGTAATTAGAAGATACTATGAAGAAAGAGATTTACTCTCCCCCTTTGAGAGACATCCACACACAAAACCCCAGAACGTTCCACCAAAAAGAAGAGAAAGCATCAGCTAGGTTAATGCTCTGCAGCTCAGCCTTGTGTTAGTTGCCTACACAGCATCCCCCTGGCTGCAGTCTGGGTGGGCTTGTACTCAGAGGAACACAGATTGCAGAGCACTGCAAAGACTTTTATCTTCTTACTCTCATTGTACTTTATCCACTAATGTAAATATTTCCAAAATAATATCTGAATTGTACAGTCATAAATGCATAGGCTGACAAATCTTCTCAGCTGCGTTAGTCACTTCAATTGCATTCTGAAAATTTGGTTTGGATGAAAACATTTATAAATCTAAGTCTTACACTGTGTGCCTCACTGTGCAGCCGCTGAAAATTCCAGCCCCAAATATTCTTATTGGATACACCCTACTGCATACTTTATTGCAACTGCATACCAATAAAATCCTCAGAAGGAAAACTACAAGAATGAGACCAGACCACTACATTTTTCAAAGCAGGAGATTCAGAAATAACTATTACTTCTTTAGTCTCAGGTTGTAAAGGTACATCCTATCGTTGACTCTGCTAATAGTTGTTAGGATGGATTATTGTTACAATGGTAATTGGGAACAGGATCTGAACACTTGAATAGCTTTGCTATTCATTGCCATCGAGTTATTACACAAATTGATAAAATACACCTATGTGGTATACCTGCAGTAACATAAAACTCTTCTTTTAGCAATATAGCAGACTTCCTCCAGCATTTATGTAGCTGTTTACCAGTTCAGAAGGAGCAAAATGGGGCAGAGACAGGAGGAAAATGCCCAATGTCCAGAAAGCCTCTCGTTTCAATCTTTACATGTACCCAAGAGGTGAACATTAACAAGGGTTCGGGAATGTGTTCTCCTTGGAGTGAATGCTAATTTAAACTTCCACTGTGATCTGATATGCTTCAAAATGCAGCAAATCCCTAATTTATGAGTACAAAGGCCATGAAAGGGCTTTAGAATCTAACCCCAGGGGGCTCTTCAAGTGCAGGAACCCAGCAATGTTTAACACTTACACTTACTCTTGAGCAGTTGCTTGAAAAGGATAGAGAAAAATACCCGGTAGATGACCTCTTTTCTGAACAGTTGTAAAAGCTTCTTGCATGAAATGAACAAAATGTTTTCTTAAGAAAATGCTTTCTGGTACTGTAGTTTGCTATTTAGAATTCACATTCCTAGAACAGAGCTGTTGCATACATTTTTTATGACATAATCTCTCACATAAATGCAGTTTTTGGAATGAGGACAGGCCATTAAAGAAACCTGGCTGTATTGGGGAAACAAAAAATATTTCTCTTCGGGTCTAATATCAAAAGAGTTATTAAATGTCTCCTTTGATTTTTGTGATATGGCTTTTCCCAAGGAAATCCATAGCACTGGCAATGAGAAATTATACAGGTATAAAAAGAAGATGTATTCTAAAAACTACAAGCAATTAAAAGGCAGTGTGTTTTCTATAAATAAGATTTGAAATATGTTCCATGAAAAACAAGTGTAATAAATTAATTCTGTTAAGCTGATGCAGAGTCAGATAAGGTACCCTGGTATCAATAGTTATACTTGTGTAAATCTTGGTTAGAAATTGCACCACTGACTTATGTTTTGCTTCTGAAATTATGTTGCTGCTAATAGGACTACAAAAGAGTCCTTTCATAAAACTCTGGTGATCCTTTGGGATGATAGTAGACACTAGTATGGGGTCTTCCCAGCAGTTTGCCTTCCTTCCTCCCCTCCTCCACTGCCCAGGGTTAGCATCCAGACTAGCCTCAGTAAAAATTATGTTCTGAACCTTCATTCCCAAAGTTCACAGCCAGAAGTATTATCATCAGCTGCCATTGGTCTTGCGTTAAAATAACATACCATCAGTGAAGGCAGAGAAGACTTGGAGGCTGACATGCAACAGGTATTTGCTTTTGGCTTTTTTGTTCCAATGGACAGTATTCCCTCCAGCACAGGGGCAGATGGGGACTCAGAAATGCTCAAGATATCCCTCCCTGCAGGAAACCCTTGTAGGCCTGGTCTGCAGGCATCCCAAGAATTGTAGTTCTTGACAAACTTCAGTATAAATTACTGCAGCATTGCTCTGACTGTTCCTGAAATTATGAAGCACACAAGGACTATTATAGCTGCTTATTTTCATTAGTGCTTCCTTCTTGAAAAATAAAAGAAAGCATTCTAATGGCACAAAACTATGCAGCACATTCAGACACATCTAATTAGAAGCTGCCTTACATTTATTTCTAAAACATTTTGTATAAAAAGAAAAAATTAATTTCTGGTATAAAGCCAAGCTACATATTACAGGCTGTTTGAAAAGGGAATACCTTCCCTCTTTATGAAAACTATTTCCATCTGAAAGCCTTAGCAAGGGTAGGAGCTATAAGTACCTACTCTTCATATTTTTTGTCATCTCCACAAAGTAAATATTCAGTCTCATTTAAGCCCAGCCTCTTTGTGGAACCAGTACCTCCTGAGCAAATTTACCCAACCAGTAAGCTATAGCAAAAAGAATGTTCTCACTTTAAGTTCTTGCTCTCTGTTATTTCTGACAACCTACAAGTGAGATCACTGATAAATCACTGAGAACAGCAGTCAGCTCCAAGTCTGTCTGGGAGCTTTATAACTCTGTCCTGTTCTAGAAGACTAGAAATATATACTCCAGTCCCATCCAAGAACTGGAACAAACATTCAAAATATGATATGACGATTTCATTAGCTGAACTAATTAGCAAAAACATCTTTTGCGTCATACCCACAAGTTAGTGGAAATCATCTTTTTACCCAATAATATATGCATAAGAAAGGAACATGGTACCAAACAATTTATTTCCACATTGAAAAATATACAGATGTGGAACATGAGGTTTGCCACAGCAAGTAAGACTAATGGTCCAGTGCTCCAGCTATCCCATCTCTTAGACAGTGGTTAATACTTCATTATCCGATGAAGAACCTCTGAAATGAGCAATTGTGGACTTCAACATGAGGAAAAAAAGCCAATAACTCTCCCTTACTCAGTAGAAAGAGTCTGTATAAGGGACCAGCAGAAAGTTAAAAAGTTCAGGGTTTGAAACATCTCATAAATTTGTACAGAGATTGAAAATGAAAAGGATTAAGGAGATTAGAAAAAAAAAAGCCTAACATTTATACTGCATGGAAAGACAAAAAAGGTTTATCCTCATCATGCAATGAAGTAGCAAGTGAAAAAAACCAACTATATTCTTTCTGAACATAAGCTGGTTTATCTACACAGGGCAGCAAAATTAGCATGAAGTGATATTAGCTACTCTCCCGTAACTGATACAATTAAAAAGCAGGACAGCTCACCAGAGGGGGCACAGAACCACCTGTCATCCTGCTTCCTGGACTGAGCTGGCTTAATTATCTTAAGTTTGGCAAAGAAGAAATGCACAGCAAGAGAGGTGTAAAACATCCAATTCATTTCATCTTACTCACAGAATTTCCAAATTAAGATTAAAATTGAAGGCCTGAATGATTCATAAATCCTGAGGGCACTTCAAACTGCTGTGTAAAAGAAGGTGAAAAACTAGCTTTAGCTTTACAACTACATGTAATAGAAGCTACAGTAACATTAAAGTCTTACGATGTACTACACAAATAATTGCTTCTATTTGTTTTTTTTCTTTTCATTTCAATACCCTCTTTTGAAATACCCTTATAAGCCAACATAACTGTTATTATATGAAATTAATATGCCTTGGAAAGAGTTACAGCTTCTCTAAGATTTACATCCATTTTTACTGTATCAAAGTTTAGCCAAGGACTTCAGTGTTCTGTATATCTTGAGAAACTTTTCTCTTTGAGACTGGTTATGTGGGGAAAGTGTAATGGTTAGTTAGTTGATATTTGTGTAATTTCATAAAAACAAAGTGTACTGTGCATAAATGAGGAATTAAATTCTGATGGAATGCTATTCTTTTAAAATAATTCAACATCTTGTTACTTCACTGAGTGCAACATCATGAATTCTTGACTTAGGAAACTCATTCACAGCACTCTTTTGCCTTAGACATCGTACTAAAGACTAACTTGTAATTACGTGAAAGGCCTACCATAAGACAGACAACAAACTTCTTCCTAGTCCTGTAAACACAGACCAGGCTTTGCTCAGTATTTTCCATGTTTACTCCATGTCTATTCTCAGGGGCTGAAAACAAAACATTTCATCCTCATGTAAGTTCATTTTACTGAAAAATTTTCCAACAATATCTTTTCTTCTTTCAAAACTTATCTTTTTTCAAAACTACCAAATTAAAACACGACTGAGTAAAAAGGATAAATATATATTCCGTCCTGATTTTCGCTGGAACCATTTATTAATACTGCAGACCTAAGTATGTAAACAACAGGCTAAATCCAGGCTTGGTTTAAGAGCTGATGCAATTTATCCGGTAGCTTATCCTGAGTGGAAATTAAAACCACGTACTTTATACTGGCTTCATATTCAAATGCCAGTTGATAGCTACTCTTACGTTGCATTCCATACTACAAAGACAGAAATCTAACTATCACTGAAAGAAAAAAAAAAAGATATGCACGTTGCTTATTACCACTTGGCCATCAAACTGCAGATTTTCTCAGAAAACAGAAGTATTATATGTGCCAACTGCACAGTTATAAACATGGAAGAAAATTCGTATGTCAGCATAGAAGGGAGATCCTTATTAATTTAACACATCCTTGATTTCCTTCAAGTCATCGTTCATTCTCATAAAAGACTAATCATCATAAAAATATTCTACAAATACATACTAGCCTTTAAGTTGATTAAGAGTAATTGCTTAGCTCTATGCAAAAGTGACATGGGGATATACAGGAAGCACTACTTTTTCTTCTCAGGACTGATTACATGGAACATACTGTGGTTCTTCATATCAGTTTTTGACAACTTATTTAATCCAGGCTCCTACTGGAAGCTGTATATACCTATTTTTCACATCTGTCCTTGAAAAATATGATTTAGAAACTAGAAAACAGTCTCCTGCTGTGAAAAAGTGAAACTCTCTAAACGGGCTTTTTGATTTTTATAAAGTCTATTTCAGTTAAGGTTGCAGATTTTCCTGCTATTTGTCAGCTGAATCATTTTATCATTGAAAACTCCTAGTTTAGGTCATTCAAAGAATAATTTGTACTTGGAGAGTTTACTCAGGTTTTTAGTAAGGGCAAGCTGCGGAGGGCAAGGTATGATGTTGCAAGATGGCAGTGTCTGATGTAGCTGTACTACTAACCAGAATAAAACCTAGTTCTCAGCATAAACCCTAAAGAACTTCAATGCAGAAGTCACTACACGGTGTAAGCTCAAATTTCTAGTAGGAATAGAAGACACTGGTAATAGTATCTAAAATCTGGCAAGGTTTTATCAGTTTCTTTTGCACGGCTCCTTAGAATTTCATTCTGTGGAGTATTTCAAGCTGGCAATGTTTTTCAGGGACCAGCTTGCAAAATCAAGTTCTAGCTTGAAGTTTTATAGGCCGATAGTAGGAAAACTGCAACAACACACATCAGAAGAAGTGGTATCCTATGAAAATATGACTGAGAGTAGGATGGGGAAAAACCTGAGAGTGCCTGAATTTTATTTCCCAAAACTGAAGCTGATATACTGTAATATTCTAAAGTGACTTAACTGGTATGCTCTGGGTCTGCTTGCTCCAAGCCCAGTCCTGCACCATCAGAAACACCTATGAGTGACAGTGCTGGAGCCTCTGTCATCTCAATTACAGTTCTTCCTGCTACATTTTTCTGTATCTCTTTGTGATTCTACCTGTCACTTGCATAATGAGCTTTCTAGAGCAGATAATATTGTACTGAGAGTACATGGTGAGACTATAACAAAATGATGTTAAAAAAAGATGCTATAAACAAAGTGAAATTACCAAGGGGAGAGCTAGTCTGTGATTAAATAGCAAAGGTATTATGACATTATTAATAAAATAGATTAGTTAAATATTGTGGATGCAGGTAAATGCTTGTAACATTCTTCATATTATTTTAGTGTAGTATATTCTACTAAAACGCATTCAGATTACATGATGCTTTGTATAGGGACCGGCAGCGGGCTGATGTTTGGCTAATTTCTTAATTTATTTTTCTAATGGTTAGAAAACCAACATATAGATACTATTTAGAATGATCCTTCTGTTTTAGGACTGCAGTTACTAAATAAAAAAACAAAAACTAATACATATAAAAACAAACAAACAAAAACCCAAAACAAAAAACAAACCAACAAAACCAAACCAAAACCCCACAAAAAATACTGAAAAAAAATTCTTAAATCGTCGTGATCCTCAAAATGAGTACCTGTGGAAAGATATAAGCCCTGTGGAAAGAGATAAGCTATAATTTCTCTTAGATTTCTCTTCTCAGTGCTCATGAGTCAACACTCATGTAAACATATAAGGAACACTGAATAGATGTAGGTAGCTGTGACCTGAGGGAAACAATCTTCACTGGACATTTTAAGGGAAATCTGTAAGATCTCTTTTTTAGGGTTTTCACTTCAAAAAACTAGACTTCAAAATTGTATTTGATCCTAAATGTAACTGTATAATGGTAACTATTCTAATTTATTTTTGTTCAATGTTTTCAGAATCTGAAAACCCATCTGGCAAAATACTCCTGCACTGAATCCCTGCTGAATGCAAGATTCTGATCTTGATATATGAAGACCTCTGGACCAGTTATTTTGAAATTGTCAAAGGAACCATTTGACCATGTTATAAGAATGGATTCCGTATTTCTGTGGATTGCCACAGAAGAAGTATCTGTCAGAAACAGGAAAAGATTCATTACAAATGTGAAAACCTGTGGCAAGAAGACACAGAATAAAAAATGTTGGGCATATACCAATGGCAGCATAACAATGCTCATTAGTAGGATTAGTAAACATACAATGGCAATGCACTTTCCACATTCCTCCACCTGTGTGAGGAGAAGAGAATGGGAGAATAAAAGAGCAAAAACCCTGGTTAAAATTTATAGCACAACTATCTTCTTTTTTGCTCTTAAACATTCACATCCATTAGTGGTCACCCTTTGTTAGAGAAGGCCAAACTCCAGCACTTGTACATAAAGTGTTTATTTCCTTGTTTTGTTTCTCTACCAATTTCTATAACCTAAACCCCTTTTTGGGTGAGGAAAACAGTGTAATGGAGAGGAGTTTGATGTATTCCAAATATTTTAAGTTGTCTTTTCTGCATTTTCTTTTTAACTCATCCCTAATTACTCTACATAATACATTTCAGAATTAACAAGAGTTTTAGTGATGCAGTCAACAATTTATGTCAGCTACACTTATACATATCTGAATATCACCTACTGTGCTTTTGGGGATTTAGAGCATTTTGAACATGCCCAGAAAGTTCTAACAGGCTCCCCATGTCTAAACTGTTGATGCAAGATCCTAGTTTAGACTAGGACTTTTTTTTCTCCTGAATCAATCATCCAGAATCAATGACCTTTAAGTTTCAGTTAGTTTCTCGATTTCTGCTTTGGTCCTTACTGAAATTATTTAAAAATATTGTTTATGTTTTTATTATGTTGTAAAAGATATGCTCAATATTTAATTAATAAACATTGGTTTTAAGATTCTCAGGTGAGTCAGAATATGCATGGAAATACTGGTTTTGGAATAGGACAGATTAAGCATCTCTTCAGTGTCTCCAAGTGTTTCCATCTAAGCATAAAACATTGCATTCTGAGTAATCTTTACCAATGGGATCAGGAATCTGCTCTGTTGGAATTTGTGATGCAATAAACACATTATTGTCTGCTAAACCCATGCACATGTGCAACATGGAATTAAAATTGCTCTTATGTAGCAACCATCACATATACAGGCACAGGTGTGCAACGTTTATGCATAAAGATTTATGCCATCCAAAAAAGTTCATAATGTATACTTTAATTCTCAGCTGAATATATTTGGCCCCCATTCTCTGCTACTTCCATTTAAGGCTGTAGCAGTGAAGAGATGTATATGGAGTTTCTGCCCAAATTACATGTAGGATAAAGTAGTCTACATTGTACCAGCCAGCTATGTTCCTTCAGAGAATCCACTGTAGCCGAGAATTGCTCAAACAGTCTGTATTACTTATTTTGCTTGGCACAATCTCCATAGCTTGGAACTGTAAGAGGAGAAAATAGAAAATGTTTTAGGAATGAGCTGTGCTGATCTTAAGTCTCGTGAGGACGCCTCAGCACGAAAGGGTGACACTGTGTGAGAATTCTCCGTGAGAATGCTCAGTGCTGCCTTAACACTTAAAATGGAGAAGAATCTTGCTGGTTATGAGTTGTTGGTCCAAAGAAAGAAAATTTTGCCTCACCGTTCATATGTATCTGACCCAACAGCTTTAACATTAATGTAGTCTGGTCATAGATAACAACTAGGGCTCATGTCCTTAAGTTAACTATGAGATTCACAGCTGCAAGGAGGGAACTGGCAAATTAGTTTCACAAAGAGCACAAGTCACAGATCTAAGTTCACATACAGATATACACATAACACATGTGAAAATGACTCTTCTTTTCACAACCATGTAAATAGTTCACAGAACTGTCCTAGAAAAGGATAAAGGCTTCCTTCACACATGTGAGAATGTCCTATTTACTATCAGTTTTTCTTGATTCTGTGCAATTAGCATGCTATCCTTCTACTGTGCTTTAATTAACAGGGTATCTTAGTCTGAAGACTACAATCCTAGGGTTCTTTCAAACTATATTAGGCAGCTAAAATATGAAATTAAAAGAAAACAGAGTTCCAGCCAACAGAAACAAGTGACTCATTTCCTTGTGAAAACACACAAGGTTTATGTTACTCTGGCAACGATGTTCACCATTTCAGAATAAAGTCTCTTTGCTCCCCTCAGAGCTTTTATATATTCCTGTTACAGTCTATATTCCACTGTGACCTAACATTGAACCAAGTTATTCAGTTATTCACAAGAGACTGTAAGTTATGCTTTAATTTTGATAGATTCTGTCTGCTCCTTTGAAAATGAATTAATAAATACGTATATGCTTTTTCATGGTGAGAACTTCAGAGGAGAAAAGTTGTTTCTGAAGCATATTGTTGGTGTGCCACACCAGAACTCTGTGTTGTCATGATAAAGTAGAATGGCTGTGACTGCATTCACATAATCCTGCAAGCAACAAACACATTGTAATTCCAATGGCTGGCTTTCACAGGGAAGTTGATTCAATTGTATCACATATGCCACAATACAATTTAGAAAAAAAAGCCACAATTTATAATCTCATTGTGAAATTAACCACATGTGTCAGGAGAACACCAGCATAATGGGAATACAAAAATTTTGCCCTTTGGAAGTTTTTTAATACAGCAGCTCTCTCCTATAGAAAGTGATAACACCACTGTGCAGTGTGAAAGAAGTACAAAGTTACAGTTTGAAACCAAAACTATAATTTGGTATTTGTTACTGATTTCCTTCAAGATGTGTCCTTAAAAGTTAAAGTCAGCAGATTGTAACTTAACTGACAAGACAAATTTTCTGCTTAAATTTTGAAGCTCTCGCCCATGTATTTTGAGATTTCTCTGGAGTTAAAAAGGAATTTAGGAGATTTTATCTGCTACACTTCTTGCTTTCCTTGATAGGAGAGTAAACTTCAGTCTTAAAAGAAGCATTTTCATAGGAGACTCTGAACATTAAAAGTTCTAAAATACTGCGTAGGAAAACTCCTACAGAACACATGATGAGCTGAAATATATTGCCATAAACTTCTGCGGAGTAACTGAATTTGAAAGCCATATGTCAAAAAATGAAGTTTTATGGCATTTCTGCACACACATAGGTGTTCAGATGAATGGCTTCATTTACCCATCTCTAACTTTTTTGTCACTCATGTACAGCTCTATCACGTAAATTAAGTCTTGGGAAACTTCCATTAAAGTCCCTGAAAGCTTTGCTGTCACTCTTTGAGGCTTCAGGGTTTCATCGCTGCCCCCCTGAAAGCAGCAGGAAAGAACATGCAAAACACCACTTTGTGCCCAGGTAATGATAAAAACATCTTCATTTGTATTCTGAGTTTCCCCATTTAATTTTATTAATATTAAACTGGAGATTCATAAGAAGAAATTAGAACAGTAAACTGAATTTGGATAAAGATAAATGAAAGCTCTGACAAGCTTTCCTTGAAAAGCTGTTACTTCTTAAATAAAACCTTCCCAAAAATCACTGACACTTTTTCAATGCTTCCCGGACTTGGCTAGAATCTCATTAAGTTGCTGATCTTCGTGATGACTGACAATGAAATTCTGTGATTAAGCTGTGGAACCCTCAGCCATGAGTTACTACTAAAGCCAAAAGCGTAGTAGAATTCAAAACATGATTACACATCTTGATCCAAGTTCTTGGCTCCAGTTCTTTCTGTTGAACATTGCTGAGACAGCACAAAGAAGATAGAAATCTTAAAGGGGCAGATGTGGACTTCCTGACACTGAGAAATCTTTGACTGAGGCAAAGTTGGAGATTAGAATAATGCCACCCAACTCTAGTTTTTCTTTTCTCATCTGAGTCAGAATCGAAAGATGGCAGGGCAGCTGGTACCACATGATCCTCAGCTATTTCAGACACTGTGTCTCACATGGCACACCTTGTAGACATACTTCTATTCTCAGAGTTTGAGAACATTCTGAGCACCGATGAAAAAAATATGCTTTCTATATACATAGAAGAAAATATAGAAAATGAGCATTAAGTGGGATAAATTTGATGGGGCCATACTATTCGAAGACGTACAAGCACTCATGTTACAAAACAAAAGCTAGTCTGCTAGTTTGCTGTTGAAGATCAAGGTGAAGACTTTCTTTTTCTGTGACTTCTTACTTGTTTTACTGAAATACCTGAAACTGGTCCTTAACAGAGGCAGGCTATATGTTTGGAATACTGGAGGAATTTCAGGTATCTTTCCACATGGCAGTTCCTCTGATGAAGTTCTGTTTTTACAAGGGATGTAGTGCCATCATAGAGATAAGAAATGCAAGCAGGAATATTTTTTTCATCTTTAATAATTGAAACAAACAAGATATAGCATGGTCATCAGGCAAAAAAATGCTGGTTTATGAAAGCTATTAAAGGGAAAGGTGTTCTTTCATACTGTAAGATCCTGCAATACTGTATCCTACCATACACATTCTTGGATATTACAAGGCATTGAGCAAGTACTACATAATTAGCATGTGCTCCAAATACTTGTTATAAAATATGCATAGGCTGTAATTGCCTGTGAAAGCTGAATGTTGATAAGAAGAAGTAATAATTCTGGTTTTGGCCTTGATCCTTAAAAAGATGTCTCACACTAATAAAATACAGTTGCTAATACAGAAATCATTATTAGGTTATGAGAAGTGAAATAATTCTGCCTAGACTAAATTGACAAACTATACCTGCAGTATATAAATGTATTAAAATAGATAAAATGGCACTAGTTTACATGAGGCTGATGTGTGATGTTCATTGCTATGCACTCAAGAAACTGCAAGAATAAATTCCATCTTAAACTGTCATACACTGAATACCAACACTGTTACTCAGTTACTGTTACTAGAACATCCTTCTTATAGGACACAAGTGCACAGAAAGCAAACATTGTTTGACTGCAGTCACTGGCAAATGCGAACAACAAACTCTTACACTCATATCTCTGATTACAGCAAGAGGTTCAGTATGATTAGCAATTGCTCACTCATTACTATGATTTCTACATTGCTTAATATTTTTCCAGAGTGTGTGTTGTCAGTGTAGTAAATATGCTAATATATTAAAAAACAGGAGAGACCATGTTTTACAGCAGCTGTCTTTCACATCCACAAACCTCACTGCATCACTGCCCATAATTTACCCATTATAGAAACAGAGTTGCTGTGAGAGTCTGTGGTTACGGCTGGAGAGGAGGTTTCTTAGATGTATCTTCCATTATGAGGGCAGAGACACATAACAATATCTATCCCCAAGAAGCCTGCACAGGCAGAACAGGATTGAGGTGACTGGTTCCTTTTGACTTGTTTTGCTGAGGAAACAAGCTGCTACTTTTTTACTAGCTGTGTTGGTGGGTTGTTTTGGTTTGGTTTGGTTTGGTTTTTTCCCCCAAGAACCTGGTAGCATTGTTAGGTACAATAAATTACATTTGGAGGTCACAAATGTACAAATCAGAAGTCTATTACGTATGGGTCCTGCTAGGTCTCTAATCACCCTTTTTTAATTTTTTTTTAATTATTATTAAAACACTTCAGAGGACTGCTTTTACCTGCAAAAAGCAGTTCTTTTAACAATAGTTTTTACTACCTCTACAAAAACCAAGGACATTGGGAAATTTCTCTTTCCCTGATTTGAATAACATGCAAAGTTCAGTTGACAAAAAAATGTAAAAACAACATAACTTGTGCCCTACAATAAACAGTACTATGAGTGAAAGCTTGTGTTAGAAAGAATATGCACATACAGTTTGGTTTAGGAGTGCCATTGGGGTCACTGTTATGAGGTTTGGGTCTTTGCATGTATTTGTTGTTAAAAGAAACTTTCTGCCAAAGCAAGTAATAACCAAAAACACCCAACATAAATTATTTGAGTGGGTAAAAAAATCTTGAAAATATTCCTTTAGAAGAGATGATGGCTCTAAATACCTTTAAAGACAGAAATAGTACTTTGGAGATCAGTGTCTGAGTAACAAAAGGAGACTGTTTACTCTGAGGACTAATGGCAGTACTATGAACACTGAAGAACCTGCAGCCCTCCCTCAGTGCTCAGAGACCATGGATGTGAGCAGCTGTGACTGTACTCTGACTACCCTCTTGCTAAAGCACCTTTATGTCCATCCCTGGAATCCAGGGCATGAAGCAGGTATCAGTGGAGAATGTAAAGTGCATCTTGGCTTCCCTGGTTTATACAGAGCTCTACGCTGTCAAGCAGAAAGACCTAAACCCTTTCTAAACTGACTGACAGGGAACTAGATAGTTTGCTACCTGGAAGCAGAAAAATACGGAGCTTTGTGCAGGTTTGTTGCCCTCCTGAAAAGCACTCTCTTCTGGTTGGACCTCCTACAGTCAGAACCTGTCTGCGGAGCAACTGTTGAGGGTTGTGAAGAGAGCTGTACTCAACATACTCTGTGCATGGAGGAAAGGACCAGTTGGCAAAATCTCGGTAGAACAACCTCAGGTCAGATCCAAAGCTGGTGTTAGCTTGGGATTCATTACTGAAAGTGAAGTTATGATAGTTAACAAGAAGACTGGAACCCAAGAACGCTGTCTTACATACCTTTTGGGTTTTGGGGTGAACGTTTTTTTTTTTGAAACATGTATCTTTTTATTGTTTACTGTTAACTGTATATATATTCAGCACACTGCCAAGAACTGACAACAGTTTTCTGTGTGTACCCTGACAGCCATTCTGCAGATTCTCCTCTCCTATGGTTTACTGAGTAAGTGACACCTGCTTACATTAAATAAAGGGTACAGTGGGCAAGGATGGGAAGAAAAGGTGACTCAGTAATTGCAATAATCACACTATCCCTTCTGAATTGCAGAAGGGGTTCATATCAGAGCTATGGAGAAGGTGGACAAAGAGACTTTGAAAAAGGAAAATACTTGAATGAATAACCAAAAGAAGAAAGAACCTTGAAATCTCAGAACAAGGAAAATAGAAAAGGAAATACAGGGTGGGTAAGAGGTAAAGAGATTTGCATGAGTAGCAGATAAGAGAAAATATAGGAAGTTTATTTTTAATGATGAAGATAACACAGAGAAAGAAGAACTGAAGGAAAACAATACGGAAAAACAAACAAACAGGAAGGATCTGAGAATACATTTAGCAATATATTAGTAAATAATATGAGGAAAACCTCTGTAATTTAATAGAAGCTAGTGTTGCCTGACCCAGGCTAACTCAAGTCTAAAAAAATGCAGGTTCATTTCCATGGACAGTCTTTTCAGCTAGTAAAGGCTCACCCAGCCTCAGGCAACTGATATTCTTCTACAGTGCAAACAGTATCTGAACAGAGTTTTGACTTAGTAATATTCCAACTTGCATCCAGACCACCACAAAATCTGGTTTTCTTTCATGTTTTTATAAATAGCAAATACAGACTTGCCAAAAGTCTGAGAGGGTCTAGAAGAGGCAGGTTGGATACCTGACCTTTGCCTACAGGGAAAAAACCATACCTGTAATCAGTTTTCTTTACTTTTCTTTTCTTTACTTTGAACTGCTGTTCTTCAGTACTATGAGATTATTTCTAGAAAACTTTCTATCTCTTTAAGAAGGGGGCCTCTGTACTGCAGTGAAGGTGTACAGGTTCTGCCCAGGAAGGCACGTAAGGGATATTGTGTTTTGAGTTTATCAGTGATTACTCCTTAGATTACAAAGACAGCTGGCTGTAACAAGTCAACATCAGTGTGAGGATCCACCCACATAACTAAACATTTATAAAGCTCCTGGTCTATGACTCACAGTTTTGCTTACCATAATACTGAGCTGAGGAAAACAGGCAGCAGGACTTGATGAATGCTTGCCCTTATATTCAGCAGAAATTCACCTGCATAAATATTTTATTTAGTTTAAATAAAAATATCTTAAAATGTTTTATCTACTGTTCTGTTTAAATGGTATTTGGTCCATAAAATGCTAACTGCAAATTCACATTTGCAGCTCGACATTTGTCTTTGTGTTCTTCATTTTATTTTTTCTTTAAAGGATTTTGAGTGTTAAAGATGATAAAGTGCTGACATTTATAGGAACATGCCATTATTATAGTTTGTATTTGATAAAAGTATATGATTGAACTTTACAAATAAAATCCCTTCATGCTTCAGCAACTATAGTTTATAATAGGAAGTCTAACTCACTATTTTCTATAGATTTTTTTATTATTTTGAGAAAAACGAATTAGATAAAATCCCAGCTCAAGATATTCATCATCTCGGTAGCAAGCAGAGAAAATAGATCAACACAGATAAAATAGGATCTTCATGCAAGAATCCAGAAATGAATGTTTTTAAAACACAAGCTGATGCTACACTAACAATTGCTCAATTGGCAAGGATTGCTGCATACCAGCTTTGGGTAAATAGAAGACAATTATTCCTCATGCTTTCTGCTTATGATAAGTGTCATAAGGATGTTAAGAGTACAAAATTTTTATCTTTGAATTTGGAAATGTACCTTTCAGAGGATACTGTAAGAAAAATTGTTGCAAATATAAAATTGTTGAAGCATCACTACACCTGTTTTCTGCTGCTTGGGGACATTCCAAGAACTAATCCAGCAAGACGGTAGGAGGGGATTGATATTATGGTCGTTGTTGATATGTCTAATGATTCTTGAAAAAGATGGAATTCTTCAACCTAAGTTTAACAGTGGGCTTCCTCGTAACTGGGAGAGTTCTGATGTTTATCGGAGCTTTCATATTTTAAAAACGTGTCCCTTAATGCAGTCTGTATATTGCTTATTATATTCTGGTTTTCTTGCTTCTTGAGTGTAGTTGCAAATATTCCTTATATGTGGAATTTACTGTTTACAGGGATTCAAGCAGTAATGGGATAGGAACACACAATGTTATTCAGCTAAACCTCTCTTTCCTTACTGAGGGATAGACACAAAACCCGGATGTTACTTAGAGTCTTAGTTAAAATACTGGAGTTTGACCTTGTCTTAGTGTCTATCTCTTGAGGAAGACATAAGAATATAATCATATAACCTCCTGAGCATCTGCACAAAATGTATATTAACTTGGAGGTAGAAAATACATTTAAAATTGGAATTGGATTTATGCTGCAGCTATTCTGTGTGATGTTACAATGGACTTTCTGAGCCTAAAAAGAATACTACAATAGAGTGCTTTTTTTTTTTCAAAAAGCATCCTTGAATTTCATTCCCACTAACAATAGCTCAATATTTGCATAATACATACAGTTTATTAATGAATACACTCCATAATTCCTAGAATCAAACAGAAGCAGGTATAGTTCATTTTGCAAATGACCACATATTTGACAACTTTTCTAGTAACTGCAAGAATAAGTCAGTATAAGAAAGTAAGACAACGCTTGTCATTCCTGGTGTTCTAGATTGTCATTTTCAGCAGTTGTTGTGGTTCAAGTGATTTTCTGTGCTTGTTACTCTCCACTTCAGTCGAAGATGTTTTGAGTGGGGAAAGCATGTTTTAAACAAATGCTTTCTTTAGTGTAGAGAATGATGAATTCTAAGACAGAGCAGCTTGCAGTAAGTAATCTCCATTATACGCTATAAGAAGGGAGGGGAAATGGCCCTGAGATGGCTGTGTGTGAATATTGACAGTCTGAGAACATTATCTCACTGCAAGGTGAGAGTTGCAAGCACAGGAATCAGATCTTGCATAACGATTGCTGTGACTATGGAACTTCCACAAAGATGAGCTAGACAGTGAGTCTTGGTGGCAACATGACAGGTGCTTTACTTCAATTTAGCTTTACCACAGAATTAGGTAAAATAAGGTAGGATGTGAAAACTACAAAGATTCCACCAGTGTAAATCTCAGCAATGGAATAATTTCCTTACAGATACTTACATGGAGATATACTGGTACGCCTATATGCAGATGATTCATACTGGAATAACTGCCCAGATAAATACAGGTAACATGCTGACACAATCTTTTTAGATGTTGCCATTCACTCATTGAGAGATTTGGCTTTTTCCTCCAGATTGAAGACTCATCTTGATTTGTGATGGAGAATGAGCCTATTAGACTGGTGTCAGAGAGCAGGCCTTCTTTGGATTGCCAAAGAGATAAAGAGAGGTTAAAGACCTTCAGGTAGTTTCTAGAGAGCAGAGCAGCCCTGTTTGAGCTGCTAAGGTTTGTTCTAAGCCCAGCAGAAACAGCACAGCCTGAAGAGCTTGTGCCCCAACTTAGGGTAGTGAAACTACACTAATGCAAATAGAATTGCAAATCAGAATTTGGCCTTAAAAATCATTAAAACTATGAACCATGGGACCCACATCAATGTACCTGTTTGTAAGATAACATATTTTGTATTTTAAACTAGAAGGATTGTATTAAAAGTCTTCTGTGAATTTTGCACAACTTGAGAAATTAACAAAACAACAGTCCTCGATTATAAGTATCTCAGCTCAATTTTAATTAAAAAGTTCCTAATTTTTAGTATAAATATATATATAATGCATGTTACTTATGCAATGTATAATCACAAAAATTATTGTGTTAGGCAACTTTCTCAGAAAAGTGTATTTTCCTGAAACAGAACTTTTCCCAGTGCTCTTGTATATACTATAAATATATTTCCACTTCTTAATTACCAATTTGCAAGCTTGAATTTTCATTGGTTTGGAATTCAGCATTTTCCCTCAATAAAGATCAACACTGAACACAGAATCCCAATGGGATAAAATTATTATTTGAAAAACTTTAAAAAGCAAGGGAAGCTGTTTGCCATTTACATCAAATGATGGCAATTGAACTATTAGATAAAAGCAAGAAGATGAATAAAGAAAGTAATTGATAAATATTCAGTGTATCCTTCTAGCTGTGAGATGGCGAGTTCATTAATGAGAGTGGTGAAAGAAAGAACAGAATTTTCTTACCCGGCATTTCAGAGTTTTTAGTTTTCAGAAAGTCTTGTAATTTTACGACAGCCAGAATCCATTAAATGATGGCTTTGGCAAAAATTCCCTTTGAACACTCTTATACACTTCTTATCACAGAGTTTTGACATTTTGTGTCATTTGTTAATATTTAACCAAAGGATGAAACAAGGGATGGGCTCGGATAGCATGGACAGTAAATGTGAATACTTGGTTTCAAGGTGTTAAAATTAGAATGCTTCAGAAGACAACCTCAAACTCTGAGTAGCTTATGCTCTTGGTCTCCATGGACCTCCCAAGAATTTATGTTTCTTGAATTTATCGACTTTAGTCAAAGAATGTGATTTGCACTTTCCCAATACGGTATTTAGATAGATAGATAGGTAAATAGATACATACATACATATATACATGCATACATACACATAGTTTGTGTTTATGCTTCATTTTCTTAAAAATTTATTTATCAGATATAAGCAGAAGTAATTCCTCTTTTGGTGGTTACAGTATGGAATCTGTTCAAGAAATTCTATCCATCTTTGGAATTACTCTTCCTGCTCATATGTCATACAGTCAAGATATATTCAGCATCCTTACTATAAATTGTCCTATGGGAGCAAGGACTGTATCTTCTTCTAAATTAGTAGACTTTCAGGTGCTCATTAGGTTACAAAAGCAGGTCTCCAGTTTATTTTTTTTGACTTGTTTCAAGAATCACAGAGATTTTGTTTCTTTACCATAGGGGGAAAAAATAGCAGAGAACAAAGAATTAAAGTTATAGCCAGATTAATAAAGTTATACTATATAACATTTGACTAAAGGCAGGTCAAATTTAATCACTGTTTATTTAGCCAGTTTCATTTCTCAGGTCACAGTAAAATGATACCAGAATCTTTACAACTGCTCTCCAAAGCCTTTCCCACTATCCAGTAAAAGGATAGTTATTTGACCAATCTTTCATCAAAACAGACCTACAGGACTTTGTTTACATTACCAACCACAGGGACTGTATCAACTGCCTCTGAAAAAGACATGTTACTATGTAGGTTCAATGCATTTGGTTTTCTTATCAAAAAATAACTCTTTTTATAGATGCAAGAACTGTATGTGTGGATTAAAAAGATTGTGTCATGGAATGGTTTGGGCCCAATTTAAACTTTTCTTAAAACAGTTCTAATCTGGTGGGAACTTCCTCTGACTTGTAAATAGCCTTTGAAAATAGTTAGCATTCTTTGGCAAAGAGATAAAAATAAAGTAGCTCGGGCCAGGTTTTCAAAGCATGTGTACATTTTCGTATGTCCTCTCTGTTTAAGAACTTCAAATACATGATTTTGACAACTCATCACAAAAACAAGGAGAGGAATGTACTTTTGTTTCATGTTCTTAGGATTAGCACCTAGGAAAGTTACATATCCTATTACCTTTGATAAGGATAAAACCATTGAGAAGTATGACACTCGACATCTGAGGTTTTTACTTGCTGTTTGTAGGAACATAACAGTATAGCACAGTGCATCAATGACAATTGTTTAAGATGGATTATCTAAACTCATCCAAAATAGAAAATTTGCTATTGTCTATTAAAATTTCAACTACTTTATCCCATAAACTCAATACTATCCTCACATGATTTTGCAAGCTGCAGTGATGATGACTTTTAGATCTAATATATGAGAAGCCTAAATTGTTTCTTTGATTGCATTTATTTCAGCAAATAAAGTAGTCATTAATTTATGCAAACCAATAAACATCTAATTTTACTAGCTGGAAACATAAGTCAAATTTAAGGAAGTCTTTCAGATTAAAAAATTTTAAATAATCTGAATGGAGTGAAACATTTGTGTTTATGCTCAAAGTATTTAACACAATTCAAAACTACTACCAGGTCAAATTGCAAGCTGGAGCTTATATGAGAGATCCTTCTAAAACTGTTTTCTAAATTGATACAGAACTCTTGGAAAAACACATATTCATAGACCTACTTTGATGCTAGACTCTTGTCTAATCTGACTGAAATGGCAAGAAAACTTTCCACAACTGATGAATTCATTTCTGCTAATGAGTCTCCCAGGTCTGCACTAAAGATGCAAGTCATTAAATAAATGCAACATCTTTCTTCTCTTAGTGAAGGATTTTCATGATCTTTCATGATCTAGGAAGTAAAGTAGGTACCTAGATCAGGGTAGGAATACTGTTGGCAATGCATCGTGCATCTCTATATAATGCAGCTAACAACTAGAGTTGTGACTTGAAAATAAGCTTACAACAAAACTCTTAAAAGACCAAAGTGAGTTATATTAGCTAATTATCTAAACTTTCTCAGATTTGAGGTTGAATGGCAATAAGCCAATTCTGATGAAATTGCCAGTTCTGATGAAATTGCCAGTTCTGATGAAACTAGCAGAGCAATGTTGATTTATTTTGGTGTAACTCAAACTCCGCTGAGGGGTTTGAACGTGGAGAGAATTAATTTATATAATATATAGTTAAATTAGACTTGCAAAGCCCAGTGGTTTTGTAGTGCTGTTTCCATCATTTCCAATTTCTTTTGAGATGTGAGATTCAACTATGAAAATTAATTTTAGATTCAATGTTCATATAAACAGCTGACAAGTCTATTTTAAAAGTTTCATTTGATAAAATGGCTTTAGTAGGCTCAATATCAAAGGAACATGTAAAAAGTTGTGGTTTGAGAGTGTTTGTGTTTCTTTTCCTGATGAAGTTAACTTTGTTTTAATAAATAAGAGTTCAGAGAGTGTTAATGGGACCTAAGCATGTTTTGGAAGTAACAGTAAGCAGTTATTCACATAGGCATTTCCCTGCCCTGTATGCCATTTGAGGGTGGATCAGCTCTCACTGCAAGCTATGGAGTCGCAGCCACTCCATGCACTCAGCCCTCTTTACCTACACTATGTGATGACTCTGCCATTTAAGTTCCTCTGGGCAGAGTCCCAAAGCCTGTAGTTCCCTCTCTATGTTCATGTGTTCCTACTACCACAATGCAAAAAGATGCATGTAGATGCTAAGTATGTTGCAGACGGTAGTTGAATTGAAATAAACTGAGATCACTGTACAGAAGGATGTGAGTTGAAATACATAATCACCAAAGAGGAGAAAAGGGCAAAATTCAGAAGAAAAATAACCTACTATACAACCGAAATATGTAAAAAAGAGTCCATATGCTTTTGGATATGGGGGGGGAAGCTTGAGCAGGGGCCATTTCACTTTTGGTAGAACAGATCCTGCTCGACAAAATCATCAGAGAGCAAAGAAGAATTTTGATGATCTCCCAATCAACTTGAGGCCCCATAGCCACAGAAATCTATAGTTTGCATTGCACGGAACATTGCACAATGCACTTCATGGTGCAAAAAATCATCCTTGTGGAGAGAGGAAAACATATTTTAATGCCCCATCTACAACATTTGATTAACCCTTCTGCTCTGAAGAATAAAATGTAGAAACCTGATAAACTAAATTTAGAAAAAAATATATATTTTTAAAAGGTTTTTTTTCAAGAGAGGTTGCATTTTATTTCTAGTTTTATGTGCTTTTAACTTCATTTACTCCCTCAGTCATTGCTGTTGATAATGCAGCTAACAAATAAGAAGCATATCAAAAATAGCAAAGAATTTAACTTAGAAATCATAGTTCTTTGGGCTTTTACCTTCAAGAAAAGTTATATCCACCAAAAGAAGACATTTACTTAGTTAGTGACTCTTCCATGGTTTCAAATCATGGTTCAAATATTTTAAAAGCCCTTACAAAAATAAACCTGAGGATAAACCAAATTTAAAGGAAAAAAATGTGAGGGAGACTATGAATCTGACTGAAGCTACTTTTTTGCTTCAAGATTGTTTTTCTGTATATATATGCTACCTGTAAAGGATAGAGAAATGGTTGTGGCTCTGAGAAGCTCTTTCTTTTTTTCATTAAATTCTAACATCATTACTTACTTATCTTTTTTTTTCTTTTTACCTACATGGAGATATATGTTCCAAAATATTGAGAAATTTCTGTGTCAATGCATGTACTGATTTCCACTGAAAATTTTCTACATGGTTTGTTTCAGACTCTTTAAATCATCAGGTAGTCTATTAGGTTGTGTTTAATTCCTTTTTCTCTCTTCAGACAAAAGGGATTTAGGATTCACTGTAAGATTCTGCACCTAAATTTGGACAACAAACACTGCACTAATGTGTTGGTTACAGTTTGTACACAATAGGCTACACAATTTTTGTCAGCTTAGCAGATGGAGTTAAGAACAACTGTACACAGCTGTCACATACTTATCACATATTTTTAGTTCTTTTCTGCACATATCTGAAGTATCTTCAAATACAACTGAAAGTATATACAACCTAAATGGAAGTATATAACTATATAAAAATATTTACTGTATAAATAAAGACACTAAAGCAGGTAGGGTGAGATTTCTCGATGTGATGCTTCATTTCAAACTTTAGACCCTGGGGCCTTGCTGTTCATAGGTTCACACAAGGAAAGCTTTCTTTAACTTACAGAGTCATTGTGTTCAGTACATTTAAGCATCTGTCCTCTTAGATGCTCCTAGAAGCCAAGGCATTCAAAATCAAGTACATTATAGTCAGCATTCATTTGCCAAACATGAGCTGTAGGTATCTGCACATTAAGTTAAAAGAAACGTATGTTATTGTCAACTAAACCAGCCTCTTATACCATTAACATCATTCTCACATCTGATCTGTTCCTCTGCAAATCCTCCTGTTGATCCTCTCTCCCTTCAAATTTCTTCATAAACCTGATGCAAAATTGTGTTCAGTTTACAGCAAGATCTTTTTCCTAATGGTGGTATTAATCCACTCTCTGTATACAAGACGATTCTTAATGATCTTTTATTTTCTAGAAAAAGATAACTTTTAGGGAGAAGGCCAAGATCCAGGTCCCCCCCTCATGCCCCTTTCTCACATGGAAAAGCAAATAGCTCTTGCCCTTTTGCCTGCATCAGTTGATGACTGCCAGAATAGCTCCTGGAAGTCAGGGGCATCTGAGCACACTAAGTTGGAATAGGACTGACTTCAGCCAGCTTGGAGAGGAGGGAACCACAAGTGCTTTAAACCTTTCACTTCCTCATCTATTTTCAAGTTCTTTGCCAAGGGCAGCTCATTTAGTCTGGGGAATCTAGCCACAGGAATCTGAAATCTATTTAAAGATGTACAGTCATGAAACGACAGTGATCCAAAATTGATTTTAACTCAAGCAAAATTCTGACTTTACTAGGGTCCAAAATCACAGAGTTTTAGATTCCATAAACAAACTGAGCATTAGTACCTGCTATGATGGGGCAAACAAAGTGCTTTGTTTGAGAGTATAAATGTACTAATTTTGCAGTTTTGATTCATAAAGAGTTTGTTAGTTATTTGCTGTTCCTGGAATTAAACTTGCTTTGGGATTGTCTGGAGGTCAGAGTAGAACTTTAGGAAAAAATCCTCACAGTTATAGCCTTCCTTTCAAGTCTCCAGGGTATTTCTTTTTCACCTTTTTCATATGGGCAAAGATCAGAAAAGTTAGCTTCTTCTTCATGAACAATCTCAACTTGTAAGCTTGGGCTGATAACCCTAAAACGCTTGTACTAAAAATGCTGAAGTGTTCTTAGTTTTAATTCTAGTCAAACAGTTGTAAAGTATTCTCAGCTACCTTGATAACTAATTTTTATTATATGATTATATAAATAACGTTTTAACCCCGCCAAAATTTACTTTTACAACTTTTCTGAAGTTAAATAATTTCAATAACATGACAGATCAAATCTCTTAGCCACTAGAATTTTAAGTGTAATGAGTCTCAATTTGACTGATCCTGACAATTAAAGATTGCTTTGTTATGTTTATTAGCTCTGTTTATATTACTTAACAATCTGAAGTACGCAAAAACGTAATTGTCCTTCATATATGTATTTCCAAATTTAAAGGTAATTAGCATGTTAAAGTAACTTTTTTTTGTTTAATCATTCCTAAAATCCCTTTCTTTTTCTTCCTCAAATCATTTTCATTTCAATGAACACAGATAGTAAATCAGAAAATTTACTTTAGTTCATAAATAAATGTAATATGACTTCTCTGTTAGAACCAATACCAGAATAACTCACTGTGTGGGTTAGTTCATTTTAGTGCTTCACTTTAAAAAAAAAAAGTCTGCAATACATCTCTTCTCAAAGATTAAGTAACATGGTCTTTCCAGACTGTATTTCATCAGTTCTCAGAATGTTACAGAAACACAGGCTCTTTGATTAAATGCTGAGACTGGTGGTGTTCAAGCACACTGGAAAATGAAACAAAACAAAGACCAATAAAACAGCAATGACTGGCAGTAGCATTAGCACAGATTTTTAAATACAGAGGGAACATAAAGCTGATCATTGCAACTGATAAACAAATGCGAGTTGCTTGTGAAAGTTTAGGTAATTAAGGAGATTTTTATAAAATATATTTCCAGTGCAAGATATCTGGAAAAAGCTTCCTGAATTTTACATCATCAGGGTTTATTCTTGAGCCAGATGACTACTGATTTCTTTCTCTTATGAAGGCAACCTCATAAAGTAACCAAACTTAGATGAAAAACTGCCTGTAAGGTTATTTAAGGGAAAAGGTTACAAAATTGCAAATGGCTGTGGCTTGCTTGTCTTTCATTTTCATCTCCTTAGTTTCTCTAATCAGTCTTTCTCTTAATATTAAAATGATCTCACTAGGTCACTGCATAAATTTGGCTTTATTGAATTAGAAAAATCTTTCAGAGTGATTTGCTTCACTGGTCATTATCTTCAAAGTCTGAACTCCTCTCTCAGCAGGCCTACCTACCGAATGGGAACATGTATAAGGGTGCTGCAGAGCCTGAGCCTACTTCATGTTGTCCTGCATCCTATTTTTCCCTTGTCTAGAAAGGCCATACTTCTTTTACACCAATCTCATAGGGAAAAAGAAATTCTGGGCACTAATGGCCCAAACAACTTCATATGCAAAGTTATTTCTTTCATTACTGTAGTAGATCAAGCAGAAGAGAGAGATTGCTTTGGCATACAACAGTTTTATAAAACAAACTAAAATGTGTAGACTAAGATGAAGAATCTTCAAGATTTAAAGATAGTTTGAAACCACTGCACATAATGAAAAGCTCTTATATGTGGTCAGTTCTTGAATGCAGTAAGGATTCTTTCAGTGTTCTTAGTGCTCCAGATTTCTTGAGTTATTTTATACAAATTCAGGAAATTTACCTGAATCCCAGTGTGAGTAGTACACTTGCTGTAAATAGTAAAATGGAATAAGCAGTTTCTGGATTTCAGTGATTGTTCAAAGTTCATCAACACAGAAATGACAGCTGAAAAATACTGGTAAAGGAAACTGTGCAGTCTCTCTTACATTTTTCCCAAAGTAAAATGAAGAACACAAAGCCAAAGAGGGTTACTATCAGTACACTCTACCACAATCAATCAGTCAATCAATCATTCAAAAGGCAATACCATTTTCAATGGATATATCAAAGGAGAAAATTAGTTTTAAAGAGAAACATGACTTGCAACATTGCCAAGTTAATGCAGTGTTCCAGGACACAGCCGTGTGCTGTGGGGTCTCACGTAAAGCAGGAAATATTTGGCTACAGTTTCAGCCTTAGGCTGTGATCCAGAAATCTGATCCATGTGTGTACACTACTCAGGCAGAACTTCTGCACCAGTTTGATTCAATTGCATCAGACTTCTGCACCCTTTAAGAGAAGATGTGGAAGCAGGTGGTGGAATGTGGGTGGGGGAATGAGAGAGGAAAGGTACTTTTGGAGAGTGATGAGCATTAAGGAGATTGCATAGCAGATGGGTTAACCTCTATGTTTCAATAGAGGTTAAGGGCTCTGTGAGGGATTCTTTCACTTTCTCACTATACCCTGAATTGGGATCCCTTCTGGTTTCTCAAGTTCTCTGAGGTATGAGATCCCACCTCAGACTTATTAACCATGTAGTCCCACTCTCCCTCCCTGAAGCAAACTCTACTTTCCTTAATTTTAAAAATATTTATATCTTCCTATGAAGGGGCTTTACTAGACCTTGATCTATTGCTATCCTCACTGAAAAGAAAGAAGAGCAAAAAGGAAGAGAGCTCTGTAAAAGTGGACTTTCTGCTCCTCCAATAACTGCAGAAGGAAGGACCACCTCCAGTTACAGTTTTCTTACCCTCATACCAGCAGCAGTGAAAGAAGGGCTATGCAAACAGAAAATGGAGATGATTTCTCCAGGTACTGGTAAAGCAAGAGTCTCAGGTGCCACAGTCTGTTTCTAACTACTTCAATAAAAGTATCAACTACTTTCTAGGCCTATTAGCAATACATTTTGTCCTTACAGCCAGAAAAACCCAGTCCTCACAACTATGCTCAGTTTCTTAGAATGCTACACTGTAAAGATTCAGTTCTAACCATCACCAAGAGGAGGAAACCAATACTCACAAATTTCCTCTTCATGTCTGAGTGATTTTGCATCTCCCTTGCACAGTCTAGGAAACAGTGACTTGTAGTGCGTGATTTTTACAGGACTCCAAGATTCTGAGCCTCAACTCCAATGTATGTTGCAGAAGGCAACTACATTAACTTGTATAAGACAACTGATACACAAGTGTAAAGATTCTTTATCTCCACTTTATCAGTATCTTGCAATAGTGCAGTAGAAACTAATGAATCCAAAAACCGTAAAATGGTTACCCCAAATGCTTCTCCTCTCCAATAAATTGCAAACAAGAAAGTACAGATGAAAGCTAACAATACCAATTGACCAGTTCATAAAAACCCAGCATAACTAGAAGAATAGAGGGCATGAGAACACTGTGTTTTCCATCAGTATTTTAAAAATTCTGCTATTACATGTTACCAACACTTGGCCATAACTTGGCTAAAGTGAATGGTTTTTTGGTATCCATCTCTTGTCTGCTCTCTTTGAGACTCATAAAGTATTCCTGTGCCTAAGTTCTCTATCCAAGTTCCTCAGTGACCCAACATAACAGACACATAATACACAGGATATATTTCACTTTACACAAAATACCACCCACTTATTCAAAAAGCAGAAGCAGAGAGGAGACATTTTTTACAATGTAGTGTAGAGAACAGAGAATTTGGCCAGAAAGTAAAAATATCAGTATTTCTTTGGCCTGACAAAGCTCAAATTATAGTTTTTATCTTCTGAGAGTGCCTAAATTCCTAGGTTACATATGGTAAGCTGATATAGAGTGTTTTGTGGCTCTCCTTCGAAGCTGAGTTGATATATAAAAAGGAACGGTGAATTTTGGGGTCAAAGGCAGAAAAAGATAAGTAGCCAAACTAGCCAAGTGTGTTGATTGCTCCCTTGTGTTTAAGGTACAGAGTGCTGAGAAAGCGAAGTTAGACTAAAAAGTACACATAGGTAAACCCAGGGATAAGTAGTTATGTTTGAGGAGGATGTCTGTAGAATGTCCTTTTTTCACAGTCCAGGGAGTGTAGCTGACCTATGGCAGTTCTCTCTGTTTCTTCCAACACCGGGGAAGTTGAACGTAGTCACATGAAGTTAACCCTCTGTTTGTTACTGAAGAGATGATATTGTCCCTGATTTCCATCCCAAAATTTGTGTTTGTGATTTGTTTTGTTAATGTGCTTTCAGTGCTCTGGATTTTCACTTTCTCATGGTACCATACAAGTGCCATTGTGAGGAAGTGCCAAGAAAACAGTAATAAGATAATCTGTCTAACAAAGCCAGACATTTCTTAGCTCAGTTTCAGTGAAGAAACAACTTGCCACACCAGCAGCTGAAGCATGCTGTGTCAACAAGATGGAATGTAACTTATTTCATGCTGCAGTGTGCGTTAGAACAGAAATCAGGGCATGATTACTGCTTGATGTGTGGGGTTTGTTCAGGCATAAGAACAGCAGTTTGAGAGTGTGCTATGATGGAAAACATCTGGCCTGTTTGGGCCTTCACTTGCACAGCCAACCTGGATAAGTCCACCAACAGTAAGCCAGCTGGTCATTCCTTTCGTAATCACCAGCTAAATATCTGCTGATATTCATTTAGGAAACATGTTAAATATGAGAGACCTAGGCTCTGTGCAAAGAGAAGCTGTCTTCAAGAAATTTCACTGTCCTCTTCTAAATTCAACAAATAAAAAAACTAACACCTTTTGCTGTCAGACATGAGACACATCACACTGATGTCTTAGGCACAATTTTTTTTCTAAGTCAGAGGGAACAGAATATTTTACAACAAAAGAAAAAGTAGAGTTTTTACAGGGTTTGATTCATTTTCCCTCCAATATTGCCACATAATTTATAGGATAAACACAGGCATGGAATTTTGATAGGTTTTTTGACTGATACGAGAAGGAGCCAGTTCCATGAAGGATATAAAAACAGAAGAACAAAGTCTGTAACAAAGAACAAAACTAATTTTGAAGCAAAGAAAAAGTATCCAAATCCTAGACTCAGAACAGAAAGGAAGAACTTAATAGTTGGACTATTTTTGGCTATTTTTTTCTTCTTTATATTTTTTTAAATTACTGTTTAGCATCCTTTCAAGACATTCCCTTTCTCTTCTTGAATGACAAATCAAAATATTTGACAACAACAACAACAAAAAGAAGATAAGAAGAGAATGTATATTGTTCTGCAATGTTTAACAACTTTGTGAGAGGAAAGACAGCTGCTGACACTGTAGCTGTGTTTCTCATCACAGTGCAGCTTTCTACTGCATTTACTACTTACTACTTGAAATTATTGCTTGAAAAAGAGATGTAATAATACTTTGGTCATTTGCCCATAGTGTTATTTACAGTTACAAGGTTTCCCTAATACTTAAACTTTAGTGCACATGTTTTGAATACCATGTTTGATCTGACATGACTTTCAGAAAATACAAAGTGATACTGTCACATCCGGAGATCCACGTACTGAGATACTTCCATCAGAGGGAGCTAGAGAGGAGACAGAAGCATTTAGCCAAGTGCACTGAAATAAAGCAGATGTGTTTTTAGTCAGTAATGTTGAAACTTAATGTAACTTTTGGCATGACATCTGAAGTGTGCTGTGCTCTGCTTCACAACCACCCTCACACCATTAGATACAAAAGTGGGTTCCAAGAGAATTTTCATCCTTTACATTGCTGTCTGCTTTCCTTCCCTCCTCATCATACCTTCCCTCTCTCTTCTCCAAAAGGAGGTCTTATAACAGAATCAAAAGGTAAAGAAACTGTTCCTTACACTAATTACTACACTTCAAAAATAAAGAAGCACTAAGAAAGATTTTTTAGCAAAAAATTATGATGAGAGAAGGCAGGATCATTCTGCTTCACTTGCTTCATGGGAAAAGCGAGAATTAATAATAACAATAACAGAGAAGCAGAAAAAGAAGCCATTTTCAGCATATGTATTCCAGTTCCATAAAAATCCCTTCTAGAATTCCTGCTAGCTGCTAACACCAATTATTGCTTTACCAATGACATTGATAACAACATAAGATGACTTCAAAGGAAGGTTCATAAAATAGGTATATCTTTCTGTTAAATGAGGTCATTTGTTCTGAAATAGTTCTCAGAATCCTTTGATAAAGCTCCATTCTTGTTTAAAAAACAATGAGACTAAACAAAAAACTTGCAAAGACACTTTCAGTGGTTATAAGATCAAAGTTCCACTTCCAGGGATCTAAGCCCTTAGGAAACAGAAGAGAGTGTTTTTAAGCAAACCTGATGCACTTAGCTTATCTGGCTCAGTTTCTTTAGAGTCAGTGGAGAGAAACAGATTCTTCCACTAGGCAATTCAAGCACTTAAATTAGGTTCTTGTCATGGACCAGACCTGAAAGAAAGCTATTTCTCTCCATTAATTATATAGGAAGCATGAGAACATTAGCCAGACAATCAAGCTGGATGAAATTAGGAGCCTTAGTCCAGTAGGCTGAACATTCTGTTGAGTTTTCTGCAAACTGCTGGTGCTTATGCTTTCAATATGTGTGTTAACCACTTTTTTGAAAGGTATTTACACTTTTATGTAATTCAGACATTACTGAACCCTTATCATTAGCATTTTCTATACATAAAATATTTGTATATGACAAAGGTTTTCTGGAAATATTTTAGAAGAATTAACTCCTCATGAATTGCAAGAGAGATCTGCTTTATAGCCACAGAGTTAAATCTAATTTGTACAGATCATTAAGACATTGAAAGGCACTAGTATTCCTCTAAAGCAGAGTATTTTCTGCCTTCCTATCTTCAGAGTCTGCTGCATACTTCAGGATTTTTTGACTATTTCTTAGAAATAGTAAAAAAATCTTGTTAAAGAGGTGCAGTAGATTATTTGGATGAAAATAAGTTACTGGATTCCATTTCTTTACTTCTAAGGTGTGCCAACAGCAACAACAGAAGGAGCAATATATTGCCCTACTGGAAAGAACAAAAATGCACACAAAATTCAGAAGAAACCACAAATTCAAGCCCTTACGCCACATATGTCCTGAACAATATCTCCGAATTTCCACCTCTGGTTTAAAAGAAATACCTCTGGTATCAGTCTTGAATGATAACATATCTCAATTGTAATTATTTCCTACTTCATGGTAATACAAATAATTATAAAATACATCAGAAGTTTGAGGGAAAATATCCAAATTTTAATTCTAGTTCTTTTCCTGAGCAACATAATTTATCTATTGACTGCAGAGGCACAACTGGTGGAATCGAAAACTGTGGAATACAGCAGTGTCTGGGGAAAAGGAAAAGGAGATACAGGGACAGTTTCTAATTCACTATAAACAATGCTCTGCTGCATGGTGCTTCCACCACTTACTGGAGAGTGAAAGAAGACTGTTAAAAAGAGTAGGCCTGTGTCATTGCAAAATAGAGAAACAACACTGTAGAAATAACTAAGATACTTGGCAGCTTGGCAGTGACCCAGAAAGGTTATGCTTTTACTAAATGGCTGACTAAATACAACCTCATTATCACCAAGAGAACTGTCTGGTACACATAAATTTCTTATATAAACTTGGGTAACACCTACCTGCCTTGTACTGACAGTGACACCACAGAAACCAGCTTGAATATCATCTATTCCATCAGAGCATTTAAACAAGTGTAAAAGGTTGACACTCCCACCTTGATCAAAACAAGGTGAACCAGAAGGTTCAGAGAAACATCTTTTGGTAAAGAATGCAAATAAAAGGAAGGGCTATACTTGGCAAATAAAAAGTACATAGTTAACATACAAGGCATGACTGTTTTCTGGTACTACCTGGTTCTTACAATATACCTGGGACTTTTAGCTAAGAGCACTGCTTAAACCCTGAGTGGAAAGTTAGGAATGCTGGAAAAATCAGGACAAAGGATAAAATGAGGTTTTGCCCCTGAGAAGAAGTACTCAGAGGAAACTGTGCTCAGATTAAGGCATTTGAGGTCTTTAGCTCATACCTGCTACATTAACTGATTACATTGACCTCATTTTTTTAAGTTCCTGGCCAAAGCTTACAATGACAATATTTAACCCACAGGTTAAGCTTAATCAATGTAACAATCCTTACAGGAGTCTACGAAAAGCTTGAAAATGTAGAACTGGAAAGGATGGATTAGTGACATCCTAATTGATCATAGAACTTAGTGCTCTGGAGAAATTTCACCAATGCTCTCCCAAAAAGACTTTTGAGCCTAGCAGTAGGTGAAAGCAATGTGGTTATCCACCCAACTGCATAGGCTTTGGTTGTTGGAAATGGCACTTCAGAGGCTGACACTCCAGAGTGGAGAGAAGGAGCACTAAAACTGTTACCATAATGGTTACCATAAGTGACAATGGTTCCCAGGAAAGGAAGGTTGTTCCCTGTAAATGGTGTAAGCAAAAGAGTCTCAAGATGGAACCATAGAAGGCAAAAATTGCTCCAAAACTAGTAGAATTTTCATTCTGCTCTTGGGTTGGGATTAGGAGACTAGGCAGGCGAGTGAGCAAAACGCAAGCTAAATCCCTGCAGACAGCAGGGCTCTATGTGAAAGGGACCAAGCAAAAGAACTGTTTAAAGGGATGCTTTTTAGTTAAGAAGCGAGATGAAGATATACTACAATAGGGAAGGGAGCTAAACATGGGGAAAATAATGAAGGGGACTCATTTGGCTTGAGGGTGCCATCTTCCAAAGACAGAAAAAGAAGTCTCTGATGAGACTTTATGGGAGCAGACAACAGGATGAGTTCTTTAGTTATGTCTACTGTTCACTTGACTTTTTAATTCAAGGAAGACGAGAATTTTATTGTTTGCTTGGATTAGACAAAGCTGTATGCCTCCTCAGCAATGAGAATGAAAACTCAGATTTTAGGCTAATTGTCTGCATTAGTTTGGTAAAAGTCTGAAAAGTCTTGCTCTTCCTGAATAAGATGAAACAAGGTACATGGCTATAGGTAGAGTTTTTTACTCCTTTTTTTCACCTCCTTCTCAGAAACTTATCTAAAGCGTGGTAAGAGACCTACCAGAGAATATGCTATGAAGACACTTCAGTATCAAAAAATCCAATTTATTTTCAAATACACTATAAACAATTGAATATTCTAATTCTGTCTCACAGTTTGAGCTACACAGATATAAATATTCAAATTTTAATATATTTCTTATACAGAAGTGACTGAAAAAACCAAAAATATTTTATTCAAAATGTCTTACTTTTCACAAAGCACACTAACTTTTTTGTTTTTATTTTCTTTATGAATTACCATTGTAGGATGCTGATAATTCGTGAAAAAAAGGAGACTCCTAATAAATATTTGGTACATCAGATATATGAATTCCAAAATAATTGGTTTTATCTAAGAAGTAATTTGTTTAAGTCAAAGTCAGTCATGTCTATTGGGTCTTCTGAGAATTCTTAAGAATTATTTTATTTTTTCAGATGTTTGCAAGCTATTTGTTCTTCAGTATGAGGGAATATATATTAATCTTCACGCACATTTTGTTAAATGAAGCAATCTGTGTGAGTAAGAGTTATGACTATGTTCTCTACTCACATCGCTGATTCATACAGCGAATTGGCTTTACTAGGTTCTTTCTGTTTTTCTAAGATTATTTAATGCAATCAGACAACAGCAGGCAGCAAGGCCTGGAGCTTCTAGATCTAGTGCAAAACTCCATAAAATTGATTGAATCATCCAGCAGCTTTAACGAGATTTGGGTCAATCCTTCAAAATTCTACTTGCCTTCAACAGTAATTTCCTCATACTTGCTGCAGTTTTAAATTATATCTCAAACCTCAATTAGGGGGTACCACCATTTAATTAGGGAGTAGGTTTCTCTCTGCCTACATGTAGTGCAGCAAATACTGTGGTCAAACAGTGAAGGGTCAAATAGCTGGGGTTGAGGAGATTTGAAGTTTCCATTATGTATTTTATGTATTTTCCTTTTTTTTTTTTCTTTACTTTGGACTATCTGCTGTTTAGACCCCTTAACTGAACATCTTTTTGCAGTTGGACTGTATTAAATGCATTCCTGTTGTGCATCTTCCAGTTTAGTTTCACTCCAGAGGAATTTGTTTGCACTCCTTGTATTAACTAAAATGTTACAGGGAGAAAAATCAACTTCCTCTTGCCACAACTACTCATTCCAATTATCAAAGCAAGAGGAACACACACTTTTGTTCCAGTAAACACCCTGACAAATAACATGTTGAGATAATAAAATTTCTCACTACTATACTTTGTCAGCATCATATGTAGCCAAGCTCAGGGCTCTAAAAGATAGGAATTATAGCATTAAGGTAAAAACAACTGAACTCTTCACTAGAACTGTGTTTATATATTAGAAAAACTAGTATGTGTAAAGTCACAAATATGGTATCCTCTTTATAAAGGCAAAGGGATTGTAAAATTTTAGACATATAATGCACATTATATATGTACTGTACATATAGTGCTGTTTCTGAGAGACTAGCTATGTGTTAGCTTGGGATGTATCACCCAATAACAAATTTGATGATAGCTTGTAATAGACTAATTTAAGTATCTGAATCTAAGAAGTAAGAATCAAGACTGAGATATTCAAAACACATTGATAAAAAATGGGAGTTTTGCTGAACTCTGTAGTTTTGAGATGTGCAGGAATCTTTCAGGCAACATTAATTCCTGTTAAACTGTTATTCAATTTCCAATATTATAACCAAAAACCTGGGTGACATCAGCATCCAGTTCCACATTTTTGTTGACAGATGTGCAGCTAATCTCTGTAGCAGCTATCAAGTGGTACCGGATGCTTTAAACTTCCTGTGTTCCACATCCAAGCCACATATCTGGAGTAGTGGAAATCAGAATTTAAATGGATTTCAAAATGTTTTGAGGACAGTCACTGAACAGGAGGGGAAAGCAGAGAAAAGTTGAGGCTCATGAACAGAAATTTTCATTCCATGGCATTTACAATAACTGAAATATATGAGTACTTGAGATTTTCTTTTTTTTTTCCTCACCTTCATCCTACTCTTTGTGGTTTTGTGCCTCTGCAAAGGAGCCCTAACCTCTTTATCCCCCAGTCTAAAACTGCTACTTCGCTTTCTGAGCTCACATGACAGGGGTTAGCCAAATCTTCCATTTTCTAAATATATGATTAGGCTACTCAGTCTAACCTGTATCTTTAAAAATAGATTTGTAGGTGGTTACTGAATGAAATATTCTGTTATCCTCTAACTACTGGTGAAACATGTATGTCATCAGATACATTTTACAATACAGTATAAAAATGCCAGCTGGCAGAATCCTAATGATTTTCTAAGGTATGTGAAAAGGACATGTTTAAAACTACCTTCACATTTTGTTCATAGATGTACATGTGCTTGTTGAACTCATTCTATTTATTTCCAATCTGTATTGTATCCTTAGAAATTGTAAGAATAAAGGGTTTTTCATAATTCACGTGCAGTTTAATTATTTTTTTAGAATAGGTATTTAAATTTAATGACTATTTACTTTTATTATAAGACTTATTTTTTAATACTATTAAAGAAAAATGCTCTGAAACACTCAAATGAGACTTGATTTTTTTTTCCTTTGGGGGAAATATCATAAGTTCTAAACTCTTTTAAGGGTTGCAATGGAAAGGAAACAAATCGCGTAATGCAAACATATTAAAAAAATAAAAATATCACAAATTTCTCACCAATAAAATGCAGAAAAATACTTTGGATTAATCTAAATGCTCCATTTTGATGTGATCATCTTAAAATTGTATCCAGTAGGCAAAACAATGCAAGACACTTTCAGAATGTTCTGTTTTGAAATAGCTGGAATTAAATTAATTGCAATTCTTAAAAGTATTTTCTCTCTAAAGAAACTTAAAAGTCCTTGAAAGATTTCACAAAGATGCTACTTTTGATAAATCAGAATTTTAATTTCATTGTTACCAAAATATCCCACCTAATTCCAAATATTTATTTAACAACAAGCTTGTGTTTATACAACCTTCTATCTCAAAGTATTTTATGTTTTTACTTATTGAACTTGTGCATATTTCCATAATTTAATTGTATCTTTGAGCCTCTGTTGAAACCTTATTTGCATTTAATATCCCTAAATGTCCATTCTGATTTCAATCCCTATTAATATTCTTTTGAAGATCAGGGTTCCAGGCAGTAAAATTTCCCTTAATATTATCTGTTTCCAATATCTCTCTGAGAGAAGACATATTTACTGAAATCTTTTACCACTTGTCAAACCTGAGCATTTCTCTGTTGATTATACTTCCAAATACTAATGCTAGCAAAATCAAAGATGCAATCTTTATGCTTGAGCAAGGCAAATACAGATCAGAAGCCTTTTCTAAGCTCACAAAGCATACAAAGTACATCACTGTTATTTGATGAAGGATATGAACTTTTGTACAAAGCACAACTGCCAAATTTTATGATAGATTATGTATTGACTGTGGTTTTTTTCTGAATACCTATATATACAAATCAATAAAAATTACTATTCAAGGTAATATCATTATAACATTCTTTGCTTTTCATGGAATTCCACTGCAGAACTAATGCTGAATGGTTGTATTGTTGAATGGTTGTAATGTATGTGACAAGTACTTGGAACTGCAAGGTTTTACATGGTCTATTTTTCATATCAAAATCCTACTGACAATACTGAAGAGTAATTTTAGATTTAACAGGTTTTGCAGTCACTTTCTGTTGATATCCTACATAACTAGAAATGCTCTGTCAATGCTGTAAAGAGAACCTTTGGGTTTTTACTTACTTTAAGGAACAAGATGTGGAGCGCTCTACATGTTGGGTTTTTGTCCTGAAGTGGAAAATGCTTGACTGGTAGGTTTGAATTCTGTATCTGTCCTTCTTTCATTTGAAATACTTGAATTATTGCTGAAAAATAATTGTGCCTTCTTTGTAAGACCAATCCATTAATATGAAGTGGTTGGGCAGATAATGTTGCAGGAACGGAAAATGCTAAACCTTCTGCTTCAAAAAAGGAATTTAATAAACAGCTGTAAAATTCCAATCATTTTTTTGCATATTTGGGGGGGAAAAAAGTGTTTCTATTAATTGCTTAGTCCTCTACAGACAGTCTTGCTCAGTGAAGGCTTTGTTCCTGTTGCTGAATGCGTTCTGGTGAAATGTGACTTTTTTCCTGTTGAAGGCAAGTGTTAATACAAAATGCTATTCAACGAGCTACAGTTACCTGCACTGCTAGTCAAGTAGCAGGTTAGTCTATAGCCAGGTGTTTCCTTCTGACGCCTCAGAAATGCCTAAGTGAAAATTGTCTATATGCAAGAACCAAACAAGGCAGAAATAAGGTTTTCCAAAACACGAAAAAGGAAGGTTCTGCCTTGGAAATCCCACAGTACTTAGGTTCATTGCTCTCTGTGTTTATGAAGTTTCACTCAAGTTTTATGTTAATTTGCCAGCATCCCATTTAAATACAAGATATTTATAAAATCTTCAGTTCCCCTCAAATTTTACTGACCAGTAAGCAGACAAAATTTTATACACCACAACTGGACAGGCTGTCAATGATTAAGTCATCACATGAGGGAAAAAAAAAAAATCCCACAATCCTACATGTAGGATGTGGAAACAAAAGGTAACCAGATATTGGGAGGGTTGATTATATGCTGTAATGAGCTTGTTTACAAAAAAAAAAAACCTAACCCCAAAGGCTTGAGAATCTCCATTTTTTCTTGAGTTTCTCAGGTGACAAATTACATCCCTCAAGAGTGCTCTCAACCTGTTCTCATTCTGTATTTCGTTCTGACCAGCTTAGTTTTTCAGCAACATGACCAGGTGTGAAAATACATCATCATCTAGGTATACATGGCAAAATTATATGTGTATAAAATTTAAAGTGTTCACTCTGCACATGCTGGTGTTCTAAAGGGTACTTTGTTGGAAGCAGATTAAACTTGGATCCCACATCAAACCAGGGACCATTTCTGCCCACTCCACAATGACACCCAATCATTACTGTCCAAAAACACCAGCCATGGGAACGGTTTAGAAGACTGTGTCATTATTACATATTTAAATCTTCTAGAAACACTAAACTTGCCTACTGCTAATCAGTAGAACTGCAAAATCCTAACACTGTTAACTGTTTCTCCTTTCTATTTGTTTCACTGGTAAAATATGTTATCCCAGCTCTCTGACAGACAGCTTCCTGTTCCTGATTGGAGGAGAGAAATGCCACAGTCCTTGCTGGAAACATTAGCTTCCCTTCTCTCTTGCCCTCATATGAACTGAATAAATAAATAACAACAGGAGACCAAGACTAAGGCACAGCTTATGGAATAAAAATTTAAAATTTAAATAGTTTACACTCTGAAGACAAACTGAAAAGCATCCACAGAATAATGACTTGTGTCCTCATACATGTGCCAAACCACTAATTCATAGTTATCCCTCGGAAAATACTTGTCTCCTGCAGTGTTTCAATATGATTATTTTTTCCCTACCCCATGTTATAGAAATCAGTAAAAGCACATATGGAAGTTAATGGTAAAAATTGCTTTCAGTCTTGTCAATATTTAATATTTAAACTTTAAAAACCACCCTGTTGCAGACATTTAAATGCATGTGGGTATCAAATCCCTGTGTCTCTTAAGACTGTCATGTGTAGCATTGCATGCCTGAAGTATACAAAAGACTTTAATTAGTTACATGAGTAAGAATACTGTTGATCATGTGATATTGCTGTTTCAATTCTTACCCTGTGGGTTAACAATAAAGGGGATTTTCTCTCTAATTAAGAAGCAGTTAAAAAAACCCCAAACAAATATATGTTACTTAATTGTAATCTTGTCTTTTGACTTGTTCTTTTGTAACATCCAGATGTGAACAGCCACACAGCAACAAAGCAGGCAAACCAGGCAGAAAAAAATCTGAGTCTCAGAATTCTCCAATAACAAGTGAGTCTGCAGACTCAGTTACTATGTAAACTCTGCGCTTCTTAAGTCATTTAAAGACTTCGTACAAGTGGCTTGTGGTTTAATCTTTTAATTCCATTGCTCCATAAGTTTCCTTGTAGGTTCATTAAGCAAGGAATTCAGACTAGATATTTGGGGTCCTTTTTTCTAAATGAGGCTGGGTATGGAAAAATCTGCAGTACTGAATCTTCTAGAAGAGTTTGCAGAGTAACCTCCAAATTTACATGAGATAAAAGCTATTATCTTTCAGGGGTTCTTGGGTTTTAGACTGTGCACATTTACAACAGCAGATGCTTGCCATAGGAGACTCTCCTGATCAGTAAACATCTGGGGAATGTATTTAAGCAGTTACAGATAAACATACAAATTTGTGCTACCAGGGCAAAAAAAAAAAATGGCAAGGAGGAAATTATTTTCACATTTTTGAAGGCAGTTTATAGATGCTCTGCATGGTTGTAAAAAATCTCAGATCTTTATGCTGAAAATCTTCAAAAAACGCATGCACACATATCTACCTATTCTAAAATTAAATCCAACTTAGATTATAAATAACTTCAGAATTAAACTAAATCTGGTTTAGCCTAGTTATCCAGGCTTGGCTAATACCCTGAAGTTAGTGGTTATATGTCAAATAACATGATTGAGGTAGGTAGGGTACATGAAGAAAAGAGAAACTTCTACCATGTGGATTTCTTGTATTTGCTTTAGCTTCAGGGAAGGAATACATTAGCAGGGTCCAGAGGCAGACCACAGACTGTCAAGAAGGAACTGATAATTTCTGCTTTTGATATGATATTTGAAATACATATAGGGAAGTTAGCATGTCCTTTCTGTGAATCTAGAAGAGTTTACTGATTTATATACATTTTATTTCCATATAATTTAAGTTTTTAAACTTGAACAAAATTAATAACAATATGAAGAAACATGTGACAGCTATCCCAATTTTTAAGTCTTTAATATTGAAAATATAAACATTGATGTATTTTATATTGAAATATACTTTAGCTTTATCCTAAAGCTGTCTCAGTGACAAAACAACATAGGCTGAAAAGTCAAGATATGACATGATACATCTCAGATCATATTTAGCAAAATTTTATATTACTATAAAAAAATTTTAATATGACACTAAATTCATTATTAATATAGACATATAGAAATTTTAAGTTTTGAAACTTTTAACTAGTAGAGAACCTACAGACTAAGAGAAAAAAAATATGCTTTTTTTGTCTCTCCTGAGTTTCTGATTTTTTAATTTACATACCATAAATGTAAGTGGAGTGATGTTATAAGTCTAATTTTATGCTAAAAATTGTGTTTGTCTATTGCCACTGTCATCAGTGCTGAAGTGAACAGTCATGAACACACAACTTCATGTTGCAGATATTCTGTATACCACTGAATCATTTGGAATCAGCATAGCTGATTTTTCTTAAGACACAATCCAGTTCATGCAAGAATTTAGAATACATATTCGTTCCAAAGTCAACCCCTATCCTTATTCTGGTGTGGCTTCTACCTAGCCATAAACTGTGATTTGCATTATGGTTACATAACCCCAAGTTAGACAATTCCTTGGAGAAGGTTTCATTTGATCTAATCTTGTGCAGCCAGAATGTTGGCTGATCCATCTGAACAGCAATGCAGTACCTTCCGTTAGTTAAACCCTGGGTGCCCAGAGGAACACAGACCTATTCAAGAATTTTATTGGCAAAAGAAATGTAGAGAACTGCTTTTAAATGTAGGTCACTATCCTTCTCAGAGTACATGGCATATGCTCACAGAAATCCCAGTGACATACACAGGTGAACACAGTACGTGTGAAGCAACTTCGGCATAAATTTAGGGTTCACACCTTAAGAAAACTAGTTGATGTGCTCATATGTGTCAGCAATGACCTGAGGTAACTCTGTAGTGCTGACATGCTTGTTATTATGAAGCACATTTCCATCCTCTCATCCAAGCTTTCAGAAGATAATCTCGCCCACCTTCTCTTTTAATGTCATATTCACCTAAGATAATTATACAACATTCTACTCAAGTGTAGAAAAGTATTCTTCCAGAAAAATGGAACTCCTTTACATGGCATTCTAGCTTGTAAGATTGTTTTAGGTAAGTTTTTTCTTAGACACAATACCAGTATTAAGTGCATCTTGGAGTCAGCACAGACTGCTGGTTTTGGAAAATCTGATTATGGAACTTTACCTCTGTTAAGTGATAGCGAAATACTTTAAATATCTATGCTCTAGTTGCACAGTACAGTAAAACACGCTAGGACAATCTGCCTCAGTGTTCAGGGACTGTTACAACTGAACCACAAAATGTATGTCAAAGGCTGTAAACTCTTATTTATCTATCTCAAAAAGAGGTTTTATTTTGACTCCTTTCTGTCAATCTGAAATGGGGATTTTTTCCCCCCTCAAAATGATATCTTCCAAGGCCCAAGCCTGTATTATTTGGTAGATGTTCATCGTAAATAAAAACAACCACTAGTTAGATGATCAAAATATTTTCCATTAGGTCTTCTTAAGGACTATTGTTAAGTTAATGACAGTTTCATGACTTATCAAATATCTATGATGTTTTTGAAATCACATTTATCAAATATGTTATTTATGTGTGAACTTAAGGAAGGAGATCAGCTTTATTACACTCACAGAATCACAGAATATGCTGAGTTGGAAGGGACCCACAAGGATCATCAAGTTTAACCCTTAGCCCTGCACAGGGCCCTCCACAAGAGTCACACCATGTGCCTGAGAGTATCAGACAAATGCTTCTTGAACTCTGTCAGGCTTGGTGCTGTTCCAGCACCCAACCACCCTCTGGGGGAAGAACCTTTTTCTAATATCCAACCTAAACCTTCCATGACACAACTTCAGGCCATTCCCTCAAGTCCTGTCGCTGGTCACTAAAGAGAAGAGATCAGTGTCTGCCACTTCTCTGACCCTCACGAGGAAGTTGTAACTGCAATGAGGTCTCCCCTCAGTCTCCTCCAGGCTGAACAGACCAAGTGACCTCAGCTGCTCCTCATACGGCTTCTCCTCGATGCCCTTCACCATCTTCAGTGCCCTCCTTTGGGTGCTCTCTAAGAACTTAATATCTTTCTTATATTGTGGTGGCCAAAACCGCACACAATATTCAAGGTGAGGCTGCACCACTGCAGAGCAGAGCGGGACAATCCCCTCCCTTGACTTGCTGGCGATGCTTTGCCTGATGCCCCCCAGGACACAGCTGGCCCTTCTGGCGGCCAGGGCACTGCTGACTCATATTCAACTTCATATTCAACTTGCCATGGACCAGGACCCCCAGGTCAATTTTCATGGCGCTGCTTTCCAGCACCTCATTCCCCAGTCTGTATGTACATCTGAGGTTTCTCCATCCCAGGTGCAGAATCCAGCACTTTCCCTTGTCAAACTTCACTCAGGATTGCAAAGCACTAAGCAGCATTATTCTCAGTTGATGAGTACTAAAGGGGGAGCATTCTGAAGGAAAAATGGCCCAGATAGTCAGAAGGCAAGTCCCAAAAACACAAATCTTTTAAATCTCACTTCCCAGGACAAAAATATCTCCCTTAATTCCTATGGTTAAATTAAAGGGCATACGTATCAAAAATATATCATGCTTCATAGGGCTCATAAATTCATGTGAAGTTTTGAATATATCAGAGTGTATGAATGTATTATGTGTCAAGTTCATCACTGCGTTAGAATCCCTTTTGCTGAATCCTGTGAATCTCTCATTAGAAATTCAGTTGCCCTCCCTTTCTAATCACAGAGTAGACTGTTGTTTGCTAATGCATCTCAGGTGTCTTTTCCTGAACACTAAGGAATTCCACCAGTACCATTCCAAAATATGGGGTTTAGCAATCAACTAAGACTGTCTTGAAGAATTTAACCATCTCTGGCTTTCCTAATCTGCTATCTGTCTCTATCTGTACATGGGACAATAAAGTTCTCCTTAACTGGAAGAAAATATTAGGTATATCTCATCAGACCAAGCACTCTTTTAAAATGGAAGTTAAATGAAAAAACGGAAACATTATGTGGTGATGCTTCTTCAGGGTTTTGTGATAAACACTGCAAAGAGCCACAGAGCATCATTAGTGCCAAATAGTGTGAGCCACAAATTCTACAGTCCTATGCAGCATCACATTTGTCACTTCCGTGTCCCCTTCACTGTTTTTACAGATATTTTGATGTGTACCAATACATGCACAGGTTTCTTGTAAAAATGGGCTTACATATGGTTAATAAATTAAGTATTTTTTATTTTAAATAATAAATGTCATTGGGGAGTATGTTCTTGTACATTCTCAGGAAAAATTCCTATCCACCAACTTAGTTGAGTATATATAAAAATTAATTTCAAGCCAAGATAATAAGATTTATTTTTAAATGAATGCTAAAAACATTTGTTTCTGGCATGGTCACACATTTGTTTTCATGCTGTCAGTTTCGGTTTGACATTAAAATCTCACACAAATATAGACTTAGGCTTCAAATATATTTTCTATTTTTCTTGGGTAACTTTTTTTAAAAAGGAGATATTCCTGTGAAGCAGTTTGATTTCAACAGAAATGTATTTTTCAAACAATTAAAATACTGCCAGAACATTCTTAGCGCTGCTGAGAAGGAAGGTGAGATGGATAACACTTCTGTGTGAAACTTCTGGTTCTCAAAAACCACATACCAAAATACTTCTTTGCTGTTCTTCTTCCTTCTCCAACTGTATTACCACATAAAAACTAAATTATACTGTCATTTCCCTCAGAACTTGGCTATGTGAGCTAGGAAGACTGTCTGTAGAACTGTGAGACATGAAAAACAAAAAGTGAAAACTCCCTATAAAGTGAGGGTATTACGGGATATGAGGATATTATTACACTGCAACCACAAGACAAGCAGTGCTTAGGGAAGTTGGAATAGCATAGTTTCCCCCTTGTGGAAACAAATGTACGGAGGCTGCTGTCAGGGAGATAATATTAATTCCTTAACCCTTGGGACTGCAGAGAATGAACCAGGTGTGATCACAGCTCAGGGGGTCAGAATTGTACAACCTTTAACTGTGTAAACAGGGAAGATGCAGCAAGACGTGAGAGTAGCCCAGCAATGTAAGTGTGTCCTCCATTGAACTGTCACCTTTCTATTGGGACTTCTAAATTAGACTAAATTTGTTTAGATATAGCTTTGCACCCCAGATTTATGAATGATTCATGTAGCATAGGTAATCTCTAGAAAAATTTAAAGTACCATGGAAGAAAAGAGTAAAACATCCAGAAAATAAAGTAACAGAAGTGAGTAATTCAAAAGGAAAAAAGAAAATTACTATGAAAATAAGGGGTTAATACAAATAAACAGCTAATCTTGGACTGCAACCCCCATGCTGAAGCTTAGGCTACATTTTATATTTTTGGAATGTATCCTGATTTTTGAAAGTCAAGGAGGGAGAGTTTCACTCTAACTGCTATATCTATGCAAAAAAAATTGAACGGTAAAAAAGAGATTGCACAAAAAGAACTCCATTCTCCACTTTCTAAGTTCAACAGAAAATATTTAAAGAAGAATTGTGGTGTTTTCACTGAGCTCTATCTAATACAATTGGCGCTTTGATTTTTTCACTGTAACATGTCCTTCAAAAATTGCAGTGGAGGAGTTCAACCTATGTATATATTCTTTTATACATTTCTCTTATACACACTTTGCTTATTCATATAAAAAAGAATTATTAACCCGACAAATGCAATTTTATGTAATTTATAGCATTATTTCACTGTTAGGGGATAGAAATGTTGTTCTATTAAACTGTAATTTGATGCCAGAACTTACTGGATTTTGGGACCCCAATTTTTGAAAATGTCTTTCTTTCTCTGTGGACACAGGAAATACAGAGAGTCTACTGTTCATTCAGATCTTTGCTGTCCTAGGAGAGTGTATTCACATTTTTTGCAGTTTTTATCTTTACCATTCATGTGACTGATTTGAGATATATGTGCTCATGACTTTTACCAGAATGGGAAAGCTAGATTTCAGGATGCAGGAAATAGCATTGGTAGTACAGAAGGTCACCAAACATAATCAGCTCTCAATTACCAGTATGGGATTATATAGGTTGTGAATTAACTGTGCCACCCTAAAAGGGAACATGCTATATGATACGCTCACTACATGTGGCAGAGAGCTGAGCCTTCTTCCCTGTCATGTGGTGTCATACTTCTCACTCAGCAGTAAACTCAGCACAGAGTATTTTCCCCCAACTTAATTTTCATATTTTCTTCTGTTGCCTTACTGAGTTATTCCACCATCCACTGCCCTGGGCACTTAAAAATAGTATGGCTATAGCACAGATTTTAAAGCAATGTGAATAATATTCTGACAAAAGAATGTGCCTAGGCAGAATCATGTCACCATTAGACTTCTGCAAAATATTAGAAGGATTTTGCAACCTTTTAGAAAGAGACATGGTTATAACCCTCTACTAGGACATGAACACATTTAACTATGTTGAATTAATTCTATATTCAAAAGTACAGAAGTGCTGTTAGGATCACAGTGTGAGTTAATATGGTTATAACCGTCTGTATGCCCCAAAGGTAAATAACATTTGCATGTGGTGCACTGACACTTTCTTGAGGCATGTTCTTCCTTCTCTGTGCATAATTGTCACCACTTCAATTTTCCTTTGTAGCTTGCATCTGATTAAAAGATTTCATTTTGCTTAACAATGTGTGAGCAGAACCATAGGTATCACAAATCAGCATATTGACAGTGAAAGAACTTTTGCACTGTACAGGTGAAACCCTAGTTCTGGGGTTTGTTTTCCTGAGAAAGGACAAGACTAAGCCATGTTACACTGAAAGTGAGATTTTTCTTAATATTTATTATTATTTTTGCCTTAAGCAAAACGAAATATATCTCCTGAATTTCAGGTATCTAACTGTTAATATGAATTTCAGTCAAATTTGTCCCTTATCTACCAGAATATGTAGCTAGTGGAAATAATGAAGTCAGAATAGTGTCTTGTAGTTAGAACAACAAGAAACAAAAATGGAAGTAGCCTCTATCAGAAATACATACCTCCAGTACCTAATGCTTATCACTTAATATTCTAAAACATAGAGTTCACCCATGAAACTGGTACTTTGCATATAAAATTAAAAGGTGAACTTGCAAAATCACGTGAGTTATAGTTCTTAGTTTGACACTAAGAGCATTAATTATGAAAGCAAAATAAAATATTCCTAAAATTAGAAACACTACTACATAGAGACCACTTCTGCTTTAGTACGAGTTTTTTTCACTGCAAAGATTATAGCAAACAGAAACATACTGATCTAATATCTGTTTGAAGAGTCATAAAATGTTCTTGCAAGTGTGGACAAAGAAAAGTTTATATTATGAACAATACTGAAAGTTCCTGAATAATCTATGGCTTAGATATGGGTGTTTAGACATTACATGATGGTTGAAAAAGAAAATAAATCAATAAAAGCTGTGTTCTCTGGCTCATGGTGATAAGATTTATATACAACCAAGGGAAGGATGATTCTTTAAGAGGGAAGAGGGGACTCTCGTTTTTCCTCTTCAGATCAGTCCAAGCAATGAATATCACATAGCCATAAACAAATTAAAACTTTAAAGTGCATATCTAGCTTTTTCAGTTTAACAAGAAATTTTAAGAACTACAATGATTGGCAGTTCTACTTTTCTTCATACCAAAAGCAGGTTGCTTTAGGCTAGCTATAAGGTCTGAGGCAAAACTGTTCTCAAGTATCATTAAGATGAGAGATTTAAAAGATGGCATTGCTATTTCTGGGCAGAAATATTATTGTATAGATATAGGTATGATGTATATTTATAACCATATACATAACATAAAATATAAAATATTTCTAAAAATTTGAGACTGTTCACATGTACACGTGCTTCATGTCCAGTGTTGCAATTCTGAAGGAAAATTTTGATGGATAGCTCGTAAGACCTCAGGTTGCATAAAAAAAACCAAAATTGTGGGTATTTTGCCTACAATATTTTGTCTGACAGCCATACCGTTACAAAGTGTACTTCAGAAGGATAAATAAATGCCTGTCTATCTTCTGTTTTGGAATAGCTTTGTCAGGAGCTGAGAAGTGGTTTCCATCCAAGTAGCAATATTCTGAGCCTTGCCATGTATATGCCTAGCAAGTGCCTCACTGAATTAGGCGATAGGCCAATAAAAAAAGATTTATTAGGTAAGATCCTACGGATAACCACGCTGAAACAGCAAATTTGTACAGGTGTAACAGTGCAAAATATGTCAATTTTTTTAATAATTTGTACAGGTGTTACAGTGCAAAATATGTCTTTTTTTTTAATAATTGCTTTAAATGTAAGTAGGATTGTAGTGTATGTTTGCATTTTCTATGTTTATATTTTATAGTATTCTTTTAAATTATGAGAGACTATGTTTTCTCATAACAAAAGAAAAATAAGTTCTTCTTGTTCCAAAATCTTAATAATTAAAAGTTAAACAAGTAAATTGAACTATACAAAGTTAATCTATACAAGTATTCAAAAAGTTTTATTCTTATTTTTTGTTTAGTCAGGATTTATTGTTGTGAAGTGCCATTGACCTCTCTCATATTATAGCTACAAGAAGAGAAAGCAGGCTTTTTTTTTTTCCAAAAGCCAGAGATAGAAGCTAATCAGATTTTTCCCCGTGTGTCTAGTGATCACTTTTTGTTGATATTGATTACTAGGAGGAAAACAGCAGAGAAAAAGGCTTTAATTTCATGCCAGCAATGTTTATTTTGCAGTGAGGTTACAAGTTTTGTGAAGATCGAAAGTACAAAAGTGGAGTGGACTCAATGAACTGAAGAATGCAGTAGGAGGGGAGGTAAGACGAGCTGTAAAACTAATTGGTGTCCAACATGTTTTGGACTGCATTTAATTTTCTTGAGGGGAAGAGAGGTCAAGAATGGAATGAAGTCAATGAGAATAGGAATAAGAAAGTGAAAAGCAAAATGGCCAGTATTAAAAGGTCAGCAAATATCCCAGGGACAGGAAATGAACTTTAAACAAAACTATAAGGTAGTATTTCTATCCACGTTTGGGAGTTGTTAAAATTAGTATTAAAAGAAGGAAACTTAAATAACCAGATGTTTCTTGTATGAAAGCTTGTTTTAGTCTGCTTTCAATTTATTGGAGGCCTTAGTAAGACCAAGATTTTGTGTGCAAAGCAATTAGGAAATAAGTATTTCGGCGGAGTGTTAATATTACTTAAATATTTTAAAAGACTTCGATATTTTACACTGACTTGCTTCCTGTTACACTTTTATATTCTTTCTCTTGAAAGAAATCTCCACACTGAATTGGGAAAGTAAATGTCTCACAAGCTTTAATACAGAATTTAGACACAGCAGCCAGTCTGCCAGCATCTAATACATGGACACTTTGCAGTCTACCTTAAGATATCTAGGTTATATTCACAAATTTATACATGACCTGTAAAGTCACCAGTTCAATATATTTGAAATTATGTTATTTAGAGCATTAACATTGCTCCACAAAGACACAGTATTTCATTTGAAATCTTTTCTGCCACTAAAGCTTTGGATAAAATTGAGTCCAGAGAGGGTTTATTCCTGTTCCTGGGTCATTTGTGTGCACATCAGAAGGCAAGGATCTCTTAGCAGCAGATTTAGGTTTTCAACCAAAGCCCACCAGCTTTACCAAGAATGTTTTCTCTGACTTAAATTGGCTTCAAATCAGGATCTTTCTGCTCTGACGTGGCTGGACAGCAAATATTTTTCACTCCAGAATATGTTTAATTCAAAATATCCACTATTTTTATTGTTTTCATAGCTCCACTTTTCTTTTTCCTCCCCAGTGCAGCAAGTAATTTACGGATGCTGAAATCACATGGAGTAACTCTGTTGAAGGCACTGTACTGGTAGCAGCAAAAGTGGCAGTGAATGGGCCCCCAAGAAGCCCAAGAGAGTAAATAGAGGTCCTAGGGCAGGAGGGATATGCTACAGATGGTATCTGAGAAGTAGCACACCCAGGGGAGAATATTTGTTTAATGACCAAATCTCCCTCTGCCATGCTTGTAAAATGTAGGATGCTGCCAGAGTGGCCTCAGCTGCTGGATTCACAAGTTTACTAAGAATAATTTGTGGTATAACCACCCCGTGTAGAAAAACCTAGTCTTTTAAAATCACTGCTAAACCATGTCTGCTTTTACTCAGGCCAAATTTGAGAACAGGATATTAGTTATACACACATCCCCATTTTCAAGTGAAATTTTGATTTCCTTTTAGTGAGTATAAATCTCAAACCAATTGGTCTGAAACCATACAACAATTTTGAAAATACAATGTCATTCTTCCTATGAAAATTTAAATGACATTAGTGCTAAAACTGTGTGTCAGGCTTCCAAATTCTATTTTCTATGTAGTATGAGCTCATCCAGTCACCTCATAGGGTGAGCAGAGTAGTTTATTATCTTTTCTGTTTGAGACATTTCTGATAATACTTCAAAAGGATGAAGATAACAACAAGTATCTGAGGATTATGGGGATTTCTGTTTACATTCACATGGCATCTTTTCTTGGAGATTTTCCAGGAATTTTGGAAAATATTAAATTATTTTTGCGGAAATTTGGAGAAGCTTACCATGTAAGGATCAGTACCTTTTATGTACCAGTAATGCCGTGATAATTTATTTTTTTTTTAGTGAAGGAAGTATGAAACATTTGAATGTGAATAGGCCTGCACCAGATTATCCCCTGTGTTTAGCAAGATAACATTAAGGGAGACTTACCCTTTAGTCAGATCTGAAGTAAATACTTTTTAAAAGGGCAGAAGAATAACATACTCAGTAAGAAACTGTCAAGGGAAAGTGAAAGGGTCACAGTTAGCCAAAAAAAAAAAAAAACCAGTTCAGAAAAATATTCCCTGTGTAGACCCAAAGAACAAAACAGAAGGTTTTGAATTAATGGAATGTCTTTTGATTTCCTCCCTTCTTCACAGTTTCCACTTCCCTCTTCCCCTCTTCCCTCTTCTTTCCTTTTTTTTTTTTTTTTTTTTTTGTGACCAAGTTAAAGGCTTACAAGGCTTCACAAAAGTTTCCAAAATGCAAGTTGTCTTTTCCTTGGGATTATTATGGCTCATACCTTCCTGCAAATGTCCTCTGAAGACTCTTCTCAGATGTAACTCTCTCATGTAGGTGTTTGGACCTCTCCTACTGGTATCAAAGACTCATATGGCACTAAAAATGAAAGCTGGGCAGATTATTCTCCCTAGACTCATAGTACAAGGGAAAACATCTAGATTTTACTTATGTTGTGCTTAAAAACATCACAGATTCATCATTACTCCACTATATATTTATATTTAATCAAGAAGAAAAGTTATGAGCAGTTATTTTGAAAAACTAAATACATCCCTCATTACCTAGCATATGCATTTCACTTGGTGGAGACTAAGAAACCTTAAAGACTAATTTCTCATTAATACACGAGATGTTCACAGGATGCCTGCCAGAACTGGGAAGTCAAGTTTAGATGGAAACTTGGCATGGAGTTACTGGCTTGTCCCTTTGAGGGTTGGGAAGGAAAGAAAAAGAAAAAAACAGTGAATAAAACCGTGTTTGCATGCTTGCATGCATGTACATATGAGAAGACTTTTTAACTTCATTTTCTCATTAAAGTAGAGAACAGTGAAACTGTAAAGATTCCATGTGTGTTCTTATAAACTGTGCTTTTCACACATCTTTTGTTAGACACATGGAATGTTAACTGAAAGGGCTTATCTTAAAAATCAGCAGGGTAGTTGGAATGCAATTTTACAAAACCTGGCCATCTTTCAACAAGAGTGGGTGGATTTTCAATGCAGCAAATGTTTGTGTATTAAAAAGTATTTGCCATGGTGACAAAGCTTGGAGAAACATCCCATTAGCCACAGACGGGAAGCCGTTGCAGATTGTTCTGATTATCCATGCCCAAAACTTAGTCTGGCTCTGTTTATACGGCATTTCCGATAAAAAAAAAATAATTCAACATACCCCTAAAACCTGAGCAAACTGTTTGCACTTACTTACACATGCCTTGTGCTGTGTTTTCTGGCTCAGATTCAATACATGATTAGATTCTTACTTTTCTGGAACTTAAAATATGTGCTTACAGCTAAGCATATGCTTAAATATTCTGCTGCACTGGGACCCAAGAGGATGTTCCTATATTCATGGTACAGTCAGGACATCTTGTGAAACAAATGGGAATTTTAGACTAAGACCTCTAATCTATAACTCAATAAAGAGATGAGTAGAACAAGTTGATAAGGGTTTGTGGTGAGGTAAGGGATTGTATGAGGGAGCACAGGGGAGTACGTGGGCATACTTTGTGTGTGTGTGTACAAAAATCCTATCTGCATGAATCTGGGACAGATGCATTAATCATGGTCCCAAGGTGCTTTATTCAGAGTTGTTGTATTATATCATTCTGATTTTGGATTAGAAAACTGAAGCAAATAAGTCATTTAGTTGCTAGGGCTCTGCCATTTTCTCATTATTCTTACAACATAGCTCTTCTCTCCCTTGTCCATACAATGTGACACTTTTGAGATCAACAGTTTGGGATGTTATAACACTGCATCTCACTTGACAGTTAAGAGTCTCCCTCACCAGAAACATGAAGATCTAATTTCTGCTCCTCCTGAACAGTAAACAAGGAATATGGAGCCTGGAGAAGCTAGAACTGTCACCTGTCATGGTGAAAGGAAAGAAAAATCAAATGATGTCCACTAGAAAATGCCCAATTCCATCTATAATTACGAGATGCAAGCAGAGTGGTCAGAGTTGCCCTATGAAGTGTAAGTATGATCATTAGAGATGAGAAGAGAAAAAAATTACAGGTCAAACCCAATCTGGAATATATATAGGGGTCCAAGCCAGATGTGAACTCTATGGGTTTGATACCTCTGGCTCATATGTAATAATCGGAGAGGGATTAAAAAATTCCAACAGAAGAGTGAAAACTTAGCAGTAAAATATCTTTAAACACAATAGGAAGCGTATGACGCCCAGTCTGTTGAAATATAACACAAGGGACATTTTTTATATCATATATACAGAGATTCTTATGCATCTGCAAATATCCCTACAGGAATTAAATTAAATAATGGACTCAAACAGTTGAAAGAGTGTGTACCACCTCTTTCATTCCTTTTGTAACATTCTCTCAGAGGCATAATCTGGGAAGCTTAAAACGGACCCATTTTACTCTTCTTTTCATCAACAATGTTTATAGGCAAATGATCTTTTATGTGCTGGAATGAATGACTGTGCTATAAAACTAAGAGTCCTACAGAACACTGCTTTGAAGCTATACTTGGCTGCCCAAGGTAGACAACAGACAGTGTCAGGAAAAGGGATAAAAAAGCTTAAAGGTCATAGCAAGGTCAAAACAAATAGGTCACAGCAAATTAATCCTTATCATCTGACCAGTGTGGAGCAAGAAAAGGGCAGTGTTCAAGCTCAAATCTGCTAAAATTTAGTGGAAAGGTATAAAACAATTAGCCATGACACTGACTTCTTTCTTCTCTTCTGTTGCTGGACGTACAAGTTCCCCTGAAGGATAAAAATAAGTATAATTTAAAAATGTTCTGCTTAATCATTTGTGTATCTAAAGAAAGCTTTTTCATCACAAATAAACTCAGTTGGTCATTTTTTACTCCAGTGCAAGTTTTTTCTAAATAAAAAATGCAGAAAAGCTGAAAATATTTTATTTTTTCAGTGATAGTTTCACAGAAATTACTACTTCTTTTCAAAATTTGGTTCAAAACAGTGCCATGCTAAGAATCAAATCAGTATGATCGCAATTATCGTTGGTTTTTAATAAGAAAAAAATAAGAGGTTATAAACTTTTCAGAACTCCTTTTCCTTACAAGTTAAATCGATACTGATAAAATGTAACCATTGTTCAAAGTAAGGATATCATTTTAAATCAAAAGGGACAGTAAATTCTTCATGTAGTTTGAATAAATCTATTAGACTTTTGTGTCAGACTACTAGAATACCTAGACACACTTTTTTAACCTTGCATGTCCATCCCTACTTCCTGTTACCAACGTACTTAGATGTACAAAGCTAAGAATATGCATTCCTTAGATTTTTTTTAAGTGATGTTTTTTAGAAACAGCATAAAAAAACATTATTCCTAAAAATACTTGTACCTAAGCTTGAACTACTCAAAACTTAAACAGCAAGTTGATAGGGCTCTAAAGCTCTCAGGAGGTAGAGGAAATTGTCATCAGTCTCCTTTCTGAACATAACATCCTTTAGTGCTATCTCTAAAGGACTCCTTTTTCTGAGCATGTCTACCAGCTGTGGAGGAAAAATAAATGAGTTTTTTCCATAACTTCCATTCCTCCTGGGAGGTAGACAGGACTAAGTCTAATAAAGCTGGAGTGGAAAAACAGCTCTGAGTAAAGCTGCTCATAGCTGAGGGCCCTACTCAGTCAGAGCTAACTCTGCTCTGTTGCACGAGCTCCTCCCCTGCTCTCAGTCTCAGACATGGTGCACACAACCTCCTTTAAGCTGTCCATGACACTCCTCTCATTTTTCCTTTGCTTCCTTTCAAGCAGCCCACTCAGTTCTTGGAAAACTGTTTTCAACCATTTTCTTATCTGAGGTATATCTATGTCTTAGAAGTGCTTCAATGGCAGGCCCATGGCTTTTTATGCATCTTATAATGTCCATGTAACAGAATGTAATACTAAAAATCCCTCCTGTACTGAGCAAGTACAAAATGAAGTTCTTATTAGCCATTAAATTATTCATTATTACTAACACCTTCATTAAGATTAACCTGCAGTTATTGGCCAGTGATCTCTTCAGATATGCTAGAATCTGGAGGAACCAGTCTGGGGGCTCTGACACATAGAAGATTTTGCACGTTTTCAAACTGTTTTCTACCATGTCTGCTGCTACCCACTACAAAGTTATGAGTAAGACAGATGTCCATTTGAGACCAGTGGAAAGGCAGTAGAACAGCCCAGGTTATCAGGCTGAAGTGGGCCAGCTAGAAGGAGATATATGTAGTTCATATTCTGAAGAAAACTACAAATGTAAGCATGGGATAAGGATACACAACTTAGACATTAAAAAAAAGGGCATTAATATAGTAAACATGTCAATTGCCACTGTGAGCATTTAGTTATATACTATAACTCTCCCTCCCCAGCACTGAATTCTTGCATTTTTGGCTATGCTTTTTGGCTAATGTGTCTTCTAAAGCTTGTAGATATCCCATGAATGAAGAGAATTTATGCTATTAGATTATACATTCCTGTAAAACAAATTATCGGCTGAAATCCACAGCAAAGCTCCCACTGCTGAAGAGGGAGTAGACTAGGTCAAACTTTTAAGTAAATGTAAAGGCAGATCAACTTTGGAAAAAAAAAACACACCCAAACAAACAAACAAAAAATGACAATTCAATAAAATCAGAAATACTGCATTAAGATTATAGCTTTCCGAAATTATATTAGAACTTAATTTGTTTCCTGAGAAGGACTTTACATTTATCATGTCTCTATGGTATTTTATATCTGCCAAAATAAAACTGAGCATAAGAGGTTGCACACCGGAAATGATAACTTGCGGTGTCACATTTCAGTATATAGAGTCTTAAATATTTATGTGCAAAAGTCATTTAGCTATAAGCCTGTTTCCTGTTTTAAACCAGATGCTGTTGCATAAACTAAAAATATTTAGGAAAAGGTCTAGAAGGATAAAGGGTTTCATTTGTAAATGTGCTCTGTACACAGTGTCATAGCACAATCCTGTGGACTTTTGAAAAAGGAACTGGCTAGTCTTGTGTGTGCCTTGATGCTGAGGTATTTAACTCATTTCTGCGCATTTGCACAGTGGTGTTTTCAATACAAAGAATAATTTGCACTTACAATAGATGCATTTCCCTGAAAATCATTATATTTTTATTTTCTCTTTGGAAAGTTTGAGGCTTTATTTTTGTTTTGCTATTGGTGGTGGTTGTTTTGAGGTTTTTTGTGTGTGTGTGAGGGGGTTTAAATTATAATCAAGAAGAAAAGAAGAATGAGAAACAACAACATATTTAATTACAGATTAGAACATTCCTTGCAGTTCTCAATTCCTGACAAGCACTGTGATAAAGAATAAAGAAAAAGAATAAATCGTGACTATAAAATTCACATGTTTTTGGAAGACTGGAGTTTACTATATGATATTAAATTGGAAGAAGTTAAAGTTCCTCCTAGAAAATATAGACCTGATTTCAAATGCTCAGAATCTATCCTTAACAATCAGTTAAAACAATGCAAAATCTGTCACTAAAAAAAATTAAAACCAGCTTTTTCAGCCTTCTGTATTTCAGTACGTCCCTTGAATTGGGACAAAAAAAACAGTCTTAAAACAAGTATGAGGCAGGGCACAACTCACATAATCTATCTACAATAAACAAAAGCCATCCCATTATATATTGCTGTATACAGACTCTGATGATATTTCTTTTCAACTACAATTGACTGCAATGGGTAATAAGAGAGGCAATAAGCTACAACAAGGGAGTATGAACTATGTGGTAATATGACACTATGATATCAAGGCATTGCCTGTATCAACACTTTTATCTACCTTACCAGCTACTTTTCCTGTTTTTCTTTTTTTTTTTTTAATTTTCTATTTTTTAGACACAAGTATTTGACCCTTACAACTTCATATTCTCCACATTATGCACCCAGTTCAGGAACTATCCCTTTTTGAACAGGAACAGGAAAGTCCAAATACACTCCTCACTTGCCATCCATACAATCACAGGCAGTAAGATACTCTTCATACTGAGCTACTGGGGGAAAACCAAGCACTGGCTTTTCCTTGTTGGTACTATGAAATTTCCTCGGCTTTTTGCTGTCCACCTTACCAGTATGTCTCAAACCTATATTCATACACCTGTAATTCTGGGTGACCTGCAAGTGTTCCTTCATAGGTGTCATACAGACCACCCACCCAAAGGAGGGAAGCATGAGTGCATTTCGGTCTGATCCTAGTGTATTTGTAAATCTTTCCTGAAATTACATGTTGTTTCTAACGCATTTTTAGAGATACAGTATGCACTGGCCAGCTGTCAATCCATAAATATTTACCACCACTGCCATACCCTGACATGCTGAAACCAAACTGGTTTGCAATGCACCAACGGTGCCTGAAGCAGCCAAAGGTGTAAATGAAGTCTCACCCTTTGATACTGATGTTGCTTCCTCTGAAAGTTTGCTCTGAAATGGAAGACAAAACTACTTTCTTACATAGTTTCATGTAGAAGCTCTGCAGCCAGTTCTGGCCATCCTGTATGTGTATGCAATCCTAGAATGGCATGTTTGTTATCAACACAACTGTTCAGGCCTCCGGAAATCAAGTGACCTTTGCGTCCTCCCATCTTCTGCAACAAGTCATATCTCCATACCATAAGTATCTCTAAACAACTCACTGAATGTCTACTCTGCTATATAAACAAGTCCTTTGAAAGTGGGAGCAATTAATTCAAAGGATCTGTGGCTTTCTCCTCCATTAGACTGAAACAAGAAGGTGCAGGGTAAGAGCTGCTCCAAAAAAGTGTGTTGACAAGCTGCACATGGTTGTTTAGGTTGATAAACTCTCCTCTGAATCCATTTTTAAGGCCACTCCACTTGGCAAAGTGCTAAGAAAATCCCAGAAATCCTAAAGCCAGATATGCCCAGGTTCAATACCTATGGGAGCAGGGAGAGGGTTGCAATTTTTTTGCCTTTGTTTTTTGCATTTTATTTGGGGCATGCAATACGTGACACTCGGCAATCTGAAATCTTGGAAGCAAATTGAAGAACATGTGCCTGCCAAGCTACAGTACAGCGTAGTGTTTACATGTCTTATAAATGTGATTTATATAGTTAAACCAATAGAAGCTTCCGTACATGGACAAGCCTTAATAAGTTTTCTCTCAAGACATGTGGCCTTCCAAATGAATGTGACAGCAAGGAGAGCTCCTGTGTTTTGTATTTACATAATATAGCACCTAGAGCTTACTGGTGTTCAACAGAAGAGCAGAAAATCTTTCGTAATTTTTATTCAACTACTTTACTATTGCACTGTTGACAAACACTGAAACAGCAGAAGGTACAGTACACTCAAAACCAAAAGACAGCAGTTCATACATAATTTAATTTTTAAAGCATTTTGAGACAGTATTCTTACTTTAAAAAATATTTGCATTATCCACAATGTGTGAAAGATTCATAAGATAATATTACTTCCTAATACTGTACAAGGAAATAATTCCTTCAATCAAAATAAGCAACACTACTTTTATCCTAAAATTAAACATTATTATTCCCTTTTACAAATAGGAGACCAAAGCATGGAGGGATTCAGTCAGCTGCCCAAAATTACTGAGGGAATCTGAAGATTCCTAAACCTTGATTTTGAGCCTAAGTAAAATCTTCTAAGAACAATGACATCTTCTAGTTTTAAATATGTTGTGTCTTTTCAAACTAAGCTCTCCCATCACAATGAAGAAAAGGCCCAGTCAGTAGCAGATGTGGGAGAAAGGAAAAGGGGATTATGGAGAACAGTAGCACAAACATTTGTTTTACTCAGAGCAGATGGGTAGGAGTTTAGAAAGATTTTTCAATTCTAAGGCCATAATGAAGGTCATAAACCAGTAAAACAGTAGAGCTTTTCTTGACATTTCCAAGTTAAAAGGCATTTGTCTTCCTTGGTCTATATTATAGACTGTAATCTTGTCCGCAGTACGTCATAGCTAGTAAGCATACTGCCTACCTGAAAAACAGACTGCAGAGGACTTTTCTAAGCAAATAATTGCATCCAGAGGGAGGAAAATAATGTGAAAAGCTCGCACACCTGATTTGTTTTGTTTGTAGACTATTCCCAAATTAAGAAATTCTTAGTGAAAAGAAATCATATCTTTATCTAGGAGATGGTGCTTCAGTACATACTGCTCTGTGTCTTCTCACATATAAGCAGAATTTAGCAACAGTTCACCACGATATGACTCTGTCTTGCACTTCAGTGAGTTTCTCAGCATTGAGCCTGCTTCTACAGAATTGCTATTGGAAGGCTCAAATATTTAATCAACCACTAAAGACTGTTAGAAAGAAATATTTAGAGGCAGTGTTTTCATTTTGTTTCATAGCACTTAAGAAACAGGACAGAACATGTTTCTTCAGCATCCTTCAGTTTGATGCAACTTAAATTCTTAGTACTTATTCTTGCAAGTGAGGAAAGATTTAAGGACTAGACTCCAAGATTTTATGAGGTGCAGTAAAAAGGATTTTTTTCTGTCTTTTATTCAGATAAAGGTCTATTAAAGGCAGTGGTGAGTATACTTTTTTCTGAATAATGATAACAATAGTAATTTCAACTGACTATACTTCACTTTTTTGCATGTTGATATTTACAATATCAAAAAGAACTAATACAAAATGAAATAACATATAATGAAGTGATTAAATGCTTTGAAAAAGGATTATGCATTGCAATCATTATGTTAACAAGTCTCAATACATGCATTTGAAAATCAGGACATCCTCACTGTAGTTCAGTTTTTACTTAAATGATACTCCTCTTCATATACCTGAGATTTAAATCTGGACCTGTTACAACTCAGATCTCAGTAAACTGTGAGCATTGTTTTAGTCTGCGAAAAACTAATAGCTATATTCTAGCTACACTCACATAAAGTTATTTTTAAGTGTATTGTGAATAACTAAAGGGAAAATAACTGTTTATACTTGAATCAAGAAAAAAAGAAAAATAGGAAAACTGGTGTAAAGAGATCCTGAATGCATGTCAGAACATTGCTTGAACACCCTGAAATATTCAGAAGATTTGTTCTGTGAAGGGTAAAGAAAGAGAAGTCAAAATTTGCTATTGACAGTTAAGATTCAAAAAATTAGAACAGAAGAAAACACTGAGAAAAAGAAACGAGTATGATTGACTGATTAAAATAAACGGTGAGTTTATATTAGCTCTTAAATGCTTCCAGACAAACGTCTCACAAAATATCCTTTAAAGTAATCACAACTGTTGCAAAACATCTTTGTACCAATTGATCTTTATGTCACATAGTGACAATTCCACCAACAAATATTAGGGTTGTTACAGAATAAGAAAAATATCAGTAACACATATCAGGTATTGTACAGTTAACCCTCAGAAAACCTAGAAATGTTTTTCCAAAGTAGTCAATCCAACAAGATTCTGTCAACATAGAGGTTAAATTACAAAAGTCCCACAAATTTTGTCCGGTTTGTAGCATTCAGAGCAGCAATTTAAGGGCTGTGCTTTCATCCATGATTCTCCATTCTAGATGGAGAACTGGGAACACTCTGTGCCCAGCAATGCTGGATAGATTTGCAATGAGAAACAAGTGTATGTTGTGCAAGAGGAAAACCCTAGGAGAAAGCTTTAAAGAAGTAATCGTAAGGTATAGTAGCTTTTTCTTGTAATTATATGCTGACATACCATGACATTCTTCAAGAGATTCATGGCAAATTTATCATGTGAAGAAAAAGCTTCCTTTTGTGCTTAGCAAACATGATTGCATGTTTGGTACCTAATGGCAATGTATTAGTCCTTATTTTGTAGTAAGAATGTCTTTCAGAGGTGAAGTTCACACAGGAATGCCTACAGGATTTAGGGATTTAATATCTAGGATTGATGTGTCCCTTTAGGTATGCTATTGAATACACTATGGTTCTGAAGGAGATAAGAAAAGGTGTTTCAAGACTTTTTTTTATACACAGTTTGTTCCAGGGACAGAAATGCTACCTATTTGACTTCAACAAATGTATAAAGCAAATATCTATGTCAGATGAGAACTTCAGTCTCATTCCCTTTCCTCTTCTGCTGCTGTTTTCTCTGGAAAGATTCTCCTGCATTTATATAAAGGTGACGGGATTTGTTTTTCTCATAAACATGAACTAAAATTCTAGAGCTGTTACATGTGCTGATATGGACTTTTTTTAAGAAGACACGAATTTTTTTTTTTTTTTTTTTTTTTACTGAAGGATCTTCACTTTCCATTGGCTCACTTGTTCTTTCTAAAAAGAATGACTTCGCATATTTGCACATTCAACAATTAGTGAGACTCTTAGGTACCATGGACATAGGGCTCAGAAGCTTTTTGGTCACTACCCTTGTGAATAGGGACCTGAAATTCATAATGGAAGATGATCACTAGAAAAGCAGAAACTGGAAGAGTTTCTCAGTCCTGAGTACTGCATTTTGAAAAGTCAAGGGCTTGATATTCTCTAGGCATTTTCAGAGAATAATAGTGCTTTGATGAAACTTGGCTATTCACAGTAAATTAAACTGTAGTACCACATCTGTTAGTGCTGTGTGATATAAAAATATGGTCTCATGTTAAGGCAGAGAATGCTACAATGAACTTGCTCAGAAGCTTTAGTTTTCTCAAACCACCTCAAAACGCAGGTATCTGTGCTGCCCCAAGTTCCATACAACCTGTCTGCTGGTCAGATATAAAAGGCAATTGATCAACATCACTCAATTAGAACTTGTTTCGCAGAGATAATGCTTATGCTGACATTTCTGTGCCATTGTTAGTTCAGCAGATCTAAGTTACTTTGGATCTCCAAGTTCAGCAGTTTAGCTAGTAAAATTTTTTTGGGCTCAAAGTTTAAGTGTATGAGACTAAACAGTCCAACACTAACTAGTCAGACTGAGTGTTTAAAGTATTTTTAAAGTAATGCTTTTTAGAAGTGCCTGGATAGCATGGGTCAGGTAGATATGAAAATCTTCCACAGAGAAGCAGCAGCAGCAGCACTTTACTTTCAATTTAAATCTTCCTCAGAATCAAGCAGTGTTTAGACACTTTTAAAAACACTGTATAGTCAGTTTTGTCTTTTTAGAACAATGAGTTCAGTAGATAGATTACTACTATCTTCAGCAGAATGTTTTTCTGAATTTTTCTAACCATTACTCAGAGATTTTAAGAGAAAACTCATGAACATTTTTGAACCTTGCAGGGCAAATGATGTACATATTTTAATTCAAAAACCAGTCTGGGAATGGATTATAAAAGACTGAAGTAGCTGGTCTGTTAAAGCAACTCAGTGAGAAGCTATGTACTTTCTTTTACTACTATAGTGTAAGCTGAGTTTTCATCCGCTCAAGATTACATGGTCTGTCCTTCAGAAAGTTACTCTCTTCGGTTTTTCTTAGATGTAATCAGAATTCTTCTGTGTTTCCCTAATTACAAACACATTTCTTTCTCCATGCAATATCCCTAAGTATGCAGTAACGATCCTCTTGCCAAAGTTTTCTGGCGTTTTTATTCCAGTTAGAATCCAAATCTGCATTTTTCTGTGAGAAAAGCTGTAGAAAAGACTGTAAACAGGACAATTATGTAGCAATATGGTTTTAAATGCAACTTTTACTTGCACATTATTTTGAATGTATGGTTTTTTACTTCCTAGTGAGTTGTGGAGATGCAATGCTATTGTTACTTAAGCACAAATGTGTTTTCATTAATGGAAATTTCAAGAATTCTGTAAGATTTTAAACAGAAAGTATGAGGAAGAGAAAAAGATGTGCATAATGTTACAAAAGTTACTCACGATCATTGTAATGATCTAAAATCTCTAATCTGTGTCAATTTTGTGTGGCCTCCTTTATCTCACCCTGTGGAATACCGCTGGAAAGGAGCCAACTAACAAAAAACCACATAAGGAATGTAGCCTAGTTTTCTTTGTCCCTTAGGCATGCCAAAAGCACCTCACGTTAGAAAATTACTTTCAGAGTTTGGGAAAATATTAATAAAAATATTTTCAAGAGATTAGTTAAGTGGGAACTCAGTAACTATCCACAATTTTTGATATTTGGAATTAAAATCTCCAGTGATGTGCTATAACAGAGAAAATTTTTTTGCCGTGAATTTCCTGGGAGACTTTTGCAGGGGACCATCACAGGTCATCTATTTCAACCGGTTGCAATGAGCAAGGACATCTTCAACTAGATCAGGTTGCTCAGAGCCCCATCCAACACTACCTTTAAGGCTCCATGGAGCCTTCTCTTCTCCAGGTTGAATGTCCTCAACTGTCTCCACCTGTCTTCACGGGAGAGGTGCTCCAGCTCTCTGATCAACTTCAGGGTCCTACTCTGGACTCACTCCAACAGATCTATGTCCTTTTTATTGTTGGAGACCCCGGAGCTGGATGCAGTACTCCAGGCAGGGTCTCGTCAGAGCAGAGTAGAGGGGTAGAATCACATCCTTTGACCTTCTGGCCACTCTGCTTTTGATGCAGCCCAGGACAGTTGGGTTTCTGGGCTGCAAATGCACATTAATGGCTCATGTTCAATCTTTAATCCACCTATACCCCCAACTTCTCAGCAGAGCTGTTCTCAATGTCTTTATCCCCCAGCCTGTATTGATAGCAGCAGCTGACCCGACTTACGTGCAGCACCTTGCAATTGGCCCCATTGAACCTCTTAAGGTTCCCATGGGCCCACTGCTCGAGCTTGTCCAGGTCCCTCTGGGTGGCATCCTGTCCTTCAGGTGTGTCAGCCACACCACTCATCTGCAAACTTGCTGAGGGTGCACTCTCAAAAAAGTCCTCAAGAGACTTTAAATGAAAGTTAGTGAAAACTTCTATGTTTTCCTCTTCTTTTGGAAGTTATTAAAATATTGATTCATAGAAAGAGAATAAATCTTGATCATCTTGATCATCAACCATTGTTCATAGAATAAAACTTACTGTTTCTGTTCAGGTATCATTTTAAACAACTCTCATTTATCTATTAGTTCGAGACATTGAATTGTGTGAGTTACTATCTATTCCATTTGGAAGGAAAATACGGTAAAACTCACTTGAATGTGCAGTGTTGGAAGGTGTAAACCAACTGTTTAAAAGTGTTAGATCAAATTTTGAAATAATACTCTTTCAAAATATTTAGGCTGTTGACTAAACTACGTTAGTCAAATAACATTCATAATCAATAGCAAAATTTAAGAGAGGATTGTACCCTTTCCTGGTTTTCAGTGAAGAACAACTGCAAAATAACTTCAGGTGAAAAGCTGTGAACAAAGTAGTTGCTCCTTACATGTATTGGAATGAAAATGTAGGTGGTTTTGAGCTAAATTTGTCATATTCTCAGCTGTTCTCAGCTGTTTTGTTGCCTGACAAAGTCTCCTTGGATCTACTACCCCCCTTCTGTTCAAGTGAGAAAATGGCCTTTGTTTTTGAGGGCAAATGATAGGAATTACATTCTAACACCAGGTATTAAGTGTCTGGAAGCTCTGGCGTATAACCTAACCATCAATACTACATTACTGGATAGTCCTTGTGTTAACTAATAACTGAATGACTTTAAAAGGATCAAATTAATCTCGTTTCCATTAAAGAATTTCCCAAGAGTAGTGATGAGTTAGTCTACTTTGCCCCAAACAAACCATGACTATAGCCAAAGTTATGTTTCTTCTTCTGGGAAATTCAGTTTTGCATATATATTAACTACTACTTGCATTTTGGCAGGGAAGTACTCACAGGGCTATCTCTCATGCTACTCAAATTAACTGGCTATGAACAGATTTACAGCTTTAAAATTAATTTAGGTATTTATATATTCCTACTAAATTATGCAGTCACTGCCCATCAGTGAAAGAATTGTTCATATCAGCATCAGAAGAAAGTAGTTTCATATTAGAAAGTGACAAAGAACTTACTAATATATGACCATATCTTTATACAGTTTTAAACATGCATTCATTCATCTTTCTCTAAATTATAGATTCTGATTGAGAGATCTCACTCTTCTTTTTGTCTTCAACTTAAAGAAAGATAAATAGAATATTCTAACCTCCCAGAGGAAAAAAAAATTATCTTGTTTTATTCAAGACAAAAAATGTTGAAATACTGCAGGGAGAAATATAGTTTTATGTAAAAAATTATGTAGGAACCGGTCTGGAGCCATGAACATCTCTCCAATAATGCATGTATAAATATTGCAAGGATATTTTTCAAATGTTATTCAAATGTATTCTGCTCATATGTGCTTGCCAACAAACCCCACATCAGCAGACACAGGATTGAGAGTCTGTCTCTATGGAACAGCTGCTGTTCCATGAGATAACCATGAGAGCAGAATCTTAAAGATGAACCTAGAACACAACTATATACTGATTCTGGCGCACTAGATAAACTTCTCCTCACCACTTTTCTATAAACATGAGTTCTTGTGTCACAAATAATTGGGAGGCAATTGGAGGGAAAGAATCAAGTGGAAACATAATCTGAATACAAAAGAAACCATCAAAGAAATCCCTACACAGGTGAACTATAAAAATATCACCTGTACTCAATCCAGTGGATTTTACATGGCATTTCCACAGCAGAAACAGAAGCAGCTCTTTAAGTGCCAGAAAGTATATAAACCACAATAAAATGTTTCCCAATACTTAGTACAAATATTTTGCATTTAAAATGCTGTAGCTAGCACGTAAGCCTTGAAAAGCAGTTTACAGACCCTTCCCAAAACTTATGTCATCGCTTAGGTATCTGCTAAACTGTTCTCTTAAATTCAGGTGGCTAAATAATACTTTGCAGAGAAGCCACTTTACTGAGCTGGAGAATGGAAAAAAAGAACTCAAGAGATCCTGATTTCCAGTTCTTTCATCTGTCTTCCAGTATCACAATCAGAAATGTTAAAGACAATCAAAAAAAAAGCATTCTAAACACTACAAGAACATAAAGCTTAAGCTCAATGGTTAAAACAGCTACAGAGTATACGAAGTTTCAGTGATTAAGTGGAATGTGTGGAATACTTTCTCAAAACAGATTGATTTTAGAGATGTAGTTATTTTTTAAATGACAAAGAGAAGCAGCCATTTAAGTCTAATGCAGTCCATTACAGATCCATTTTTTATGTTTCTTTAATACTTCAACATATAACTTGGCAACATTGACACATAGATTATTCTTCTGCATTAATATACTTTGTAGTACAAATATCTGTACAAAACAATAGCATTTTGTAGCAATATACAAGCACTCTTAACACAATCCACTTGGTATGTTAACTGTACTGAAAGGATTCATGTTCTGAAGGAAAAACAGAGGTTGTCCTCAACTGGAGGTTAATTACGTTGTGTATCAAGCATGAGGAACCTGAAGTATGAAAAGACAACAACATCTTCAGAATCACTACAGACCTACAGTTACACATTTTCAGTGAACACAACAAGTTTCAGAGCTTATCAAGTTTTCTGTTTTCTCAGTGATACTGAGAGACCTTTGTGTATTCAAGTTTAATGCAAACAGATGAATTAGAAGTACAAAGAACAATTGCTTAATATTTGCAAATATTGAACTTCTCTTACTTGAATATATTTAAACTGGTTTTAGTTTAGTCTGCTTTTCAGGTGTGGACTGATTTTTTTGGGTGTGGATGCTTCAGGGAATGTCAAGTGTCTTCACAAGAATGATGCTTTTCTTGTTGTGCTTGAACCTTTTGTTTGCCAGGTTGTCTTTAAGGCAGTACTGGCAAGCGAATACATTCTTTGCTCTGACCCAGAAAAGACTTATGAACACGTTTAAGTTTATGTACTGTGAGTGGCCTCATTGACTGGTGATTTAATGCAATGGTTCACAGACTTTTTTTTTTTACTCAAGTCCCTTGAGAGGATGTAATAATACAAAAGCGACTTAGCATAACTTTTTGCTTTGAAAAAAACAGAAGCAAAAATACACGCATTTAAAACTCATATAGATTTTATATTCTGTACTGTAAAGTAGTTACAAATACTTATTATTAAAATAATTGAAGTAAGTAGAAAATAACAAATAAATAATACATGCATATTGTACTCTAGAAAATACTGTGCTTCCCCAAGCATAGATACACCCGCCCTCTAAGGTTATCCTTAGAGGAAGGGATTATCAAAATGTCTGGCTAAAACAAGACCTAGAGAATATTGCTCATATGAAACATAATGATAACTAAGTGGAATATTGTGTTCATTTTCTACAGACCATATAGATCCCACAGGAGTAGCTTTCAGTAAGCACGTGGGAAAGCATTAGTCTCTCTCCACTCAATTCTCTACATAAAAGCAGATTACTCAGGGTTTTATAGGAAAAGAGTGAATGCTGAAGTGTTGCCTGAAATGTCATGAGATGTCGTATTTCACAATAACAGTGAGTTTGATAACAGAAAAGCCAACAGTCACAGGCCGTCACGACAGTTGTGTTACTGAGCCTTTAAGTCTACTGGAGCTGGGTTTGCCTCCATCCTGGTAGAAATGATGATTTCATTGTCATACCTCTTACCTTTCCAACCAAAGTCTTTGTTAGCAGAACCAGATAGTAACAACTCTTTACTGCAATGCCTGTTTCCAAACGTCATTCTTTGTTATGCTTCTGAAACATTATTTTTGTGTTCACTCTTGTCTAGAATGGACGAGTCATAAGACTTACTATCTGGCCTAGCCTGGATCAGTCCCTCAGCTGCATTTCCTGTACAAGTTTTGCTTAAGTGCTTAGAACATGTTGGGAAGTTGGTCTGAAAATGGAGGGGGGGGTGTTATGTTGAGTCCACAATAGACTTCATTTCTAAGTTAATGAATAAAGAAAGATATTAAGGAGGCCAAAGCAAGGGCAGTAAAGAAAGGTGAAATTCTACCACAATTGCATTACTGCTGTTGCAGTAATTTCACAGTATCCAGGAACTTATCAGATTCCTGCACTGCATGAAGGAAATGTTTGTCCTTGAATAATGCATCATCACATTTGCAGTTTTTAAACAAGTCTTCCTGCCATTATTATTTCCTTTTATTCTCTTCTTTGAGATGTAATCAATTTAAATTGTAAATGGAATATTTTTACAATGTTTAAATAAAATGTGTGAAAGATTTAATTCTTCAAGGTCTTGTAACAGAAGGAAAAACTTTGCATGCAAACTAATACAGGAAAAAGCAACTGACTGAAAATATTCTCTGCATAACCCTATTGTTATGAAAATAAGTCTATGGACTTAACAGTGTCTGTAATGACTGCATCAAGCAGTTAATACTTGCTTTTTATTGAATACCCTCTCTTCCACTATACTTCAAGAATGTCTTCTAAAATAGGATAAAACTTTAAGTTAGAGACTGTCAAGCTGCTAGAATGTTTCCACCACCACAGAGGAAAGTAATTAAGAGAGTAAAAGCACAAAGAATGGTATTTAATGAACAAATATGTGATTCAGGGAAGAGCAAAGTATGTACAGCCTGAAGATGGTAGAGAATCAGACATTGCATGGACCTAACTGACAAAGCATTTTCATCATGAAAGTAATGTTGTACAGTCTCAGTCATCTTCTCCTTTCTTTCTTTTTCATCTTATTTCCCTATAATCTCCCGTAAGCATAATTTAAACACTTTCAGTTTACCATCTAAGCACCAGTTAAAGGTAAGTGGAAGACATGTAATGAATTAGCAGTGTGATGCTAGCAAATAGCATCAGCACACTAGTTTTAGAGATCACTGGACTTGTGAGTTATTTCCTGAGTACAGTGTCTGCTAAAGAGGATCTGATATCAAATGATTCTTAGGAGCAATTATATTAAAACTCATAAAAATAGCAAGGGTACAACTTTTTTGCCAAAAGAGATTTAGTATGGTTTCCACAAAATTATGTCTTTATTTTGTGACTCATAATGTTCTTTTTTACCAAAAATTATTGCATCCTTCACATGGGATAGAAAGCCAGGGCTAAACACAATAATAATAATAACAACTCACATTTGTTATGTTTCAGAGCTTAAAATATCAAAATATCATTAAGAACATTATACATTTCAATTTGATTCCATTCTCTTCCTACCACCAAGCACGCCATCAGTCCTCTGACAGGTTTCATAGCAAACATATTTCCTTACATCTCATGCTATTGCACCAATATGGGAAAAAATTACACAGATTTCTAAACTCCTTAATTTTAGAAATTTGGAAGTGGAGTAATAGAAACAGACTTTAACAATCTAGCTTTCAGTGCAGACACAGTCTAAAAATTTAAAGATATGTTCGGCTGTATTTCATTTGGAGCAGTTAGATGGTATTTTCAGTTTTGTCTCCACTTCCCAGTCAGCTACAGTACAAAATTCAAAGCAAAAATACTGAAAGAGAATTGTTTTCTATATAGACTAATGACAACTTTCTTTAATACAAATGGAGTATTATTGCCATATATAATCAGATGTAGTTTAGCTCGTAACTTGACAGTAACAGGCATCCAAGACTAATAATCTTGTAACAGTATTAAATAATTCAAAGTCCTCAAATTTTTAAGATCTCATTTGGCCATATATCTTTCCCTTTCAAAAGAGCAGACAGGATCCATCTTCTGAAAAAAATCTACAATCTCTACACGACAATGCTATTTACTAGATTTTTCAAGGAGGATTCTAATATGTACAGAAAGGCATCATCATTATTCAAGTTGACATGAACCCCCTAGATATCCTTTTTAATTAACCAGATAAAGCAGTGTAGGAGCAGTTTCATCCTGATGCCACAGCTCTACCTGAGCGTCTCAGTGATCTGATGTGAAAAATGACTTACTTATTTTACCTCACACCCACATTTAAAAGTATACTGTAAAAAGTCAGCTTCCATAACCCCTTAAATGGATAGGACACACAGTTTTGAAGATTTCTTGGAAACTCAAAAATCAAGGTTTTGATAATCAAAAAGTAAAATGTAACACAGGCCAGTTAAAATACTTGGATATAGCTTACACATACTTCTGAAGGAGATGGATCAGGATTCAGGGAAGATATTCCCAGTTAGGCTTCTTTAAGGCTTTAAAACTGGAAACTAAGCTTCAGTCTCAATATTGCCCTCTGTGCTGCCTTTGGTATACTTGATAAGGTATTGCTGACCCCAAGAGCACAACTGAACCATGACAACTACCTTCATCCCCCAGAGGCCTACAAAGTATATGGCCATCCCTCCTCCTTCCTCCCTTCCTCCTTCCTTTCTCTATGTTTATAGATGAGCCGTTACAAGTGGTGAAGACATGAAACACCTTCATTGTCAATGACATGAGAATAACATGTCTCCAGTAGAATAAATCAATGACATGAACTAAATGCCGTTACATACTAGTACTACCAAGACTGGAATGAATAGTGACTGGTTCAACCTGAAACTTCAGCAAGCCCTAAGTGAAGCCATGAGACTAATAAAGAGGCCTTTTCTCTTACTGAAAGGATGGCCCCCTCCGTTATCAAATGAGCTTTGTCTTTCAGAGCAACACAGTGGATCAAGTTTGCTGAGTGTTAAATATTTAGATTTGAAAAAGAGTTTCAGGGTGAAAGAATGTCTTCATATGTCTTTGGGATGCTAAGAAATAATCCTTTTTCTCAGAGAAGTCATCTCACAATGACTAATGCAATACTTTCAAAGAGACTAATGTTAGCTGGTAATTAAAATGAAATACAAAAGCTCCACCTTCTATAAAGTAAATAAGCAGTTTATCACCTTATCAGGACACTTGAGAAAACAATACATGTATTATTTCATACCTTTCACTGGCTTGCAGTTCACATTTAGTGCCAGTTCAAGGCTGTGAATCTACTCCTCAGTATATTCACCTGTTTTATGCCTGCATTACTGACAGATTTCAGCTCTATTTATGATCCAGAAAGACAATTGTATTCCACCGGCACAACACAATACTCATTATAATGTACAGCCTGAAAATTTTGAGACATTATTCACAGACACATTTGCCCTTTTACTTTCTTTCTCTGTTATTAACAAAAACCCCCCAAATCATCAATAAATAAAAGCAGATAAACCAAGGGGAGATGAAGACTCCGCTAAGATCATCTCGGCATCGTTCTTCACTTCTTATTAAACACTTTTCTATTCTATCATACAATCCTTTAGAAATTAGTCTGGCCAGGTAACCTAACTCTAGATGAATTTACCCAAGTAAGACCCAGGTGGAAAAACAGAACACGAATGAGAAAAAATTTTGGAACAATTTTTGTCTTTAATATACAGATATTTGCCTCTGAGAGCACAGTTACCTTCCTTGAAAAGCAAACTCCCTGGGCATTGGTATCACAATAGGGAGTAAAATGACTTACCATTTCTGAAGTGACCATGTAAATAGGACATAGCCTTCAGGAAAAATTGTTAACTCTGATGCCACTGCAGTGTCAAGGTATGTTTAGTCCATGATAACAAAAAATTATTAGGAAGTCATTCAGTCAATTTTGTTTCAGAATTATTCATTACATTATACTGAAAGTATTTTGTTACTTATTTTCATTTTATTTGTTTGTACTAACAGTGTGGCTTGAATCATAATTTTTATTCAGAAACTGCTTTACTAATTTTCAGGTTCTCCCTGGTGCTCAGCACAGTATTCCTCTTCTGAATCTACAAAACATTATTTTAAGGTAAACTAAGAATCAGGAATGTATCTCAGCATGTTTGTGCTAAGGTTCTGAGGAGACAGAAATGACCACAGTCACTTGAAACTTAAAGCCTTTTATATGAGGTTTTAGGAATGACCAAGATTTGATGCACAGAAATTGATAATTTTTTGTTTCAATCGAAGTTAGGAAGTGCATATGAACACAAATTTTAAAACATCTTGGTTACAATCTTTCTAAACTCGAGTTCATGTTTATTTCAAGCTCCAGTTCCCATATTTAGCTGGAATTTTGTTTGGAATTATGTGAATGTAAGCTCGCTGGAGACAAGTTAGACAAGGAAGACTACAAAAGGTTATCATTCCCATTTGCAGGATATTTCCCCCTAATTTGCTGTTTCCTGGAACCGGTACCTAAAATCTGAGCGACCTCCTCGAGGCGGCAGGCCCGCGGGTGGGTAGGTTGTGCACCACTGCCATCTTCGGTACGTAGGAGGAATAGCTTGTGCGACGGTCATTCAAATGAAACATGTTGAAATAACTCATTTAAATATAATCAGATGGTTGAAATTTGACAGCAGAATGGAACAGATTTTTCCACTGTTTGCGATGCTACAGAAATCAATAGACACAGCTTTTCTGTGCTGTATGCATATTTAAAAAAAAATATTTGGAGATTGAAGATCCTTGCACAATAAATAGGAAAATTAAAATATCTCATATCACATTGCCAAATGATGGGGTAATAGACACAAACATATTGTTCTGCAAAAAACTGCTTTAAGAAGAAAAAGTATGAATTGATTCATTTAGTCAAACAGTGCTTGAACAGATGGTGTGATTAACAACTAGTATGTTAGCCATCTCAGGAGCTTACAGAAAAAGTAAACAAATGCCTTTAAAACATATCACTTTATTCTCCAAAAGGTATTTTCATTCATTTATTAAAAATATGTGGAAATGATATATTTATGATAGATCTATGAATATTTGGAATATAGTCATCAGACATGTCTGGCAGTTAAAATTGTTTAAGTTCTGCTTTTTAATGCAACCTTGAAATCTTATAACTTTTAGATTTCACCTGACCAGCTGAACTTTCACACTGGTTACAATGCATCAATATATGGGGAAAAAAGTGGAGGAATATTCATCATTCAAGCTGATGAGGAATATTCATCATTCAAGCTTAATGAGTGGTATAAATCAATAATTGTTGTATGAGAAGTTGCTCAAAATAGGCCTGATTTTTGTGTAAGAAATGTCCTGTATCATTTTAATAGGGCAAAAGACCTAAAAGCAACCTGGGGAGAAATGCGCAGAAAATGCCATAGGGTTTTTTTCACTACCAGCAGGAAACAGAGACAAAAATAGTTATTGGCTTGTGCTGTGCTTCAACAGTTCTCAGATATTCATGACAGTCAATATAAATGAGAACAAGCCTTTTGCTCACTCAGTTGGACAGGACTGGGAAAACTCTTTCTGTACTGTGTGTGAGAAGTGTCTTGTTATATATGACTTTTATATATGACAGGTGTTATATATGACTTTTCTCTTTGGATCAGTTTTCAGTAAAGACATTTTAAAATAGATTTAAAAAGAATAAGAATGATACTGGCAGCACTGACGAATGATACTAACAGCATTGAACAGGAGAGTCGAAACAGAAACAGAATTTTTTTCTCATTATCATCTAGAAAATGCATCATATGCATACTTGTATTCCACAGCAAACGAGGAGTCAGGTCAGATCCAAAGGCCACATGACTTTACCAATGTATTGCCAAGTCCAAGTTAGGCACTGTCCAGTAGATTAAACTTAGAACTCTGCTAATTCCATTGCTCTGCTTTGTATAAAGCCTGAAAAAATTGTTACTCATGCTTGCATTTGACCTCAATCTACCATAAACAAGTTCAATCTGAAACCATATCCAAAATATTTTAGGAGAAAATTTAAATATGGTCCATAAACTTAATCTTAAAGCAACATATCTTTCCTTCAGTGATGAAGAGTAGGTCATCCCTGGCTGAGAAAGAGTTGTTGTTCTTGGTTGAAGAGAAGCTCAACACGACCCAGAAATGTATTCTCTCAGCCCGGAAAGCCAATCATATCCTGGGCTGCATCAAAAGCAATGTGGCCAGCAGGTTGAGGGAGGTGATTTTTCCCGTCTATTCTGCTCTTGTAAGACCCCATCTGAAGTGTTGCAGCCAACTCTGAGGCCCCCAACACAAGAAGAACAAGGATCTGATGGAGCAAGTCCAGAGGCCACAAAGATGTTCAGAAGCCTGGAGCACCTCTTCTATTAGGCAGGCTGAGAGAATTGGGGTTGTTCAGCATGGAGAAGAGGGGGCTCCAAGGAGACCATAGAGCACCTCTCAGTACCTGAACAGAGCCTACAAGAGAGTGGGAGAGGGACTTTTGTCAAGGACATGCAGTGATAGGACAGGAGGGAATGGCTTGAAGCTGAAAGAGGGCAGGGTTATATTAGATATTAAGTAGAAATTCTTTACTTGTGAGGGTGGTGAGGCACTGGAACAGCCCAGAGAATTTGCATATGCCCCATCCCTGGTAACTTTCAAGGTAAAGTTGGATGGGGCTTTAAGCAACCTAGTGAAGTGGAAGATGTCTCTGCCCATGGCAGATCTGTTGGAAATAAATGATCTTTAAGGTCCAACACAAACCATTATACGATTCCATAATTCTATAGTTATTTACTGATAAAAAGGCCTCACTAGCTTCACAACTTTCAATCTTTCCTTTATCATGATGCCTACAAATAGATCAACACTACTAAACTGAAAACTATATTGCTTGTTAATATCATCTTATTATTTCTTTTTTTCTTTTTTTTTTCTTTTCTCATTCTGTCCTTTCTATCTGCTGACTAGAACTTTTAGCTTTGGAGGGCAGGGACTGTCTTCTTGATGTATGCTGATATGGCACAAAATCATGGAGAATGTTTGAACAACTGAGTCTGGCAGGCACTTAGCTATAAATTCATGTTTTAAAATATGCAGATCTAGAATTGTACTCAAAATATGAGTAGCACAGATGGTGATATCATGTAATAAGTCTGAAAACAATATACAGGGGAGCTAGAGATGAAAAGTATTATTGGGATTCTTCTGTGAACAGACAGAAAACAGTCCCTGGGAGGTGGTATTACAGTTTTTCATACTTCATACAGCTAATATTTTTGGGTGTTTTTCTTGGTAGAATGGGATTTTTACTACTGTGTAATATAAAAGTACTTGCCTAAATCTTTAAGTGCCCTTGGTAGTCTTAAGAATATACTATTAAATAACTGACACAGCAAATGCAAAGCCTCACACACTAGTTTACTTTTACTGCTCAAAATTGCACATCAGTGATGTGCAAAGATGAGGGAATAAGAAAAACCCTTTCAATACATAGGCAACCAAATGAACAGGGTGACACCTCAAGAAGCATATGAAGAAATTAAATGTCAGAGTTGCAAAACTCCCTGCCAGCCACCAATTCCATCAAGAAAATTTCCAGTCAGGATGTTCTCCACGGATCACAACTGCAATAGCTCAAGTAAGGAGATGAGCAGCAAATAATTTGCAGCTTTACAATTAAAAAACACAGTGTTGATCATGTGGTACAGATGTAAGACTGGTTCACAGGCCTAAAATGTATTACTTTTCACTATAAGGTGATCTCCAAACCTCACTGGTGTATCAGGACCTTGCTTTAAAATAAATCATACAAATTGACACAAAATCTATTCTTCTCTAGAGTATATCAGTTCAAAAGTGAAAATATCGTGAACTTCTGGGTTTGGAAACTATCATGACTTTCTGAGGGTTTAAAAGCTCAGAAAGTCATGGGAAAAACTGAGGTTCACAAATTTTCGCATATTTGCCTACTAAGGAAATCCAGCAGGCATTTCATGTACTCTTTTATAAGAGATGTTGGAACTAGATGATCTTTAAGGTCCCTTCCAACACAAACCATTTTGTGATTCTATGATACTGGAAGAAAAGAAAGAAGCAAAGTTACAGAAATGGGTAGTAAAAAAATCAGTCACTTGCGCTATAATGAATCAGACTTCCCCCTTGCTAGTCAGATCTTCCTGGGCTTTCTTTTTAATCATTGAAAAAATTAAAAACTCCCTTAGAAGTGATGCTCTTTCTCTGATTCTAAAGGAGCTTGTCTCTCTTCCATCTTTATATAGCAAAGCAAACAGGATTAGCCTAAAAAGGGCTCCACACTATGGTGTACATTCTATTATTGAAATGTTTGCTTCTTCTGGAACTTTTCTCTCTACCTTTGCCAAAAAATTCCAGTGTTCCTTGTTATGACACTTGGGAAGCATAACTTTGATCCCCTGCCTTAGCTTCCTTCATTTGATAAAACAGGAAATAAAATTTTAATTTCTGAGAGCTGAAGCTGTGTTCTGCAAACTAAACTAAAAAACAATGCAGATTTCAAGTATGTTTATGCAGTAGTTCTCTACTCTTCTCTGAACAGGACTACTTCTGATTTCTTACTATTATCCAAAACTTACAACTTGCTTGCAATCACCATGGTTTCCCTAAATAACACTCAGATTGGCTGTCATAGCACACATAGGGCTGCCAAACGATCGTGGAACCTAACTTCCCTCCTTGAGACAAATGTGCCCGCTGTGCAAATTCTGAACCTCTGAATCTGAAGGTCATTTACAACTTCCTATTCCTACCTCCATTCCAGGCCTATATCCAGGTGTTCGCCTGCATTGGGTAAGTTCACTTCAAAATCTGAAGTGGCGTTTCATTTCTGCTGACAGAAAAGCTGAGCAATAAGCAACAGTCTTTAGTATTACTTTATAATAAAGCAACTTATAAGAGAGAAATGTTTCAAAAATTATCTTGTTTGCTTGATGACTGTCATTTTTCTGCTTATTTTGACAAGGCTCTAAATTGCATCTTTCCTCTTCCCTAGAAAAGTGTACTCTGTCTAAACAAATATAAATTGCTTTAAGATGAATGAAATGAAATAAAATAAAATCAACAACCTTGCTTTAAAATGCAGCTCTTGAAGAAGCTTGGAGTCAGAACAATATTACTGCTAAAATTAAGATGAGATTTCTTTGTCCCAGCTTTCTGTGCCCCTGTTGTTCACCACCAGTCTCATATGCAGTGTTTCCATTGCTGTGCAAGACCTTCTCATTCTCGTATTTACTCAGGAGAGTCAGCACTGACTAAATAGTTTCTGCCAGCACAAATTTTGCCTGAGAAGCTGCACAGCACAGGAACTTCCTGGGCCAACCTGTGAGTGCAGAGGGACCTGTGTTACTGATCCAACACAGTGGTTACCACCTGCTCCCTAGTGCAGTGTTAGCCTGCAATCTCAGTCCCCAAACCCCAATTCATCCCTCACACTTATAGCGTATCCTCTAAGCTAAACTGAGAATAAAGCATATTTGCTTGCTTCGCTTTGTCTTGCTCTATGTTAGAAAAAGTTCCATGTATATTGTATGCATGAAATGGAAGCACTGAGAAATATCCCATGAACACAAGTTTTTCTCTTCTACCTTTCTGCTTCCCTTACATAAATCTAAAAGCCACTCAGAGTTCAAAGACAGTTTGTTTTCCCCAAAACAAAACAAAAATCCCAAAACATCAGTTGTCATTTAATTTTAAAAATCTAACCACTCTGTATTATTCCCCTGAGCACAGTGCAATCATCCTCCTTAGCACAGGAGTCAGCTGCAATCTCCAAAAGAAAACATAATCCCTCAGCTCCACTGTTAAACTGAAACCTTCTTCCAAAGAGCTATTGTTGCAAATAAACACCTACAGACAAGTGTGAAAGCTTGAGTTCAGATTACATCCAGTTCTAGCTTAGTTCAGGAAATCCATCATGTAGTTTAAGTACACACACTAGATCACTGATGGAAGTTTCACAGGAATTTTACAGGAATTATAGCCAAATTATAATCAGCTTTACCTCATCTCTGTCTCTATCTTGAGAGGGTATCTGGTTGAGTGATACTGCTAGAGCACGTGTGTTTGGCACTGAAATCAAATTGATCTACCATTCAGGATTCTGATCTACCATTCAGGGTTCTGAGATGACAAAAAAAACCAACAAGGCTGTATGTACAGTTTCCAGAGCAGTTACAATTGCAAAATCTGCTCACACGAATTCCAGGATCACAGATGACTTTCCATCAGCTAGAAGCCATACCAGAGTTCAGCGACTCCCACACAACAGAGCACAGCAGATCTAACTCCTGCTCTGGAAGCAAAAGCGTTATGGCTGCATCACCATGGCACTGAGCTGGAAACAGGGCTTACTACTGGGAGTGAAAGGTTTTACTGAAGTGCAACATCATACTAATGCAGTTGTTCAGCTTTTGGGTTGATCAGCACTAGTTCAGGGCTATCTGCACTGCGTTTAATTCCACAGTGCAGACATTCCCAGAGGAATCTGCCTTCCCTTTCTTTTCAGTCCTTTAAATTTACCTCTTTGAACACAGCAGGATTGTACACACACTTACTGATATCCACTTAATCATTCAATGTGAAGAACTGCCCTGTCTGATTATGCAATCTCCAGATATGAAATTCATATAATAACACTAAGTGAAATTTTTCTTAGGAGGATAGCAATTTAAAGGAAACTTGGACCTATACTGTAGACCTTTAGTTACTGATGAAACAATGGAGAACCTGACAGTGAAATCACTGCTACATCTCCAATGATCAATAAACTAGATTGCCCAATGGCAAAAATGATTATACAGTATGATTGATACTTTACAAGAAATGCTGTGTCACCACTGTTACTGACTAAATACTGCTTAAACATAGCTAAAATAAGAGACAACTTTTATGAAGACATGCAACATGTAAATTTTTAGATATGAAAGAACATAATCATTATTCCAGAGGCATCAGAGCTTGTTTTGAGGAAGTTTGTAAAAGGTGCTACTAATATTGAAAAATGCAGTATGAAAAATGCAAAAAGAGTGATCCATTCTTTTTAAATAAATATACCAAATATGTACACACACCTTCAGATTCCAAGTAAAACCAAACTTCCCAAGACATATTCCCATTCTAAAAATTAGAATTGATTGATTGTTGCACTTCTAGGGCAACATCAGAATCAGTCTGTGGGAGGAGGATTCAAATGTCAAGTTGACTGATCTGTGGAAATTTTGGCATCCACATCAAGCTAAGCAAAAGCTTTGGAATAAGCTACATTTCAAAAATTTTAAAGTTAATACTGTAAAATTGTTGTTGTAAAACCAGCATTTTGAAAATCAGTGGAAAGCCAGCTGGATACCACTACTGCAACTTCCTGTGATAAAAACTGACTGTAAGTGATTCAAGGACATTTTCTTTGCAATTTTATGCACCCTGTACACCTCTGAAGCAGAATGGAAGTGCTTCAGTGACACTGTCTACATAGCTTTGAACACCCCAGACATCTTTGAATAAATTGGACGTAAAACTTTGGAAACATCAAGACTAAAGCAATGAATACGTAGGAGAAACCAAGGAATAAGAAACTCTGTCTAGACATTTAGCAAGGTGTTTTAGCCGAACCTGGCAGGGCAGGGCCTGGTGCAAGTAAAGACCATGGCTCTCCATCAAATTGCAGCAGAAAATTTGCAGAATGGCGCTGCAGCTGCTGCTGTGAATGTCAGAGTTCTTCTGACAGCTGTCTCCTCCCCAGTATATTCTCTACCACATTATGACTGGGATTTTCGTAAAGAAGATTTTGTTTTCTCATCCTATTCTCCCGATACTACATGAATGATTTCAAAAAAAGGATCTTAGTTCTTCTGTCTTATCAACTGGAAGAGAAGGAAGAAGACATTCAGTTTTGGCAGTTTTCCATCCTTGCCATTCCCTCACATGGTAGCAGTTAAATGTGTTGCAATGGAATAATCTACATCTATGTATTAACTAGTGATGCAATTATCTCCTTGAAAGAATCTCACGTAGGTTGTTTTCAAGCCACAAACACTGTTTTTAAGTACCTTAATCTAGGTAGAATTACAGTTTAAATATCTTCTACCAATATTGATAGCATTGACTGTAACTGACAATCCTCCCTATCTCTAAATCTCTGTAGACATCACATTATAATGCTTCACTCTTGCCAACGTTTGCTCTTGCTACATTTTTTCAAGCTAGCAATCATCACACTCTGTTGGGATAAGAACCAAGGATATTTGATTTATTCAATAATTCATAAAGAAAAAAGTTATAATCCAAAGCAAACTTTAGGTTTTCTATATTTACCCCTTAATCTCTCACTTACACTGGCAGGAAATAGGTATATTTTTGCCATCAGAAAACAGCAATGTCAAAGCAGAGCTCAGATGATACAGTTGGTGCCTTTACAATTGCTTTTATACTGCTGTTTTAAAAGTTGGCTGATCCATTGTTTGTATCATTGCTTTGATGCAGTGAATGATCAAGACCTTGCTGTTACAGCCAACGAATACACCCCACAGAAGAACTGTCATATTAGAACTGTGTAACTTTGCCCCCTTCCATGGAAATGACCAAGCTCCTCCTTGGTATTTTACTATGGGCACATTACAAAGACCAAACCATTTTTGTTGTGCACTGCAGCTCGTTAGGCACTTCGGAGATCTAAAAATATTTTTTTTACAGCAGCTGTTATATTTTACATATTTTTTAAAAGAATTGTGTGTGTAAGTAACATAGTCAAATGAAAAACATATGTCCACAGTTAATAGTATACAAAAAGAGCACTATGTATATCACCGAGAAATGAATAACATAAGCTTTGGTTATTGGCTTAAATGAATACTTTACAATCATTTTCCCCCATAAAAGGTGTGAACTCTGAGGGAGGGGGGGAGTACTGCTGGGAATGGTGCCCTCTCTCATCTTAAAATGTGTGAGAATCCAAACAGATTATTTATATGCAGCTTCTTGTATTGATTACATTATGCTACATACTGTGCGATTCAATAGGACTCCTAAAAATATATTTTATAAGAGCTTATGGTTTGTAATGGCAGAATAGCAAAAGGTTCAGCTCTCACCATAATCTGAAGGCTCATGATTTCCACTCGAATTCTTGACAGCTCAGAAGGAAGGGTTTGCAGCACACACTGGCATACACATACTTGGGGTTCTGCCCTGAAGGTCCTTTGCAAACTAAGACAAAATGCTGCCAAGATTTAAGTCTCTGATCTCCCAGAGTTTGCAATGTTGCAAAACAGGATGAACAAACGATGAATAAAATGGACAAACAAGGATGACTGAAGAAAGGAAAGAATTTTATTCAGTTTTTCTGTGCCACATTAAGGATTTGTGGAACTAACACTGGCAAGATGGGATGGCAAACACTGGGTCCATCAGCTATGAAGAAAGGCCTCTCCACCCCGAGGCGCACTGGCATGGGGAAGGATCTCATCATTTCTTCATTGAAAGACAGGAATAATCACTAGAGGGCTCCCAAACTACTTAAAGGGACATTCTCCCTCCTGTAATGTGCATAGGATAACATCAGTTAAAGAAAATACTTCAAGGATTCTCTTTTTACTTCTCTCATTGGCTCAAATATTCTGTCTTTGTGTTCAAATTCACTCTTTCTGGAGGAGAGACTGCAAAAATCACTTTGAGGGTGATATAAAGTAGGAGGGGGGAAGCTTTCAGATAGATTTAACAACTGGAGGATTGGCACTGCTGTCATTGGCTAAGCAGAGAGACAGAAACGAGAAATGTGACAAGGAATTGAAGTTAGAAATGTAGCTGAAGGCTGAATTTATACAGCTTGCAAAGAAAGGACAACAGTCTGTGGGATGGGACCACAATAATTTGGTAAACTGTCCTATTTCTAAGCCACTTTTCGCCCACTAAATTCAAGCACCTTGGTTTTCTTCTGCAATTTTTGAGAAGTCAAGGAATCTCTAAGAGGTACACATTTGCTTGTACTTACGTGTGTGTATAAATACATATATACATGTATATACCTCATATATAAAAGTGATCTTTAAGGAAGTCACCACATTATGGAAAGGACAGCAAACAACTGACTTAAAAAGGAATCACCTAAAATTTTCTCTTCACTAACATAGCCTGTTACCTATTCTCTGCCAAATCCTTTGGGCAGCAGAGACCTTGCTACCTAAAGAGAAAGATGTTTTTCTCTATGAGTTGAGTTATCAGCAAGAAAACATAAGTGAGATTTCTTCCAATGTTCCAAATAACTAGTGCTTTTCCTCTCTATATGCCATGTTGAGGTTGCTAAGCTGTTTATCTTCTGCATATGAGCTAACTGAGCATGAAGATTCAATGGTTTTGACATGTTACTATTGTTACAATTATGGGAGATTAGGTGAGAGAATTTATTTTTTGTCTGTTACTACATAACTCTTACTGTTCCAAACATACACACTCTGAAAAGCTAATAGCCCACCAAGAGTCTCAGCTTTTTATGGCTGGGGTCTCTTCACAGGCTTATTTCTCTAGGCTACGGCTGTGAGAAAATCTTCCTTATCAGCAGTCCAATTTTGCTGGATTTCTTTTTAAAGTTTCAAATTAATTTCTAACTGGTATGCTTTGACCTTATAAGAAGATCAGAATGGGGAAGGGAAGTCTGAAGCTATCAGACTTCTGTTGTGGTGGAAAAACAATATTATGACAAGCAGATATCAGAGATCAATGAGCTGTTTTGAAGTCTAGGAATGAGATCTTAAAGTAGCAATTTTATGTTTGACTCTGAGATTGTTCCTTGTGCCTTTCTGCTTTTGAACATTCAGTGGGCTCCAGCAGTACTTTTCTAAGTAATTATTAAAGAGGAATGAAACATTAGCACCTATCAAATAAGCTCAACAGTAATGAAGTGGTGTTATATAGCACTGTATCTGTTATATCTTTCAGAAATAGAATAGTTAACACTATTAGCATTAAAGTTGTCATAATTACATTTTGCAGTTAGTGCTGCATTAAGATGAATGGGAAAATTCACATCTCTCTTTGATGTCACTGTTTCAGGGTATCTAAATGCAGACTACCTGAGATAATTATACTCTAATTTTTTTTTCCATTTCCTTGAAACTGTGCAACATCCTCCATTCACTTTTTATCAGCCTGACAACAGTAATTTCGCTTTCTTTTTTCAAGTTCTGTTGTCAATATGTCCGTTCTACCAAAGACGGGATGCCTGACTTAAAGCATAGGGGAAGTAGACAGTTGCCTGCCACAGTGAGAGGAAAAGGGGACAGGAAGTAGCAAATTCAACATTTTAACAGTTATTATTTGCTGTTAGGAATTGTTATTTTTACAACTAGTGTGTTAGTGAGAGTTATGATTCTACTTTCCTTAGTATTCTACCAGAGAGTGAAGAAGTCAGCAGAGGTAACTGGTAAATAAAATATTCATCCAGAGCAGGTAAAACTCCAGAACTGTTTGTGTCACATCATGCCCTCTGCATCAATATGTATTCTTCAAATGTAACATCCTACAACAAACACTGTGTATTTCTGTGCTGCAGTATCTATTTTGACTGCAAACTTCAAGTATCTTGGGGCATAGTGTTTGTGTCCTTTGTACAGTACTGAAGGACACTGATTATCTTGATAATAATGCTCTGCTGCTGAGTATGGTCCTAAGTATGTAGCTGCTTAATTCTCTTGATTTATAGCTTGTGTTTCTTTTGTGCATTCTTTTAAATACATTAAGGTCCAAGATTTTCAATCCTGACCAGAAATAATTCTGTATTAGCTTAATTCAGAACATTACATTCCTACTCTGTAGTTGTTTCAGTTGTTGCATCTTTGTGGCAGTTCTCACTTGAGGTATTTGTCTTCCAGTGTATCTCTGTAACCTTTTGGTTACACATAAAGGTAATTTCAAGAGAAGTTTCATTACCACTGAAAAGGAAACTATTGACAATTCATAACTTGTTATAGTTCCTGCTCCACCTGCCATTTTATAATTCCCTAGACTATTGTGAACTTCAAGAAGACTGCTTTTCAAAAATTTTTTACCATCTGCTGTATACTGCTTAGTACTTGATATCCTGTTAGGGCTTCTTGAACCAATTTTTGCAGTCTAGTTCTATTTGCATTTTCCAAGCTGAGCCAAGAGACAATTAGATAGCAGACAATTTGTTGAGTCTTAGTCCTTCCCTACTGAGCTGGGAATGTCATGCTTAAGCATTCCAGGTAACCAGGGAGGTTTTAGTTCTTTCTAGTCATTGTCTACAGTTGTATGTCTTTGCTGCACGATAATGACATTTTGAAAAACTATATTTGCACCTGACTGTGTCCAGTAGTATTAATTCCTTTTTCTGTAAAACCATACCACTGTTCTCTGAGACAATGTGCTATTATTTTCCTTAATTTTGTAACTCCAAGAACTCTTTCCCTATAATGACAAACTTATTTTCCATTGGACTTTGAATCTCACACTACATGTGCAATATCATCGCATGAAGTTAACAAATAGTTGTTTCTGCCACCTCCAATTCATCCAAGTAATAATAGAATATTATTCTGTTATTCTATCATTCATAACAAAATGTCCTACTGGATACCCACCACAAGAGTCAACACACCATAGGGATCTGATTCAAAAGTGGGAATAGTTTCAGTTCAGGCGGATTCAGTGTTTTGCATCCCTCTTTTTCTTGCTTCTCTTAGATTCCTACCCTGACTACAGAGCTGGCTCTGCTTCTCACAAAGCAGTTGGAACTGCTAAAGTTTATTACACAAATGCCAAGCTCTTATTTGCAATTCTGTAGCTGTTACATCAGAGTCTGAACTGTTCCTGCAGTGTGGGTAGGGAGCTACTGCAGCCATCCCAATATAAGATATCCCATCCTTGATCATGACTCAGTCCACAGCCATTTCTGGTAAAGAAGAGTGTCAGCTAACACATTTTAACCAGCAAGAGAGCATAAATTTTCTTGAGGAAAGGCCACACAGATAAAACAGAATTTGCCTTTTTATAGTACCTCATAAAGGATCACTGCTGAGTATCTTTCAGCATGGAATCTTTCAGCTTGGAAATTTGAAAACTGAGTTGATTATACTAGGATTTGATTATCCAGTGACAGAAAATTTAAAAGGTTCTGAAGCATGTTTAAATTAACAGGACCCTATTCAGTTGAACACCAAGACACAAACTTCCACACTTTCTAATAGCAGCCTTTGGTTTTTTTACATATAGATTGTCTATTTTGTCTTGAATTCTGTTGGACTGCAATAAAAATAGACCATTACCTTGATTCTTCATCATCTGAGACTCCCTGACTCTCCAGAGTCTTTACAGGAGCAGAGAAGTACATATGAGAAAATACTTCTGCTATGACGCTTTCATTCCTCGCCATCCCAGATTGATGAACAGTTACTTCAAGGTCAGGAACTAATTTCCTTTTAGTGAATCGGTGACCTTTGGATATATTGGTCTATACTGTACAATTTAGCAAAAAGGTCAGTCTAGTCTATAAACACCTAAGTAACACCTAAAAACAGGAGAAAGCAACCAAGGAAAAAAAAAAAGGCCAAAACCAACCAACTGACAAAAAAAACTAATAAAAAAATCCAAAAGAAAACCAAACCAAACCAAACAAAAAAATGCACAAAACGCCCCCCTCCCAAAAAAAAAACCCAACAAACCAGGCAATCCCCCCTCTCAAACAACAACAACAACACAAAACAAACGAATAAACAGAACACCAACAAACCTCAAAATAAATTAACTTACTATGGCAAATAATAAACTTCTCATGGTAAACCAGTAACCAAGAAATAGAGTGCCTGTTCAGGGAACACTGTCTGGCTTGCAACTGGGCATATGAAAAATATATCTCGTTTGTTCTGACAGAATTCAAGGAAGACCTCTATGTAATCATTGTAAATTAATGGGATTTTTTGAAAGAAAATAAGATTCATATGGTCAGCTTCACATTCTAATAGATATGTGCCAAAGAGATGCAGAATATTGGCTAGTCATTTTGGCTATAAGTGTATTACCTAGTTGAGAGCTGTATAAAAAATGGAATTTTCAGATTGACAGATGAATTCCATAACCAGAAACATAATTAATTTTGTGTTGTCCTAAACAATTTCAATTGTCCTAAACCAAAACATTTTACTCCCTTTCAGTATTCTTCCATTTTAATAGAGTTTTAAATTAGAAATAGATCAAATTTTAAGGGAAAATACTAAGCTAAAAAAATCCATTTCTAAAATTGTGACTATTTCTCAGTTTTCTCACTTTCTTTTGCTTTTCCCCAACATTTTTCAAATTAAATTGTTTACTGAATTTAACTTACATTTATGAACAATATTGTCACCCCCAAAATCATTTCTATGAACTGCATTCAGCTATCTCCTCACCTGCTCTGAGCTGGGTTAGATTAAAATGCTGGAAGTCAGCTATAAATCTCAACCATTGCACAATGATGGAAATGTTTTTGGCAAGTGATGATAGTGTAGACATCGCCAATAAGTGCTTCAAACTGGACGTTTTGTCTCTTAAACCCCCATTAACACTCATCACTATTTGGTCTTTATTTAGCAGCATTTCTTTCTTTCCAAAGTACCCCGTCCAAAGCAAAAAGAATCTTTGCTTGACTTCTGTCTGATCAGGCCCCAATCTCCTGCTTCCTTTTGGAAAAATAGAAAGGCAGTACGAAAACCGTGTAAACTTTCTATTTAATTTTTTTCCTAGCCTTATCTTTGTTCTGTTTTTTTTGTTTTGTTTTTTTTGTAATGAAGCTAAATAATTTCTTCTCAAAGTCTGCCTTGTTCCTCTTCCATATGTTCCCTGCCTACGTAAATACCTTTAGCCTCTTTATTAATTCTTTGACAAATGTGTTTAGACCTCCTTCTCACTGTTCCTTTTTTTTCTAGCAGGTTTTAATTTAATTTAATGGTACTTAGTAGCCAGTTCAGGTCCAGCGGAAGTTTGTGCCACTGTCCTGGCATTAGTGGAGCAATATAGCTTATTCTGGGTCTTGGTTTGACCCTCCCTTTCTCTACAGTTAACACTTTCTTTCTGCAGCTCTCCTCCCACCAAGGCTTGAATAATAAAACATGCTGCAAAGCAGTGGTGTTCCTGAGAGTTAGCATTTGGGGTAGCAGATGGGGTGATAAAGAAACTGTTTGTGGGGGCGGGGTATGGCCCCTATTACTCCACACCCACTACATGTATTTTTAGCCATTAAATATAATGTGGAAATGTAATGCATTTTAGAACTGTATTTTATCAATATATTATCCCCTTAAGTACAGTACTTTATAAATATTGATAAACTTGATTATAAACAAACTCATTGCTAATTCCTGGAGAACAGTCATCATGATGTGGCAGTGTTTACTGAAGTGGCGATTGGCATGAAGCTGTGTTGCAAAGGATATATTTCTCTGGGTTAACAATTTGCTAAAGGACATATCTCTGCATATATTCAGTTCAGCGGGTCTGCACAAGTATATGAGAAAATAGTATTTGACTAACAAATGCTAATGTTTACATAATATCCCATGTAAGAGGTATGATAGCATTTCTTCTGATTCTCAGTATTAGTAATTATATAAAATACTGTCTATGAGGGTAATATGAAGAAAAATAAACTGACTGTACCTCTCAAAACTACTCTTAGTGAAAAAGTGCAATACCTATTTCTATAATTTTTATTCATATTAGATCTAATTCAGAATTAATGTAAATTACAATACACATTAAGTAGAAAGTGGGTGCAATACTCAACTGTTATGATTTAGTGTTGCCTTACAGTTAGTTTTAACACTTCACAGTGATAATGCAAGGTGAACAAAAAGCAGCCCTTGAAATGTTTCCTCACCCCATAGTGAGTCTCTCTCAGCAGAGATTTCTTACCGAGCAAAATACAGGTCAGCATGGGAAAAACACAGAACATGATCTGATAGAAAAAATACCCTTGAATAAGATAAAATGCTAGTCACAGGAAAAATCAGAATGCTGTAACAATTCTAACTTTTACATTTGTTCCATTAAAAAAAAAATCACAGTAAGCTCCTTTTTTGCTTTTATATTGCAGAAATTTGTGTTCTGGTATTTTGTTATTTCTAACAACTTTTCAGTATCACCATTTAAAATTAAATATTTTTATTATCTGGGGGAAAAACAGCCTATAAAAAAAAATCTCAAATATTTTGTTCCATTTTTATTTCTAAGCACAATTTAATTTATTCTTCAGCAAAGGCAAATTATTTTCCTGAGAAGAAAACTGCTTGGAACTTAAGCAAATTATAAGTAAGATACTTACTGGGTTTTCCCTCTCTGTTTTGCTTTAAATTATGTATCAGATTAAAAGCAATATCATATATTTATGTATTTTACTTTATGTCAAGTGGGGACCTTTTATTTAGAGACTAATGAACCATTGAGATTACTTTTCTGAAAATTAAAAAAATGTTTGTGGGAAGGTATTACAGTAAGGTAATTATTTGCGTTTCCTTTTAATAAAACAGGTTGTGGTTTCCTATGTACTATGCCTTTGTGTTTCTGCACAAAGTATGGACACAGGAGACTCCAATCTTCAGACATGAGCTATGAAAATGGTTAATGCATTTACGTAGCAACATTTTACATATAATAAGGGTCCATTTGATTAATTTTTTTTCACATATCCTCTGATTTTAGGGAGAAAAAAAAAGGAGATAGAAAAAAAAGAATAAAAGGAAAACTGCTAATTTCTGCAGTTACTATTGTCTTATTGATATTGTTAGAGATGGACAAAAAGCAGTCAGGACACCATTGTGCACACACAAAAATGAGGAAAACAGATTTGTTTTGACAGACTATTATGCTCCAAAAACATTTTTGAATGTAAGCTGCAGCAAAGTGCTTCAGTCTTACAAAATGCAAACCCAGTATACTATATTCACTAATGTTACAGAAAAGTATGGAAAACTGAATATAAAAGATTCTTTTTGGGTTTTGCTAAATAGGCAAGTAGCAGGATAGCCTAACAATTTACTATTGAAAGGATTTCTTAAATGTCACAATTTTCACAAAATTACAATATTTCTTGCATACACTGTGAAGTGACCACCCTTTATTTTGCAATCAGAGAGCAGAGCTGGCAGAACTGAAGTGGTTTGGCAGCTGCAGAGATGAAACTGAACTGAACAAACAGTTTCTTAAGTGATGCTTGGATAGAAGAATTTGGAAACAGTTCAGCTTTTTTTAAAAAAATCATTTAAATGTGTGAATCCTGCTTGCTACATTCTTGGGAGTAATTTCTATATATATGACACAGTAGTTATTATACTGCTAAGGAGAGAAAAGTATAAAAGTATTAGAATAAATTCCTGTTGCAGAAAAAGTACAGCTCTATTTAGAGAGAGAACTATAGTTAACACATACAGGTAACAATATACAATTTTGGCAATATTTTTACTTAAGTTATCAAGAACAATGACTTCTTGTTTCTTTTATTCCAACGTGGGGACAGAGTTGTGCATAATAAAGAAAGCTCTTTCTGTGCTGGCTAGACTTGAACCTCTAAACACCCATATTCAGGAAAAAGTGGCTTGGAGGGCATGTTGAGAAATACTTGCTTTGTGAGTTTTACATCAAGGGCTACAAGTGACAGTCTCATCAACCACTTTGCAAAGTAACCTCCTGAACAGCACAGAGTTCAATACAAACAAATTTCATACAGCTTTCTGCATCAGGAACTATCTAGTGTAGTTTTCAATGAACTCAGTATTTCATAGGGTCAGAAGTCTCTACATTTTCATAGCTTCAATGCTTCATTTTGATCAACTTCACTCTTCAAAGTATGCATATTCTGAGCTTTTCTGATCTCAAAGGGACAGGCATAATTTATTGCTTAAATTTTCTGTTCCCTTGAGAGTTCAAAAAGAAGAAAATGAATGTGTTTGCAAAGAATATCTTTCACTCAACAACAGCTTCTCATTCAGCATGAGGTCTTCAAAGCAAATGAAGATCTTGGTTTTGTTGGCATTTGGTCTCCCTAACCAAGGCAGCCAACTGGCTCTGGTTTTAATACATAAAAGCTTCTGTTAATTTTTATTTTTTTCCCAGATCCACTATACTGCTGGAAAGAAAAAAAATGGCTCTTCATTAATTTTAGCAACAATAATATGGACCAGTGTTATGGACTGGGGACTGTTTATCCAACATCCGGTACTATGTAGTAATGAACACTGTGATTCTGTGATTAAAGGAGATAGACTGCATATGTTTGCCTATCCAAAGACACTGGTAATTACCATAAAGTTGACATGAACCAAAGGTCATGGAAAATGCAGGGTCAAAGTTTGCTTTTTCTTTACTTATGCAAGTCAATTAGAATGTGTGTGCCTCAAAAATATAAGCGCAGGCCCAGGAAGTGCATTTTATCATGTGCTGTCTAATATAAAGTCATTGTTCTTTAATGAATTTATAGTTAGTGAATATATAATATCTTCACTGAATATATTACATATATATAATATATATATATATATATATATTCTGTGAATATATCTATTTTCACTACCTCACTATTCATGAATTTGGATTACCATGCTTTCTATCTCACATTCTTCAATATGAATAATACTAAGTCAACATATTGTTTCATCAGCAGAACTCCCAAGTAATTCCCTCTGCTCCAGAATGCATTTTCTGGAAGTCTTCAGTAAAATTTAATGTTAATTATTATTTCCCTCTGACATTTTAAATTTTCCATTTCAAGTCACTCTATGAATATTGCATTCCTTTTAAATTTAATAACTGAAGGACAGTTATTTGATAATTTTGCTCAGGAAGAATGTGTTATAATCCACGCCTAACCCTATATATAAGAAACGTTTTAAAAGCTCTCTTTGTCTTCAACTGGCCTTTTTACAGTCACATATGAAAAGATAGAATCAAAAAATATATAGCAAAAGCAAACAAAAAAACCAAGCAGCAATGAAATCACTAACTTAGAGAAACTGCATAAAAATGTGCTAAGTTCCTGTTAGTGTTAAGGTTTACATGGGTGCTTACTTCTAAAACATACACTTGTGGTTCTGTTTGTCTGGACTGTCACCTATCTTGCCTTTTCCATCTCAGTCAAGTATATGTTATATAGGCTTGGGATGGGAAGACTGGCAGATTTGTTGTCAGGGTTTTCTGATAATTCTCTGTACTGTGTCTTTGCATGTGTACATTTGTTTAGTGGAGGATAACAATTTTCAAAATGAATGCGTTAATTTTCAACATAAAATAGACTATAGTAATGATAAACATCAACAAAAAAATCCAATGAATAGGTACCACTGACCTTTTCTGTTTCTCCAGGAATCAGCATTACTGCAATGTTCAGCCATGTGTTCCTTTATTACATCTAAGATTGCAAAGTAAAGAGGATTCGTACACATTCTCTCTGCTGTGCCATCAAAGATTAGCAAACACCTAAAGACCAGGTTGCAGGACTAGGGTAGCAAGGGCAAGTTGAACAAAATTGTGCTCCCTGTGCTCCTACTTTGGGAAGGTGGCACTGCCCATAACTAAGAGTGGTAACAGATGAGGAAAGATGGACACAATACTAAATTACAGCACAGCACAGTCCCAGAATATGAATCCCAGAATATGAAACTAAATCCCTGATTACAATTTTTGCTAGAAACATTTGTATGCTGAGGATCTATTAGATGTAGTCCAAAGAAACTTTGAGGAGAGAGAGTAGCACAAGGATGTCTGTTATATGTTAAAAGCTGATTGATGTATTTCTTATAGTAAGAGGTAAAATGGGATTATTAAAGCTGGAATTGTAACTTTTTAGAAGATGATGCATCTCGCGGTATAAGCTTCGAGAAGCCGTATCACTTATAAGACCCTGTTTCATTCTTTGACCATAAGTGATCAAAACCGGCAACTGGTTAAGAGTAAAATATAAACATCTCACAGAGTTTTCCAATTTCAAAATAATTATTTGAAACAAATATTAAAGGATCATAGGTTCTATGACCTGATGTTTCTCTTTGCGAATAGTCTCCTTTGTAACACAGTCACATCAGCATAAGCATACAGGTTTATAATGGGGTTAGCAGTAGAGCACTGCTCCAGACGCAAGAATTACAAATCCAAGTTTGTGATTCTTTACATGATAATAAAAATCTCTTTAGGTCTCATTATTAGGGCTAACAAAATTTGTATATAATATTTTTCTGCTCTGGAAACAACAGTGATACTTTTTCTTTGTTAGTGAGGGCTCTCTCTGAGCTCAGCATTCATTTGTGTTTGCTTGACTTTTCTTCTTCTGCTGCAAAAGAAATTTTGTCTTTAATAGGAGTCTGACTGGTCCCATTCCTGGCTAGGAAAAGCATCGTTAAGTCTCCGTGTTGTGGCCCTAAACTCTCCTATCCATTCCCTAGATCCTTTGTAAAGGCAGTGTGATTCATTCACTTGGTTGAAAAGATGTTCATTTCTCCGTTGGATTTTTCTTGTTTGAAAGAGTGTTAGAATCAATAATCATAAATGGGGCCTTAGTAGAATTTCTCTTTCATTCTAACTTGGCTGTAGCTTTTATTTTCATTAAACATGCATCAAACTGTGACCATACTATACAGAATCTTCTGGGTAGGAAAGAAAATAAATAAAAGTACTCAAAAACCTCCTGATGTTTACTTAGACACTTGGAAAAATGACTCTATTCTGAATCCAGTGTTCATTTTTTTTCAAAGCTGTTCCATATGATTCGGCACAGTAAACATAGTTCTCAGAACTGGATATTCACAATTCAAAATCCACACTCATTGTTTGACAGTGGTTAAACTAATAAGATACTGACTACTGTCAGTTTAATATTATTCTTTGAAATAAAAAAGGGAGTTCTAAAGAATATAATAATTTAATATTTTCTGAAATGGCACAGGCAAATTTATTGCACCTTATCTCAAACTCTGTCTAATATTGGTGTGCATATAATGAGATCTGTATTTAGTTTAGGCAGTTTCCCAGAGAAAATACAAAGTAAGAGAAATTGAGAAAAATTCTATAGAAACACAAAAAAAATCTGGATGATATTCAGGAAGATGACCTATGTCAGTGAGACTTCATTATCTTCTTCTAGAACCACAGCTTTCTGGCTTTGTCTCTCATTTTTAAAAGTATAAGTAGCCAATAACCAAAGAAAATAGCTGTGCAAGGTTGGCACCATCTGCCACTGTCATGAATATGCTTGGCTTTTTGTTTTCACTTCTGTCCTCTGAGTGAAATAAAGGAAACACACATTTTACTTTTTTTACATATGCAATGAGCTAGTTACCTTCTCCAGGCTGCTCCTTTATCTCCTACTTGATGAAGGAAAGCAGTGTAGACAGTAAAATACTGAATAATAGGCGGCCGGCAGCATTTCTTGAAAGTTGCTGTAAGAATCACTTTTTGGTTACATGCAGATTTACTATAATGACTGCTTTTCTGTGCCATTTATGAATATGATTACACAAAACTCTCACTTCTGCTGTTATTGATAAACAATTATAGGAAAAATATTTTGTACAAGGAAGACAGAACTGATGATCTTCTGTTACATGTCATGCAAGAATGACATGTGGGTGGATGCTGCAGTTCTAATGTTGAAATGTCTTTAATTAGAACTGTTGGGACTTTCCCTCTCGTGTTTCATTTACAGTTTCTTCTTCTTTCTTTTATCTTTTGTAGGTTTTTTTTCTATCAAGAGCTCTCAAATGTCAGTTCACATTCATTTCAAATTACTGAACTAGAAGGTTGCTCTCTTTTGTCTTCTATTAGTATTGTTATAATATATGATACAATACTCATTATATAAATGTATATGCATTGCTTATTATCAAAAAAGAGTTATGAAAGTAAAAACATTATTATATCGTTATATTATATCCATTCCACCTTTAATATTAGTGGAGTCACTGCTGCACTAAACATGAAAAAAGTATTGCAATATTAACAGAAGAATTATGTCTAAAATTACAAAAATATTAATGAATTAAGATTATTTACATTATATCACAGTAGTATGTAGTATGCTAATTCAAAAAGTAGCTTCAAGGCTGTTAAAATGTATGTCCATTCTACCTGCTAACAGATCTTAGAATATTATGCATTAATTCAATACTTTTATGCACATGCTATCATGAATGTTTATTAAAAAAGGGCAAAGATTTTAAAGGTCTGACACTATTCATATCAATCATATTACTTCATAGAAAGTACTGTTTAGTAGCTGTTAAAGATAAAAATTCGAGACTAATTTGGGATTTATTCTGTGAACCCTTTCGTTCAGATTCTGCAAAACTGCACACAGTTGTTTAAAATTTGAATCCTTGCAGTTCCTACGTAAGAGTGCGAAATGTAAAACAATTCACATGCTTTTCTTTATCTATTAAAGTGATGAATTGCATACTTCAAAATTTTAAAAAGAACAGTTTATCCATCCTAACTATAGAGTATCTTTACAAAGACAACAGTGTTTTGCAAAAGAATTCATTTAGGAAACAGTCACATGACCTTTTTAACTGCCTTTAAGATAGCAATAAAATTGGCTCAGTCAGCCAGTCCTAACGAGGAAGAGAGAGAAAACATCAACCTTTTCGCTTTCCTCTATCTAATTATAAACAGCATTGTTAACTGACTCCAAGATCAACTGAATCCTAATTGACCTCATACACTGTACAGTAAGAGATAATGAGAACTGCCAAATTAAATATTAAAAAAGTTAACTGTAATTAATGTCTTACCTCTTCATTTTTCATTTAATTATTCTGCTCTTCGCAATCACAACTTTTTCTTTAAGAGCCGTTGTCAGGCTGAAATTTACCAAAACTGGGCACATGCTAGCAAGTCTATATTATGTGTCCCTGAAAAGGAGCAGTCAGTGAGATGGTGAAATTCAGTGGGAAATAAACAGTGATGACTTTGAAGCACATCCTTTAATATCTCTTCCAGTGATCTATGGAATTACTCACTTTTCTTTGAAAACAGCATGCTCATGCCTAACAATCTGAGTTTTAGTTATGTTTTCAAAAGCTTCTCCAAAGACTGTAATCCTGCAATTATTTAAATGAATACCTTAATTTAATTCCATATTGCTCTCCTGTGCTCATATAAACTGATAGAACTATTAATATCACTAAGAATTGTAATTATTTTCACAACTTGGTCCTAAATCTTTACAAGATTTTACAGCTGTAATATTTTTAATAATCATTAATGGAATTGCCATACACAGAATTTATACTGGCAAACAGATTACCTAGATTTCTAGCTACCTAGATGGGGCATGCAGCTTCATGGGGTTTATTACACAACTGTATCTGCCATGTCTATTTCTTATAACTTATAAAACCTGAAGCCTTTCTCAAATCTTGCCTTACAGACTAAATTCTTAACAGTGATAGTATTCTACACATATTACTATTCCCTATGGTATTAATATTCCCTATAGTTAAAGTTATTTACTTTAACCTATGTATTTATGCCCAATACAAACATCTGTCTCGTACAAAATCGATCTTAACATAAGAAAGCAAGTACAAATGTTTAAAAAATGTAATCATCACCTTCCAACATTTTACTCATCACTTGTGCTTAGTATCTATATTAATGTAACATCCAATCAACCCAATTAGATCTTCCACATTCGCAAGATAAATATTGTATTAAGACATAGCTAAGTTTTTACAAATGAGGTTTCTTCTTAAAAAATTGCTTATTCTAGTTCTGATCGAGTGACTAGGTTGCTGCAATTCTATAATATTTCATTTTATAGTCCCCATTAGATACTATTACTATTAGTAATTACTAATAGTTACTATTATTTCTAGCTCTATATTGCTGTCCTGCTTCAGTTTAATTTGTTGTATTTTTCACCCATTACTACCTGAATCTCATTACAGACTTCCTACATGGCACTTCAGTAACGCAAATCATCCTCCAGCAGGGGTGATACTTCTAATCAACCTAATTTGCATGATTATTCAGATAACATCATGAATCTAGAAAACTAGGCTAAAGTGGTTACTGTTCTTGAGCCCTTGAAAGAGTGAAAGGAAGGCATTTATTTGAGGGAAAAATATGGTAATAAAGGGGAAGTCTACCTTTTCTGAGTTATTATCCCTTCAAAATCTCCCCGACAGAGAGTTTTTATCTCTATCTGTCGTTTCAGAAGGTATATAATGTTTTTCAGATTTTCTAGAGTCCCAGTAACTTAATTTGCATGTAGGTTATATTTTCACAGCAAAATGAGACCATAGTCTGATAATACATTAAAGACAGCAGCATTATTGGCTTAACATATCCACTCTCTAAAAAAAGGGAAATTTGTCTTATAATCCACAATCAACTGCATTGGCACAACTGAGAGATGGTTATGTAGTACAGGAACATAAGAAGGAGCTGGAGATGGGAACTGGAGGAGCCAGAAATCAAGGCAGTCTTAGTGCCCAAGGCAACCAATACTCAAGTCATAGTCTCAGCTACAATGGTAACATACACTACTGTAATTGGCATTTCTTATCCTTGTTACCTCACAGAAATGCAATGGCAAGGGTCCCATCCTCCAGCACAAAACAGATTATAAAATCTATAGGGATTTTGGATGGCTAACCCATGCTAACTCTTTTTCTGCTGTTTTCACCAGTGTTGTTACCTCTGCAAACTAGTATCTACAGTAATAAGTACTCCTTTCATTTACAGCATAAATATATCCCCATCTTTGTTTTCCATCAAGGTTGTAAATCAGATGAGATTTCTAAATTTTAAAAAGCACAGTATATTAAGAGAATAATTATTACTTCAGACAATAAATGATGACTGGCTATACTTATGTTTCTTACTACTGAGCAAATAAATAATAGCATAAGGAAAGAAACTGAATTCACAGTGAAATCATAAAATGTACATTTCTTACATTAATTTATGTAAGAGAAAAGTTCCTTTAAAAATGCAGATATAAGCATTTTTTAAATTAAGCACACTTTAAAAAGTGTGCATTTTATATGGATCAAAATGTGTCTTGGTATTTTTAATTTTAGGCCAAGTGGTTAAAGATATTTTGACACAAATGTTTCAAGTGTGAAATCCTCCACATAATTTCTCAAGAATCTCTTTTGAGTTAAAAAAACCCCCTGATTTCTGTAATTTAAGATATGCAATACTAAACTTTATAACAACAAAAGATGTAAAGATCTCTAGATAAATACAGGCAGCAGACACTAATGTCAGTATTACAGACAAAACTATTAAAATAATTTTTATATGAAAATAAAGCTATAGACTAAAATCTTAATTTTCACCACAGGACAGTTTGCACAAAAATGTTGTTTAAGCCATCACTTTGTTTCTTTTTTCTCCTCCCTATAATGTGACATTCTTCGGCTTATTCTTTTTTAAACCAACATTATAGCACAATTTAATTTATCTGACATTATTTTTATGTTACATGTTATAGTCATACATTTATAGTAATTTCTCAAATCTGTGATCTATAAAATCACATCTAATCAATCATCCTGATTGTAAAATCAAAGCATTTTTTACTATATTGTGTTTATTTTAAGATTTGTAGCATTATCTCTTCTAAAAAATCTTGTGATGTACTTAATAATAATGGGAAAAGCCTAACTGCAAGTGAAGACATTTTGTTGTTAAAACCAAGAGATTCAGAGTACTGAATTCCTTTTCAGTGTACCTTCTCATAGTTCTATAATACCAAGTAAAATCACAGCTAAGTATCAGGTAAATCCAAGTTTCTAAATTCTTTCTTCCAAAGAGGAGACTATATGCTGTTCAATATTTTTTTTTTTTAGTATGATGATTCTTTTCAGGTAGGATATATTATAAGAAAAATGAATACAAGGATCAAATGCTAGCCTCAGATAGAAAGGAATTTTAAGATAACCAGAAGAATGACTATGGGTATGAGAAACATTTGTTTGCAAGATACAATGGTGTTTTAAGCACATACCTAGTGCTTTCTCCACATGCTGAGTAACCAGGCTAATTAAAAAGCCCATACAGCTCTTGTTAAAATCTGTTCAAATTTTTGGAGCACCTGTTATAACAGAATGCCCACAGACTTGATAGTTTAGAGCCAAGACACCTGCTACCTTATGTCTCACAGTATGTTCAATTTTATACTGATAGTAAAAAAAAAGTCCACTTTCTGACATTTAACAATCTCATAAATGATGAGAAATAAATTGCAAAATTTCGTAATTTAACCCTTGACTGTCACTTCTCTTTACCTATAATTTCTTGTGAGCGGGTAGTACAATGTACTTTTGGAAGTGTCTCATTTCTTTGTTGCTGAATTTATTGTATGTTATATTACACTGAGCAGAGTGCATAGTTCTTGCTATGCTTTGTTCCATAAATCTTAAAGCTTTGACTAGTATATAAGTAAATATAGCTTATATAAATAAATATGGCTTATGTGAAAAAGGGAATGTGCTTCACACCTGCAGTAAAATCCAGTTAGTATGTATTTATGTCTCCTGAACCAGACTTTCTTCTCCACTACTAATCAATGACTAGAATATACTGATGAACCAACTACATTTTACTCCAAAACTTTCTTTAAATGTGATTTGGCAATATTAATAAAAATGTACCTCAGCCGACAATTTTGTTAATAAACATATATAAGCCCTGATCTCTCTAGAATGGAGGTATATTCCAAAAAGGGGGACATTATTAACAAATAGTAACCAACAGGTGTAAAAAGTAGAGAAAGATTTGATTATTAAAAAAAAAATCATTATCACAATAGCCTTTTGAAAGTGATCGAAACTTTGTCAACATTTATGTATATGACTAATTTTACATGTATGTAAATAGAGCATGTGAGTATCTGCAGGATCATGAGTCACCTTTTGTAGGTATCTGAGTCATGCTGGAACCACTTCGTGTAACTGATTTCACCGGGAACAGGATTTCTTCTCTGGATTCTTTAAGAAACTATTGTATTTATGTAGCCATAGCTATTGGGTCAATCAGACTTCAGTATTTAGGAAGACACTGGAAATCGAGTTTGCTGAAGAGACTCCACGAGCAGGCCTTGAAGCCAGTTTGCTTTGCTATTCTGCAACTTAGATCCATAAAAATATGGATTTATATATTTTTCAGAATGCTTTAGATATACTGATGAACAGAAATACAAACCTCTCAGCTTCAGAACTACATTTTCTTAGATGAATGTTTGAGACCTCACGCACTAAATACCAGGCATCAAATTATTTTCGTATTAAGATATAAAACAAACTTGGAGAAAAATGTGAAACAACACCCATGGGAAGCACTTTGTATATCTCTACTTTTGTTGTTTAACATTTCTACATGAGTACAAGTAATAGTGAATGTAACCTGGGCCTCAAAGCACAATTTAAAAAAGTGTTGTGTGAAATGAGAGAAGTGAAGCAAAAATGACAGTCATAAACCCAATAGCATCAGCACAGTTCTTCAATGGGTATATTTAATTCACTCGCAACATTTAAAAGTGCATGGTGAATATTTTGCCAAGAACAATTGACTAATACTTAAACAATTCTTTAAATTCTTTAAATATTTCTTTGTAGTTCAAATTTCATTTTCACATATATTTTCTATGTATTAGAAGCAGAAATGTTGTTTTAGCACATCCCATTTCCATTTAGAATTTATCTTAATTTAAGTTTAGAAAACTAATTGGCAACAGATATTAAAAGTTCTTGCAAGTTTTGTAAACTGTTAGTTGTGGGAATTACATTTTTTCCATACTCTGCCTATTGATTTGCCTTTGAGATGAAATGCATCAAGAAAGAAGGTGACAAGCCTTTGTTAATGCCTCTGGGATGAAATGCTGCAGCTACAGACTACTGTTGATAAACAGATTTTGAATTAATTAGTTCTGCATAATTATCTGACTTACCAAGTCTTAAAATTGAATGCAACTGGTCTTCATACATTTGTTTATACACCTCCTGGCAGCCATGAACAATGCTTTTATTTTATAAAAGTTCATCAATTGAAAAACCTAATTTTAAACAAGGTAATAATAAAATAGTCTGCTACTGTAAGATGGCATATGGCAGAAAAAATATTAGTTGCAGTTATTTTTGTTGAATTCCAGAGGCAAGTAGGACAGCTTTGCAAAATTCAGGTCAGTCTGTTGGCAAATGAAGAGATGGGCTCTGTGCTTATAATTTTTTTCAGTATGTGCAGTAAATTCTCCTTGCCTTATGTACTTTACATCGATAAAGCTAGACAACTAGACTTCAAAATTGAGGGGAATTAAGAGAAAGGCACTCTGTACTTTCCTGGATTGACTTGGAAGTCATGGATTTGAACCATTTCAGATTGAAGCAATTTAAAATATTGAAATGTTAAAGCTATATCCCTCATAGTGTTTTGAAAGATTAGGTACCTGTGGATATTTTGCATTTATTTATTTTTCTGCTAAAACCTGACTTCAAAGCTCAAGGTCACTCTTGCCAAGTCTTAAAAGGCTGTTAATATACAAAATAAGAACAGAATTTTGTGACTATAATCTCCATTTTAAATTGCTCTTGTCTCTTGTTCTTTTCCCTTTCTCTTTTCTTTTTTTTTTTTTTTGTGTGCGTGTGTATGTGTGTGTCAAAGACAAAACATGGAGAAAAAAAATTCTTGTGTTTCTACCTTCTGGTTTTTGATTTTGCTGGAAGAATTCTTAGAAAATTTGCTCACTCTCTACACTATTCAAATGACATCCTTTCCTTCTGGTCAAAAAGAACATGTTGTAACTAAAATTCTTTCGTTTAATTGTTCCAACATCACTCTCCTGTGATTTCACCAGTTTTCCAATTCTGAACAAGTCCTTGAGGAAAGATAAGATTCATGTTCTTAATATAAAACAAACTTTAAGAAGTTTAGGCTCTAATGGCCAGGAAGTAATACATGCAAGTATGATTGTATTTCTCTTTGCGCTTTACTGTATGCAAAGCTCTTGCATCGATAATTCTAAGGAGGAGCACATGGGACATGAAGTCCTGACAGATATAAGCAAATTGCATTATTTGAAATATTTCATTTTTAAAGTGTATGTTGTAATTTATACAAATTAAACGTCCACTAATAATTAGGATTTCAATCTTGTAAGTTAGAACAGCATTTCAGTCCAATTTCTTTGATATTCCAGAGAAGAAAAGTTTATTTGAACCTCAGCAATCTCAAAAATTTCAAGGAACAGATGATGTCAATAACCATATAATCACCATAACAAGACAGCCACTTGCATTTAGTATAAGGAAGCTCTGAACTTCTCTTCAACACTTCATACAGAATTTGATCAATGCACGTGAACAGCAAAACCAGAAAGTGGAAGCAGTGTTACCTTCACTCCTCAAGTAAACCCAAAGAAGAAAAGCAAGTGATTTTCAATTAAAAGTTTTGACAGAACATTATATCCATTAAGAAACACAGTATTGAGTGTACAACTTTGCTGTGAATCACTTCCCACCCCATCCAGTACTCTCAACTTTCCTTTTCTGCTAATGTCATTAAATTTCTTTCTCCAGTCCACAATTCTCCCACTTATTCCAGATGTTGCTTCCTTTTTCATTCAATTTTTCATCCAGTATTTTCTTCCCTAATATTCACAAGGATAGTAGGTGTTATATCTGAACCAAAAACATCATAAGAGGAAGATGACTGCACTAAATACAAAGAAAGTGGGCTCATCTCAGGCCGAGTGCACTGGGTTACAGCATAAACAGTCATTTTGTGTGGGATGGTAGCCTAGTCATCACAAAGAGACATCATGTTGATTTAGTTGATTTCTGTCCTAGTTAGAACAGCTGGGACCGGTTCATCACTGGATGGGTGTAACCTAAAACTGTGTATTTTATAGCCTTCCATGCCATTTTCCAGAAATTGTTGTCAATAGATCATTTACACCCTCTGCCCAGAGCAGCCTGACTCCTCGGGCTATAAACTAGGCGTTAAGAGGTCTGCGAGATAGGAGGGTGCTCCCTGTCCTCACACCCGTTGCGGAACTCCCCGCCCTGAGGGAAATACTGGGCATTCCTGCCTGAACTGGAGAATATATAATCTTGGGAGTCTTGGAGGTTTTTTAACCACTCGTGGGATCCAGAGGAAGGCTGCAGACCACCACTCTCAACCACCAGTCTCGACCGGACTGCAACAGCACTCTCACCAGCAGGTTTTCCCCTCTCCCTTTACTTTGGACTCAGGGGGCCCAAAGAACACCACTTTGTTCATGTCCCAGGGTGCTGGGTTATACATTTGGGTTTTGTGGGTTAAAACCAATTGTTGTCTGTATAATCACACTTTTTGTATTATTTTATTAAATTGTTATTCTGACTTATAATCTCTCTTTTTGAGTTGGGTTCATTTCCCCTGCCGGTTTACCTTTAAACCAGCACAATTTCTAAATTAACCAATTTAATTTCTAGATTAAGGTGTAGTCAAATATTTAAACCTGCCAGAATGCTTACAACTAAACCAGAATCAGAAGAATTTTCAGAGGGATGACAAAATCTATGCCAAAAAGTATAGTTTCAGTCAAATTCTCAGTCCTTGCCCTAATTCATAATTCATTTCACATCTCAATTACGTATTTCAAAATCTGCCCTGATAAATTGACACAGTCCTCTACTGCACCAGCTATTTCCAGGATATTATTCCCTTATGCCAAAAAGCGCACATCATTTTCCAGCTTCAACTTGCAAAAATATGGACTTTTCCAGTCTTCATTGGAAACTACTGGGACAGAGTGATACTGGTTTACTCTGTCAAGTAGCAAAATAGATTTGCGGGTGATAGTATTTGTCATTCAGTGAGATAAAAACATTGCATACTTGGTACATTTTATGCTCTGTAAGTACAGAAGATGGACATTTCATCAAAGAGATTTAATTTTAAGATTAAGAAAGCTAAAAAAATAAATACACTGAAGTTCAGTATTTATGCAACATATCAGCAAATACACTTAATTTCAATGATTTTTATAAAAAATTTCCACATTATAAATATAATATAGTTTAACTGATCAAAGACATTCTCTAATACAGAGCATTCTTAGTTTGGGGGGTTTTGTATTTTGCATCTATTACATTTAATATGCAAGCAACATTGTGGTCTTCTGCACCTCATCTGAAAATCAGTTAAATGTTCTTGTCCAAAATCATGTCAATAGTCATACGTTACATATGACCATCAGTAAATGAGAAGAAATACTTAAATTAGAATTAATTATATATCACAGTTAGAAAGAAAGGTCAGTACATTAACTGTTAAGCTAAAGAAATGGCAATTTTTATTTCATGGTTCAATTTAAATTATATTTTGGATATAGTTCACTCCATTTCCATGAAGTTGGTTTTCAAAAGTGTTATGAACTTGAAGTGGTTAATATTTTTTTTATATGCTTTTCAACTTGGCTGAAATTATTGTAATGTGACTATATATTGGCTTGATAAGAGCGACTTAAGCATTTGTAAGACTCAATAACAATGCTACAAAAATATATACCTGAACTTATGTCTTTGCTATCTTGGTATGTGAATACAAAACACTTTTTGCCCATGTCCACAGAATTACTTCAGCACTATATATCCTGTCTGCTTAGCCTGTTACAGGCTGTGGAGTCTCAGAATATATCCATGGTTAGGGCTGGGCTGGATTTGATATGTAGACACAAACCACACACAACGGTTCAAAGCCAAGAATGGTTAAGGACAACTATAAAGCCTGAAATGGACCAATATGGTGAGCTTTCCTCTCCAGGAGTTTTTCTTTAGACCACTTTCATTTCCACTGAATAGCTGTGAGGTTTGAGCACAGACACTTGAGGTACTGCATGGTTCCTGCTGACTGCTGGTTTCTAGGAGCCAGGAAAGAAACTTATGAGCAGGAACCTGACTTGAGACTAGGGACAAGAGTATTTCTCTCAGAGAAGGGAGACCTGCATATAGGTCCCTAATCTACAGGACTTCTTCTTTTTTCATTGTTTGTACAGTAAAACACAGAAATAGAGCATAAGTTCTTGGGATGGGCAAGGAATGGTAGAAAGAAAGATTTCTTTGAGAAACTTTGAAATTTAGGAATTTTGACTATCTGAACTTCTAACACGGTGTGGGAGGGAAACACCTCAAATGTAAAGACATGCAAATTTTTAAACAGCCTTTCTCCTTTAACACTGATGTAGGTGTGCTGTCCCTTTCTTCATTATTTTACTCACTAAATATACAGTGTCCCATCTATTGTGATTGCCATTGTGGGATCTGTATACAATAAAAACAGTTTCTTCCAGTTTCCAATTCCTAGAGTTCTCTAAGGATTGAGGTACCTAGTAGACACGATACACTAGTATAAATTTCTGAATTAGTAGTAATGTCCTGAGAACTCAATATTGCTATTAGGAGCTGGATGCTGGGTGAAGACACACTCTGGCACTCAGCACGCGATGGCAGTAGCTTGCTCTCACAGCACCTCCTGTGCAGAGGCAAACAGAGTGGGAGGGCAGTGGTTTCCTGGGACACTGAATGTTAGGCAAGGCCTCAGGACTTCTCTTCACATCTTCTGTGAGTCAGAACAAGGAAAGTGGTAAAAATAGGTATGTGGGAGGTGGGGAAATTGCATTATAGTTCTACTTTAATTGCAAATGGATCATTCAAGTCACGGTGCCTTTACAGATACACAATTTTTTATTGTGCAGAAAATAGCAATTGGAAGCTTAAGAAACTGCAGAAACTAGCAGTGCTAAATGTGGGATAATCCTAAAATGGGTGGGTGTCAAGTTTGTCTACATGATGTCAAGGGATTATAATTTTTTAACAGAAATCATGGTGGTCATTAAATTGTTCTTTTCTGCTGGATTTCTTCCCCCATGAAGTTTACTCTCACAGACACTTAAAATAAAACAAACAAAATAACCCCAACAAATTGATTAGTTGCTTTAAGTTCAACCTTCTCTTGAGTCTCTGTCTGAAGATTATCAGAACTACATTTGAAATACACGTTTTTCTTAAATTATATTTTGAAGGAAGATTGTAATTTGGGATTTTCATGCTTTAATACATGACTGTTCTTCAGCCATATCTCTGAAAGACCCTCACTCGCTATACTGACCCTGAAAGTGGAGCCCATGTGTATCTTTACCCCAGGACAGACTGATCAGGGAAGCCTTGTATTTGCTATGCTTTCAGAACCTACAGTTGAATGCAAGTTATAGTTGTAACAAAACTTTTAGAGAAAAGAGCTGGTGTTGTCATAAGTAATATTAAAATATGAATGTAGTTGTAATGACTATCATATAAAAATAATATAAGTATAAGGAATAGCAGCTCAGTTCAGAATTCAGCAATAAAAAGGGCATCTTAAGTTATGTTTACAAGTACACCTGCCATATGCTACATTTAGGGAAAATCGTGCTAATTACTTTGCGAAGACATAGAATTTTTTCAGATCTCTAGGTATAAAAAATACCTGTTCTTTGCAATAGGACTAGCTTTGCAAGATTCAGAAACTAAAACAGTTTCAGGTGTTTAACCCCACACACTTAAAGACCTAACAATACAACAAATCAGAGTTGAACCATCTGACAGTAAAAACAAGACCAGTACATACTTCTGAGAGCCAGGGTCTGGGGGACATATCTATTTTAGGACTCATTATTTATTTATGCCAAAGAATACGCTTAGTGATTTACAAAATGGAAAATAAAAAAATTCCTGCTTTGAAATAGACCACACATAAACCTTGGCTGCTGGAAAACAGAACTGACACAGAAAATATTTGAAGTACCACTAATCCTGTATTCGTAATGTTTCGGCAGAACTTATTTCAAATTCAATGTGAATTACACTTACATAAAAATTACATAATTACCCCCCTGCTCTGTTACATGATTACTACTTCAATTCTTATCTCTGTTATGACAGCACACTAGAGGTCTCAGACTTTGAGAGTTCATATACTGTACAAATACACAGAAAATAATACTGTCATAAAAATTTTAATTTGATTTAAAGAAAATGTGAAGGGAGGAAGAGAATAAGAAAGTGAGGGTCATTTATTTATACAGAGAGAGGGGAAGTACTAGTATACATAAAGGTATGTGTCCTCTATTTTCCTATGACCATAATTTCTATACAGAGTGTACTTCTGTTTCTTGTAATTATTTCTTGTGTTTAATATATATTTTTGGACAGGTTTTGGGGTTGTTTTTTGTTTGGGTGGTTTTGGTACAGTTTGGAGTTTTTTAGCTGCAATTATTGTCTGAATTCTTATTGATGTAGTCAGGTATGTTATTGCTCACTGCCTTTCATGTCATATACATGTATATTTCTAAATGTCTTTTCCACAAGGGTAGCTTCCGTTTTTGAAGCATAGTTAATACACTGTATTACAGAGGAGACATATGCAGGGATTTAATTCATTCTTTTGTTTTGTGTTTATTTTTTTTCTCTTAATTTAAAGCAAAATTAATTCAGACAGAATGTCTAGAGTTGATCTTTGGTTAGGAAAAAACATGATTATTATTCATGCAGCAGTGTTTATTTCCATCTGTCACCATAGCAGTTCTTTTAATAACTTATTACACAATTAGTTCAATAGCTTTTCTGCTCCTTTGCTACTACTGCACATGAAATGCTCTTATTCCTATAATGTTTTCACTGTCCACATTATACTATCCGTAAGTAAATCTGTTTTGAAAGTTTTAGTGGTTATACTGAATGTATTTCCTGCATAGTTTCTAAGATGAATCTCCTAAACACCTCTAGAAGTTACCTATACAAAATACATACATGATGAATTGTGCAAGATGAAACCAAGGACTATTTCTAGAATCTAATTAATTAGTTCTTGCATCTCAAATCAAAAATAATTTTTGCACCTGCAGAACTTTTATGTATTTCTTCGAGAGGACATGAGGCCTCCATTTCATCTCCAGGGAGGTGGTTGAGATCCTTCAGATCAGCAGCTTTTGGAAGATTCACCAAGGGAGAACGAAATGCATAGCCCTTACAATCCTTCACAACCCCGCAGGCTGAACAGGAAGTTTTATAACAAAAAAAAGGCATGCATGATAAGTTTATATTTACAGAACCAGTAGACCATACCAAAACAAAAACAATAACAGCAAAAACAAAGCAAATGAGTGAAATGTTATTGGGAAAGGAAGGGAGAAGTCAGGAGTGCAGGGGAGAAAAGGACGGGAGACAACCGGCTAGACAGCATCCATGCATAAAGGACCTGGGATCCTGCTGAGCAAGTTCAACATGAGTTAGCAGTTGTGCATTTGTGGTGACAAAGCCTGTATTAGCAAGGGCATAGCTAGGACATTTAGAAAAGTAGTGTAGCACTGAAAAAAAAAAAGTAGTGTAGTCTGCTGGAAGAAGTTGTGGAATTGCCACTTCTTAGACACATTTGAAACTCAAATGGATGAGTTCCTTGCAAACTCAATCTAACTTTGAAGTTGACTCAGTTTTCAGCATGAGGTTGCACTAAATGACCTTCAGAGGTCTCTTCCAACTTAAAAAAATTCTGTGATTGTAAGTATAATGCTACAGAGGTGCATAGTTTTTCTTCATCATTTCTCATCTTTTTGTCTAGGTCTGCTTTGTTAATATTCCCACACCCAGGGAAGAAAATATGAGCCTGAGAGTTGATTCGCTCATTTCTGTTCTTTTTCAAACCATGTATCTCTAAAGATATGATATCCAGAGAATAATTTCCTGCAAAGTCTATCTCACAGAATTTAAGAGAAAAAAAATAAGAATGCAACAGCTAAGGAAGAATCTTTTATTTCTACTTTCTTAAAATATGGGGGGAAAATGTTTTTGATATAAATGTTTTGAATGATCACACTATGGCCATGACATCCATTTAAAAATCTGATTAAAATATATAAATACAGCACAAGTAGATGAAAAAGCAGTTGAGACTGCCATCTGATAAAAAAAATAAAGAGGCCAAGGACATCCATGACCTGTGGAGGTACAGATGAATAAATCTAATTAATAGATACTGGTATTTCAATAGTTGCTATATCAGTAAAAAATACAGAAACCTGTGAGTGCTGTACTGCTGCTTTTTACTTCTCATTGTAGGCTCAAAAACTACCCATCTGCCATTCTGAAACTTCTAACAGTCTCTGAACAGGAAATGTAACTAAAAGTTTTATATCCAGGAGCACAAATGATAGCATCACAGTACCAAAGAAAACAAAGCTCTACAGTTTTATATCCGTAGTCAATGATTTCTGCAGTCGCAGAAGAAAGAAAATGTATTAGAATTATTCATTATTTTTGGTATATTCTAGAAATGTTACAGTCTTCTGAGTGACTCCATGGATGGTCTACTGAAGAAGCCAGAGAAGAGCCACACTAGCCAGAAATAGCAAAAACATCGAAATTTTAAATCTCTCCTGGCTACCTGGCTTTAAAACATTGTGCAAATAGTAGCAGTAACCAGTATTCTTCAGCTTCTACCAATACTTCTCGTCAGACAGCTTTTCCTGAATTTACCCCTCCTCAAGGGATGTATTTGAGAAAGATCCCTTGGTTGCCAGAGATGAATGCTATGGGATAGGTATGATGCTCTCCTTTGTCTCTCATAGGTCAGAACATGATATCTTAAGCTGAAGCACACTGCTGTTGTAAAATGAAGATAACCACTGTTTTATGGGCAGCTGGCAGCCCATATGCCAGAACTACCAGATTTGAGTAAAGGAGTTTGGACTAATCTAGTAAGTGTGCTATGGGAGAAATGTGGGGAGATCCTGTAATGTTTTATTGTCCCAAGTGAAATGCCAGAAAATGTAGCTATTTTGGCATGACCTGAACACATCACTGGGAAAAAAGGGACCCTGACCATACGAAACTTGATTTTCACCAAAGCATGTATCACTTTTTTCTCTTCACTCCTTTTGTCAGACATGGATTCTTTTCTTTCTTATATCTTATGAGACTGCAATTCTTTTTGCTCTTTCTGAGGCTTTTTGGTTTTTTTTTGTTTGTTTGTTTAGTTGGTGTGTTGTTGGGTTGGGGGTTTTTTTGGTGGGTTTTTTTGTTGTTGTTTTGGGGGTTTTTTGTTTGGTTTGGTTTTTTGTTTGTTGTTTGGGGTTTTATGTATTTGAGATTTAGCTTTCTTTTTCCATTCAAAGTTTAGAAACAAAGGCACTTAGAGACATGTCATTTCTAAAGGAATAGGTCAGCTTCTTATGAAAATCCATGGTTTATAATAGAGTCTTTCTCTATTAATTATTAACTTTGTGCAAATACATTTGGATTATAGGTTTTATTTCTATCACACCTCTTCCTGCAGAAGTTCTTTTTAGCATATACCTTCAACCCTGACTTCCCAGTGTACTCACCCATCCTCTGTGTTACTTGTGCTGAAAAAAAGATAATTTTGCAATGCTAATTACGTTCACAGAATCACGGAATATGCCTAGCTGGGAGGGACCTAAAAGGATCGACTCCAACCCTTAGGCCTGCACGGGACCATCCCCAAGAGCCACACCATGTGCCCAAGAGTATTGTTCAAATGCATCTTGAACTCTGTCAGGCTTGCTGCTGCGACCACTTCTCTGGGTAGCTTGTTCCAGTGCCCAACCACCCTCTGAGTGGTTTTCTAATATTTAACCTAAATTCATGGCTAGGCTTCGCAAACACAGATTTAGGATCTAACCTAAATATTTTCTAATATTTCCCCTAAACCTCCCCTGACACAACTTCAGGACATAATATAGAAAGACAACTCAAATCTCAACAGTATTTTCTAATAATACTTTCACACCTGAAAAATGGATATTGCTACAGCTGGACAGAAGCTTCAGAAAAGTAAGATTCATGAAAACAGTGTGACTTCAAATAAGACAGGAGAGCTTCAGTCTCTCAAATACTGATACATGTCAGAGTTGTCTGAGTTAGAATACGCAAATGTAGTTGTAACACATGCTTCATGACTATTCTAATACAGAGGACCCTAAAAATCTCTTGTTCATTGAAGCTGAAGAAAAACTGGTACAAAAAGTTTAACATTACAAGCACAATCTAGTGAATGGCAGATGAGGAAAGAGTGCCATATGTTTTGTGATCAATATGTTTTTCTCTTTTAAAAGAAATATACGCGTGTATTGATCACAGATTTGTAAAGGTAGTATCCTTTTTTTACATTTAGCTTAAGCATGTAAATAAAAATTACTTACCTGGAAAAGATAACAGGATCAAGCACTTTGACAGAACAAGTCAAATATTTTAACTGATTTAGAATCCCATGGCTTCTAAATAACTTATTTGACTTCAAGTGTAAGTAGCAGAAATAATAGTGGTATCCAAGGGTATGTCGTGGAGAATCAGTAAGAACCTGTATTATGATGTGCATAGAAAGGTATTTGCAAATAAAACAGTTCTCTTAATGTAAAAATATAAAATTATATGATGAGTTGCTGTACTGAGGGGAAATTATAAATTGACATGTAGAATTCTCTCTACAGTAAAATTCATATTTAATAGATGATTGTGAGGCTTGATGAGTGCAAAGGAAAGGTTTTCAAAGGCCCCTTAGTCACCAAGAGATTGCACATAGCAGGCAAACCTATCATACAATGAATTTACTGCACCTTTCTCAAATATCTTGTGAAGTCAATCATTCGAGCTTGGACAGTGATGGAATCTTTTGAGTAGCTTCACCAGTACAGGGGGAAAAGATCTGAGCAAATCAGATAGCCTGATTTGGTGATCTGCCTGAAGGTTTCCCTGCTAGTACAAAAGGTGCAGGTCAGATGACGGTGATGATGGGGGAACTTGGCAAAAATACCTATTCCTGAGATGACCAAAAATTCGAAGACACATAGTGAACAGAATGTTCAGAATGTTGTTATTCCCTTGTGAATAAACTACAGATCTTCCTTTCACAGTGTGCCCAAGAAAAGAAGTTATCATCATCAATACTGGTACACTGGGTATAGGCAAAGAGAGCAGAGAATGCAGCAAGCATCAAGAGAGAGTCTGGTACAAAAGCCATCTAAAGTTGCATATTAAGTTACAGGAGTAGAAAAAAAGAAACCAGAAAAAGTGAAGAGGAATCGAGAAATTCTGTTTTAGTTGTGAGGAAGTGGAATCTATGCACATTTCTGGGAGCTAGAAATGTTTAGCATATATTTATACTGGAAATCACAAAGCCGTCAAACCTGTGTTTGATCTGCAAGCAAACAGAAACCTAATTAGAGTCAGGTATTTCTTGATTATCCTAATTGGAAGAAGCATTTTAATGAGGCAGCTAGAAGCTATCATGGAAACAAATGGCACTAGATCATACACAAGTCAGATAAACAGTGATGCTATAAGCCAAGGTTCCTCTTTGGACTGGCTGCAATTTTTAAACAGGGCAAAAAAAGGGTCAGCAAAGTGTGGAACAGTCATGTGCTAGACCTTAGAAGGGACTCAAAGGGGAGCAGGAGTAACTGGGAAGTCAGATGCAGAAGATGTTAGCAAACTGTCTGTTGTTGTTTATTCATATTCACTAAAAAAAAGACTTTGTATTATCTGACCAGAAAACAAAACAAAGAACTCCAAAACATTCTCAAACATTAATTAATACCTTCATGTAACAACCAGTCACACAAGGTCTCAAACGCTGGCTCACTGCTTCAGTCAGGGAGCTATAGTATAGCCTTTTGGTAAGAACTACATGATTTTGAGAAGTCTAGAATACCAGTACAAGAAATTTAACAGAAAATGTTAATTTAAGACACTATCAAGCTCAATAATGTGAAGCTCACCTTAAAGCACCCTAGCAAGCTTGAGGCTGTCTTAGCTCCTAAGAAAAACCACACAGACTATTGCCAAAAGAAAGGAAAGATAAACTGAGGTTGCAAGTGCTGCTCCATCCATCATTGGTGAAAAAGAGGAATGCAGAAAAGGAGATAAAGGAGACAAGAGCCTGTCATCTCTTAAGCAGAAGCTAAACTGTAACTCATTTAAAAACAAAATAGAACCCACTCTCTCTCCTTGCTAGCACTGCTTTGTTAGTGTTGAGCCAAACACCAAAATTAAATTGTTTAACTTTCTTCTAGACCAGACAAGTGATTACTGAACAATGCCAGGAGATGAATCCATAGTTCCAAGGGCAAGTTATATCCAAGCTGATGCCCACCTACGAGTCTTCAGTTTGTAGTCCTTGGCCATCAATATTCTGTGGAAAAGACTCAGTGTGAAACCCAGCTGTTGTGTGGAGATATTTTCAAAGGAATTTTTGCAGGAAGAACTATGACAGAAAGAAAATCAAGAGCCCAAATCTATTTATGCAAATGCAATAAGAAAGACTTATGAACATTTATTGTTTAGAACATACCATCCTATTGCTTTAGAAATTACATGTTTGTAAATACCTTGTTCCTATACTTTGGATAGGAATACAGGTCTGTAGTTCACCAGATTCTCCTCATTGTCTTTTCAGAAGATAGGCATAGTATTTGTCCTTTTGCTAGTTAGCAGGAACTTTCCCTAACCATCACAACTTTTTAAAAGATTTTGAGAGGCCTCACACTGACGACAACAACTAAGTCCCTTAACAACACCGGGTAAATCCCACCTGTTCCATGGACTTACATATGCGCAGTCTACTCAAACTGATTCTGACTCAGTTGCCTATCGTGGATAGTAACTTTCTGCCATGAACTTTGCTGCTGGAAAGAGACCTGCAAGGCCTGAGGGCAGACCTTGCCAATGAAGATGTCAGCCTTCATCCTCATTATTGGATTGTTTGCCCTGTTCTTCAGGTGGCAACGTTTTCCCAGGTCTTCCATCTGCTGCCAGTGTACCCACACAAGTTTGTTTGGCTTTTTTTTTTTTTTTTTTTTTTTTGCTGCTCATATTCCTTTCAGTTTCAGCCCCAGATCTAGCTCTGGTCTTCCTAATTCCATCCTTGCATACCCAAGCAATGTTTCCATATTCCTCCTTGATACCCTGTCCATGCTTATGTCTCCTATACACTGTCTTTTTGTGCTTGAGTTGCCAAAAGGAAGCTATGGGATTGTCAATTGGTAATTAAAAAATTATGAATGGGCAAGAGACAGACCAAGTTGCAAGACAGTGTTGTTGCAAAATCTGATTAACCTGAGAATATTTTCCACATATGAAATTTACAGTGCGCTATATTATTCCTTACACTTAAATAACTCTGGGTTTCATCCCTGTCCAATGACCTACAAATTCTTGAAATCAATTAGATAACTTAAGAGCATTATTGGGAAAACTACAAACCTGAAATATCGTGAGCAATAAATAAGCACCATCTGCAATGTTTTGTTCAACACATGTTCTAAAAAAACTTTTGAGGTGGTATCTCTATCTTTTTGATACTCAAAAACTTATTGGTGATCCCAAATGACAAATTATGTATCTAATGAATCATGTTGTTTTATTATACATACATAAAAATATGAAAATGAATGTCACAAGAGGGCAGCATTTTTAATAATTTCCAAAAATACTTTTTGTATTTGACAGCATTTCAAATCTTTTAGTGCTTTTGTATTTTCCAAAAACCTATTTTTACCTTTTGTATTATTCATGTAGCCATAAGCTGAGACATGCTTGCTAGCAATGCGTGCATGCTCATCTCCAAGCATTAGCAAGAAAAAGTTAAAAATAGTAGGGAAATGGGACCTGCAGCACACAGGAAAAATCCCAAAAGAACTGGATAAGCTTAAGGTAAGTGGCATTTTTTTTTAATCAAAATCTCCCCCAAACTTCAAGTCAGATCTTGTTTACTCAGAAGCCATTCAATCAATCTTAGCCAAGGTGGTTTTAGGGTTATTTTTAACATTACCCTAGTGCCAAATACATTTAGAAGTCAGAATGAAATAGGAGTGGAGATAAGGAAGAGAAATAAATCTGGTAAAATAAATAAGTCTGGTAATATAATAATTGTATATTCATTACCGTGGTTGCCAAGCTGACATTTCTAGGGCTGTCAGACATCCAAACAGTGTAAATAGAAGTTTGCTTTCAAGTCAATTTATTTGGAAAACTTACAGGTTTAAACAACAATAATTTGGCTAAAAAACCCATCTCATATATTCTAGATGCTGAGTGGATTTAAAGATTTAGTATGAACATTACCCTGAATGTTGTGGAGGAGAAGAAATAGGGTAGTGAAAAATTCGCATGACAGGGAAAGGTAAGGATGGCCAGAGAGGTAACAAGCACTATGCAGGTTAGAACCCAAGAAGTCCTTTCTTTACTTTCTATCACTGCTAAAATCTGCTTCAAGACTCTTTGTTTTTAATCTTCCACATTCCAGTGTCCTTTGTTACTCTTGCAGTCAAGAGCAAGCACGCATCTTGGAAATGGAATTTGTCTTTTTACAACCACAGCCACTCTTTGGAAAGGACTTAAAGCTGGCAACAGTCATGGTTCCTTCAGGTTCCTGGTTGAAAAATCAGATTCATCAATGTCCTAGTTAGAGCAGCTGGGGCCAGTTCATCATTGTGCGGGTGTAACCCAAACTGTGTATTCTACACCCTCTTTGTCATTTCCCAGGAACCGTTAATAATAGACCATTTGCAGCAGCTGCCCAGAGCACACCTGACCCCTCAGGCTATGAGTGTTAAGAAGCGTGTGAGATAGGAGGATGTTCCTATCCTCACACCAATGAGTCAGGTGTGATAACTCTCCTCCAGGGAGTCATTAGCACCTCCACACCCAGCCTGAGGGGTCATGTCTGCTAAGAGCCACCAAGGAATCCAAAAATATCTCACGATTCACAATCACCCATTGTGGAACTCCCTGCTGTGGGGGAAGTACTGGGCATTCCCCTTCAAACCTGAGTGTATATAATCTTGGGGTCTTGGGACTTCTGGGCCCACTTACCAGATCCAGAGGAGGACCAGAACCTCGACCAGACTGTGACCAGCACTCTCACCAAGAGGTCTTTCCTTTTACTTTGGACTCAGGGGGACAATGTGGGGCTCAGCACAGGGGCCAACAAACTGTTCATGCCCCAGGGTGCTGGGTTATACATCTGGGTTTTGTGAGTTAAAACCAATTGTTAGTCCGTATAATTGTATTATTGTATTTTTTTTTTTAAATTGTAACTGTCACTTATAATAATCTCTTCTGAGTTGGGTTCATTTCTCCTGCTGGTTTACCTTTAAACCAGCATAATCATATAGGTTGATCTTGCCATATATACCCCAGTCTGTACCTGTGAATCCCTTGTTACAATGAAGTTTTCTTCATCTCATTATTTTTCTTCCTCTTTGGTCTTTAAGGGCAGGTAAATTCCTATTTTACATATTACTTTTCCACCATGTATTTTTTCCATGTATTTTTCTCCTAAACTATTCAGGTAGCAAAAGAAGAAAATCTTCTTGTCTCCTCATCTCAAGCACCGGGGAAGCTTCTTAATGCTTCCAGTCTATGGGGCTGGTGTTGGTCATGAAAGAGTACGTGTGCTAGAAACATACACAAGCCATTGTGAAGTATTTAACCAGGAAAAGTAGTGGTAGCCACAGAATTAAAAGGCTGCGAGGTTTCTAAGGTATAAGAAGCAGAAAAGGAAGGAGTAGCTGAGTTAGAGAGGGTTGGTGGAGTCTGGGCAAAAGCAGAGCAAAAACTGAGAAACACTTAGCCATAAGCAGCAGAAGATGAAGATGGGAGGACCTAGAAGGAATGGAAAAAGACCAAACAGAAATATCAATGCATACTGAAAGAAAAGAAGCTTTACCTAGCATTGCTCAGCTTTGTTGGCAAAAAATTCCAAATATAGAGGACAATTTCTAGGATGCTTTGCACATTAGTTGGTCATCTAAGGTAGGAATAGGAGTGAAAGCTATGTTTATAATGTAACTGAACACTACTACTATAGATGAAATAATTGCTGTCTGACATCTCTCTATAATTAACCTTTTTCGTTATACTGTATACTCATCTTAACCTCTCATCAATTGCTGGGTTTTTTCCTGTAGTATGAGATATTACACTCATTTCTTTTAATATGAAAGAGGCCAAGAGATTCATTATCGCTGTTTATTATCATTATTTCTAATGATATGATATTACCCCTGGCATTTTACTGTTTATCTACTCAAGTAGATTTGGATTTGCAGCAAGGTCCTGTTTAGACATTGAATGAACCCAACAGTCATGTTTAATAAGTCTTATGTTCTGTCAGAAAAAAGCAGCTTATTACTAATGAGGTGTATTATGTTGTTTAATACCCAAATAAAACACTGTTTCTTGAGTATGCATGCCTGGGGCACAAATCTGACAAACACTTAGGGAAGCAAAATGCTGTCCAAAGAGACAGTGATTAATAAAGACCTGTTGGGGGGGGTCGTTTCCATGTTCTAAAATACTGGCTTTGCTATACTTATTATTTGGAGTGAATCCAGTATGAGGAAACAGTGTGAGTATGCTAGGGAGAGCTTCAGGGAACCAAGGAATAATCACTGGGTCTCCGTCTACTGGCTGAAACGCCGATGTCTTACATGGCTCTGTTGCTGGAAACAAGAAGAAAGATTTGCTTAGTTACTAAAGTGGTGCCTGGGCATCTTCAGTTTCTTTAGCTGGGGTTGAAGCAAAAATAAGCATTATGTTGAACTAGCATTAGATTTTGCATTTCATTCATATAACATGGTGTGGAGCCGGGCCAACTGGCTCCACACTATGGACATGACTTTCACTCAAAGAGAATTTGTATCACTTGATTAGCACCACTTTTCACAAGCCACACTGCGGAACAAAAACCATAATTTCTCTCATTCTTTGCTGGGATACTAGTGTTAAAACCTAAAACCTGATATGTCTATACAAGGATCCCACCTAGCTTTCTCACATCTTGGACCAGTCACATCTGCAGAAGCAATGGTACCTTTTATTAAGCAACAGTCACATAGTCTTCCCTTGTTTTCTTCCATGGAAGTACAAGTTCCCACATAAGAATGCCCTTATTGACTCAGAGACCCCAACAGTAACTAGGAATGGATGCCTAGGGAAGTGAGTTCTATGCACAGAAGATTCTCTCAGTAGTGTACTTCACCTTTCCTACTTCTGCTCCATTTTATTTAAAACTCACTCAACGCACCTTCTAGCCATCCAGAAAATAGAAAAAAGCCCACACCACAGAGGAGTCAGAATATTTTGGTAGAAATACACAGTTAGTGTAATTATTGATAATATTTATTTTCAAACTACTTCCATGTAAAAGCAAAAATTCCTACAGATCTTAAAAGAAACAGATTTGTTATATATTCTGTAGCAGCTACCAAAAAATCAACAAAGAAAGAAAAAACCTACCTTTAAAGTAAATGAATATACAGAATTCTCTCCTATTTATTTCCTTTACAGTAAATTCTACGTAAAATTGTACATGAAGGTTTGTAACTGTGTTTTTCCTATGTTTCCTAATTGCTTACAAACTGTTCAAATATGATTAGTTATATGTTTAGTTTTTCTGAATACAGATGTAGTTTAGGTTTCTCCTTGAGATTCTCCTCTTTTTATTGAAAGAACATTTAATTTTAACATTTATTAAGCTTCTCATCTGTAATCAGTAAGATGGTATTGAACTGATCTAAATACTTTTATTGATATGACAATTTGAAAAATAAAATATTTAAACCATACATTAATTTTAAAATGGCTGGCATTCCATTTGGCATAATGGAAAAGAAACACAATAATTATGTTTTTGCAACACAATTGATGTATTCAAACAGTAGACTTATGATTTAATAGACAATACATCATCTTTAAGTATCTTTATAGTGGAAAAAGAGGCTTAATACTCAAGAAAGGAAATAGAGTGGTATTACTCAAATAAGAAGGAGCTGACTTTTGGACTTTGGAAAGCAACCTGGACATCACATAAACTTGAGGGAAAGAGTAAGGAAGAGGTTGTAGTTATTTGACTGCTTTGCATTGTTCCCAAATGAATGAATATTAATTGAGAATTGTTGTTACACATTTTATGACACTCTGGGTACATGTTCTGAAATCCCATGAGGCCTTGTTTAAATACAAATTAATCCTAAACTACACTTAATTAGCAATGCTGTAGTTGATTTTGCTTTTTCTGTTGTAAGAAAGAATACAATATCTTAGAGTTTTGCTGTTTTCAAATGTTAAAATATACAATGGAGGTGAAGAAGTGATTTTGTAGCTGAATGACTTCCTGGCAGGAGAGAATCTGACAGGATGGCATTTTACTAATTAAGAAGAGTGCTGGACTAACCAGATGGGAAAAATACATACTGAAACTTTTTTTTAATTCATTACTTCTTTTTTTATTCCCACAAGACAATGCAGAAATAATCAGGGACAACGAAGGGCACGCAAAGAAGAACTGATAAGTAAGGAAATTTGCTAGCATAAATACCAATCAGATAGTAACCAAATAATCCTGCTTTAATCAGATCAAAAATTAAGCAGGAATCAGAAGCCACTGATGTAAACAAGACATTTCTATGCTTCAGACCCATCTCTAACTGAAACATACAGTTTGACTTCTGACGAGTCAGTCAGGACTAGATCTAGACAGACATTTTAGGTCCTAAATCCAGTGTGCAGGCATCATTTTGATCCTCAAAAAAATGGAGTTTTTGAGATTTTTCATCTCCTTTAGAAAAAGAGGAGATAACACAAACCACCCCACTGCTAGTGACAAAATAAGAAATTTGCTTTGAAAAATCCCGAAATGCTAAATAACAGTGGGAAGGCCTTTTTAGCTACCTTAAGCTCAACGAAGTCACTGAGGAGTAAAAGAATAATGCAATAATGTAAAAAAGATGCCAAAATCAGAAAAGTCAAAATGGGATAAATATCTACTCTGGTAACACACCTGTAGCAAGACAAAGGAAAGAGAGATCTGCTGGTCAGTGGAGAAAAAGTATGATTAGAGATGGTATCAAAAAAGCTGATACCTTTTTTACTTTTCTTCACTAGAAGGGTCAGCCTCAATCAGCTGGCTAAAATCATTAGTATCAGAGACAAGGGGACAGAATACAGGCTTAGATAAAATACTTTCAAACCAGATGAGCTTGAAGAAATTCCTCTCAGAATACTTAGAGAATAGAATAAAGATGTTTTGGAGCCACTAGCAACAATCTTCAAGAACAGATGAGCTTCTACAAGAAAGAAAAAGGACAGATGACATGTTTATCTATAAGAGCAGAGAACAGAGGAAATCAGGAAATTACATACTGTTCTTCTTTATTTTCATTCTGAAAAAAATACTGGAGCAAATAATTGAAGAACTTTGCTTAAAAGCTTAAGGTTTTGTTCTGTTTTAAGGATATAAAACAGCCGGCATGTGTTTGTTGAAAACTACAGTGGAAAGTCTCAGCTGGATCATATTGTCCAGTTTGTTCAGTATACCTTGTGGAAAATGTGGTTCAACTGAAGAATAATTAGAGATTTAGAAAAAAAATCTGTAAGAAAGAACAGAAGGTCCCTCGGGAGGCTGTGAAATCTTTATCACCAATATAGATCTTCAAAACAGGCAAACATATGTTCGAAATGGTTTAGGTAAAGCTGATGCTGCCTTTGGCAAGGATGGTATCTTGAGAGGGCTGTTCTAAGCACCAGTAAAGTAGAAAACCAATCAGTAAAACTGATTGTCAAAAGCAGCAAAGTGGGAATGACCTACTGCCTACCATGCCATAAAACATGTAAATATTGTTAGAAGGAGACTGGAACATAAAGATTGTATTAGCCATGAGACTGGAGGACTGTAATCTCTGTTATCTGCCCCAATCAGTCCATGTAAAATCTAATTTTCATCTCCAGGAGATGTGACTAGAAAGGATTGAGGACTAGAGAGTTTTACCCAGAGACAGCAGCTATGCTTAAAACATTGCTTTTCAGCAAGCCCCATTACTCTGTGCAGCAAAGTTTTGTACCAGAGGCTGTAGCAGCCTCCACGAAGCCACCGGTACCATAACCCTAAATGCCTTCTGTGGTTCTTGTCTTTAGCTACTCTACCATCTGTCAACAAAGTAGGAAGAGATGGGTTGGAAGATACAAGTGTATCAGGGATTGGACTGATAGAACCGTACCTTATTAGTCTATTACCTCTGACGAATTTGGAGAAAAAATTTAGGATCACCTCAGTTAGTTCCAGGCTATAGTTTAGATGAAATACTTTAAAACAGGGGTTTAGAGACAGATGTCAATTTGGTCGTACTTCAGGGTATGAATGGAAAGGTAAAGCCAAGAACTAGGGAAGGAGGGCCTCTGGTACTTCATTTGCTTACTCCCAACTAACCTGACATCTATGACTTTATCTTTCCTGGTTTTCCTCCTCATACTAAGAGTTGCCTTTCTTTGATGTTCTTTTTGCCTGACGTGCTTTTGTGATCTAAAATGCAGTTGATACTCACTGTTGCAGGGAATGATTTTTTGGTTCTGTCTAAAATTCTACCGTTTAATTTAATACATATGCAGTGCAATCAAGGAGCGCTTAATTGCAGTTATATGATGACACTATAGCAATAGTCAAAACCTGGTCAAATAAGACTATTTCCAAATGTCATAGAGGCAGAAAATAAGACCAAAATGTCACTTAGAACATTTCATCCTAGACCCTGGGTGTTTATCTGCTGATGTAAACTGCTAATTAATACAGAGAAGTTAATGTGTAATAGCTTTTACAAGATTGTTTTGAGTTATCCCATTCTTATTCAGATCTCTGATCCAAGCCAAAATTCTCTTGCATCTTTTTCTTCCAGAAAACCAACAATAAATGGATACAATGCTGGAAGAGCAGGTGTGTTTTCTCTTAGAGGAAGCAGCTATAGATATGAAAATGTCTTAGCAGCTGGTGAATAAGAAGACTGAAGCTGTGCCAGATGAAGTAAGCGAGTGTGTGTGCGTGTGTGTGTGTGTGCACGTGTGTTTTGCCACTAATTATGCAAAAATGCCCAAACCCATTGATCATGTGTTTCTCTCCCTACTTCACCAGGAATAAATCTTGAAGTGTGACAGCTCTTTCAGAAAGTCAAAGTTATTACCAATGATGCATTTTCTGTATTAGAACTGAGAACATACAATGAATCACCCTTTTTTTTTTTCTTTATGCTTTGTGCACATGTTCCTGTTTACTGCATGGTAAGAACAAATGTAATTTGCAAGAAGCTGGTCTGAATTTTTATTGTCATATACTCCACTTATCTTCACAGACAATGAGGTTGTATTCAACCAAGGACAGTGTCAACACACAGTCAGCCACTACACAGTACATGGCTTCAAGCTTCCTTTGCTTAAAGTTGGGAAAGATTTACCATAAAATTCAGAAGGCACAGCTGCTGACTTATCTTTGGTGTATGCAGATATCAAGAAATTTTAGTTAAAACCTGAGCAGCCTGACTGCTCAAATCTTTTTGCTTTATTTGGTTATAGAACTTCACTGCAATTACACATTTTAAGATTTATAGAAACACTCATTTGACCATCTTATTTTGTCTTGCCCACTCTAATTAGTCAACCTTAGACCCACCAAACTCTCATAGGAAGACTAGGAGTAAAAATCAAGAAAAGCACTTTGTTGAAGTCACAAAACCATCTTTTCATTTATAAAATTATTTAAAAATTAACATGAGGAGTTGGAACAACTGTATCACAAGACATAGATGAATGATTCCAAAATACTTTTTTGCTATGCAGATAAACAGAACCATTTATTTTCAAATGCTGCTATAACATACAATCAAATAATGTTGAAAGAAAAATGTGGAAATGTATACCAATTCCATGTATCAGGGATATTATAGATATGGTTTCAGTTTCTCTATCTTGTAAAAATACTTAAGGAGGACTTGTGGTTTTGTTAAAAGATTAAACATGATTGAACCATTTTACTACCTGTTCCTATAAATTTTACTTTAGGAGGAAACCTAGGAAGTTTATTCCATTGTACAGTTTTAACTAGGACAACATTAATTGGTGTATATGGAGACACAAACCCCCTGCACTAAATAAACTGCATTAAATGGTTAGATGCTGCCTCCACTTAAATGATGGGAAAAAAATCTCTCTAACTACTACTCTTCGTGAGGCCTTTTTCTCAAGATCTGTTTTCAATCCACCAATCAAGAAGGTCACCTTGCTGTGTATTTACATAGGCGTACCTTCTGTTAAGCTTCGTGAGCAGTTAGAACGATATTATGAAGTTGATCTGTTGGTCATCACAATTTAACTAGAAATGTAGTCAAACTATAAACAGCATCTTTGAGAAACCAGATAAACCTCACTGGTTATTTTTAATAAACCTGCTCAAAGGTTTTATATTTCAAATGGATATTTTAAAATAATAAAAAATAATTCTGAATGGATTCCAATATCTCGTAGAGCTTCTGCAATTGTAATGCTCCCTATCCTTCTAGAGAATCCTATCTTTTATAGAAGATTGTTTAATGTAGAGAAATTCCTACACATTTGTATCAGCATGAAGTCATTAACATAAGAACATACGTCACATTGGTTCAGACCCATCTTCTCTTCAGCAGAGGCTAGAAATCAATGCCCTGGGAAGAATAAGAACAGGGCAAGCATATGTAATACTTCCTCAGAGTCTTCTCCCAGCTGCCAGCTATTTTCAGGTCAGAGAACTTCCTGAGACTGATGCTGCCTGTCTCTTTAGTTTCCCACAGTGAATCTCTCAAGTATTTACTTGTCCAATCTCCCCTTGAACACATCCAAAATTTTCACATCCTGAACAGTTTCGACAAGAATTTTCATAGGTATACTAACGCAGGTCCATTAACTTAATGACTTTGCATCAACACCTGTCTCTTCCTTTTCCCCAAACTTTGGAATTTTATGACACTACAGAAACAAAAATAATACCATGGAATCTGTGATCTTGCTGCATGACATAGCTCTCCTTTTTGCAGAAGAGGAAAAGAGATTCCAGAAATGGAATGTGGTATTTCAAATGCATCCTCCTTGACTTCTTCCACTCTTACTCCACACTGATAACCTGAACAGAGGTTCAGGATCAAATAACATTCAATAAGTAGTGCAAAGCCTCCATATATCAACTATTTTCTTAAGTTAGATACTGAATATAATGTAGTTCTATCTAAATCAGGTACCAAGATTTATGAAATTTTAACAAGGAACAGAGGGAGAAGGCCTATGTAATGTAGTTGATATCAAAATATCTCAATTTTCACATTGACAGATCTAAGGAATTAATGTTTATATGTTAAATTTTCTGAATACTTGTTTCTCTGGCAAAAAGACGCTCATGCTATAGAAAACAAATTTTCCAAGCTAAGTGTTTTCCCTACACTGTTCTACAGAACTCAGTTTCACTGTACAGTGGTTTGAGGGGGAAGGGGAGGAAAGACACAACTATGACAAGAAGCTGAACATGAGCCAGCAGTGTGCCCAGGTGGCCAAGAAGGCCAATGGCATCCTGGCCCGGATCAGGAACAGCGTGGCCAACAGGTCCAAGGAAGTGATTCTTCCCCTGTACTCAGCACTGGTGAGGCCACAGCTGGAGTACTGTGTCCAGTTCTGGGCCTCTCAGTTCAGGAAGGATATTGAGGTGCTGGAGCAGGTCCAGAGAAGAGCAACTAGGCTGGTGAAGGGACTCAAGCACAAGTGCTATGAGGAGAGGCTGAGGGAGCTGGGGCTGTTCAGCCTGGAGAAGAGGAGGCTCAGGGGAGACCTCATCACTCTCTATGACTCCCTGAAAGGAGGTTGTAGCCAGGTTCGGATTGGTCTCTTTTCCAGGCAACTGTCAGCAAGACAAGAGGGTATGGTCTCAAGTTGTGCCAGAGGAGGTTTAGGTTAGATATTAGAAAGAATTTCTTTACGCAGAGGGTAATCAGACATTGGAATGGGCTGCCCAGGGAAGTAGTGGATTCTCTGTCCCTGGAGGTTTTTAAGAAGAAACTGGATGTGGCACTTAGTGCCATGGTCTAGCAACTGCAGCGGTAGTGGATCAAGGGTTGGACTTGATGATCCCTTCCAACCCAGTTGATTCTATGATTCTATGATAAAACTAAAAGTAAAACTAGAATTCAAGGGTTTGCATAATTAAGTTTCTTTGGATCTTAACTAAGAATAAGTGCATTGGCTAGTCTTCTCAGAGAAGTATTTCATTCTCCATCTTGTACTCTCTGTATTTGTAACACAGGTTATATTCTATATAGAGGAATAGCATTTGTCTTACAAAGCTGTTGCTACTTTCTTTTGGTGTCATTATCATCACTGGCGTTTTCTTCACAATACATTAAAAAACATGTATTATATTTGGTACAACAGTTGCTATGTATGTTAACTGTTCCCACGCATGCAGAGTTGCCTGTTCATGCACTGTTCCCTTTTCATGAAGGCTAAACTTATTGCAAGGTAGTGAGCCTCCAGAACCCATTGACCTTAATTATGGAAATCAGGAATGTTGCACTGGGTCCAAAGCCAGTTTGCAGGTTGTTTCTGCTAAAGTCTCCGTTTTAGAGAATGACTGTCTGCTTGCAGTTACATTTAAGGAAGTTCTTCAGTTGGGTATTTCTCAGTGGAAGTTCCCAGCTAATATTAGTCATAAGCGGTACTGAAGTACAAAACCACATTTCATAATCCTGTTGACACTCCTCCTAGGCAACACAAAAATTTTCTGTACTCTTACCAAAGAGATTAGAAAAGAAAATGCAAACCTTTTGTTCCTACACTTCATAAAGACAATGAGTAAATTATACTTAGCAACTTCAGCATTTGGATGCATAGAAAAAGTATAAAGCACTATGTTTATGTTGCTTATAGTTCACCAAATCTGTATGTCTGCACTTTGACTAATATCATTTAGTTAGTTTCTGGAACTCAGGTTTTGTCTGTTACCACCTATTGGCAAAATACATACTAGGGTTTCCACAGGCTCACCAACTTTTGATGTTGGGGAAAAAAAAAATCATCCTCAATCTTCCTTCATACTATGATACGACAACATTTGATCTAAATTAAGCCACAATTCTCTTTTTCTGACCAGGAAAGGCATTTCAAGTTCAAAACACACTGTTTTATTTTGTTAAAGCAACAACAACAGGTTGTAAGAATGGAGAAACACCACAGAGTAGCAGAGACTGCTTCAGCACCCAGCACACTCCTTTGGGACCACAGTTTATAAATTCTGGAAAAGGTTTAACATCTGACGTGAGCCATCTAGTGTCTGAACAAATGGCTACATTAACAACTTGCAAGAAACATTTTAATCTCTTTCTGGTAGTAGCCAATTTGTATTTATAAGCTTATAAAGTTGTATAAAGCAATCAGATGAAACCTTTGATGAACTACAGCCTTTTGTCAGCTGCTGCAGCACCAGCCTCTGCTGAGAGCAGTCAGTTCCTTCCAAGACCTCAGCACAGTGTAACCAACATTGTTAACACACCAGCACAAACTAAGTAAAATTCCTGTTAAAATACCATTTCTGAAGTAATGTCAAACAGCAAACTGCATTTAGATGATGTGAGGTACTTAAATAGGCTGCTTGACCCACTCAGAGCAAATTTGAATTTTCACTATGAAAAAAGTATCAACTTGTTTCCCCCTCCCAAAATAAAAAAAGTTTCTAAGTGTAAGTAGTCAAAATATTACTTTCTCTGAGTCTAAAGACACAGACAAAAATAATAAAGACAAGAACTTCTTCACCACCACTCCTGAACTCCAGATAGGTGTTTTGCAACTGGTTTTAAGACTAGTAGATTCCTAAAATCCTAAGTCATTTTTAAATACACTGATATATGCTTGTTCTTTCCAGCTATCTTGTGAGGACTACATATAGGAAAGCAATTCTGTCTTGACAATGACATAAAAGTGTGAAATATTGATGTGGGACAAAAATACAGAAAGTTGTTTCTTGAATAGCTGTAGAGAAGGAAATACAGAGACAGAAGAGGAGGAAGCAGAAAAACAAAGAAAAAGAAAGCAAGGTGAGGAAGAAAAGGAAAAAACTAATTGACTGTAAAGCAGAAAACACTCTAAAAGATCAAAATTAGAGATCAAGTTAGCTATGCATTAGAGGTTCTGTATTATTTTCATGGGTATTTTTCTTTTCTTCTATTTAACAACTTATTGAAATGTTGGAAGTCTCTGGGAGTATCAAGTGGGTTACTGTAAAGCTTGTTACATACATGTTTTTGTATTTGGGGAGGAAATGTAAGGAAAGAAGACACTAAATAATGAAGAGAGAGGAAAGAGCACCTTCTCTTGTGCTTTACTGTGAAAGAATATTACTGGTAAAGAACTAAGAGATTCCAAACTATGTGATTCCAAAAGTGATGTTTGTAGATGGTTGTCACTTTTGCTTTGCTGAGTTTAAGACCTTCACAACAAATTAAGCACATTTCTAGAATTTACAAATTTTTTTCCCTGTAAAAACTAGCATGCTATGATGCTGTATATGTTATGGTTCTATTTGAATTCAGGTAGTCATAAACTTAGTTGATACATGTTTATAATCAGATAACACCCACTTGTACTTTTCTGCACATTATCCCTGTTTAAATATAGTGTCTGTTAAATTATATTTACATACATTGATCTGAACTTAAAAATTGCATGTTTTATTTCAGTTACTGAGATACCCATTACAATTTTAAGTGTATAACTACTTGCCAAAACTGAATAAAAATTTAACATGTAGAAATTAAATTTAAAAAAAAAACCAGCCATAGTCTTTTTTGCCCACCTACCCACTTTTTTTTTCTAAGACCTGGTTGAGAGAAACCTTAACTAAGACATCTCCAACACTGTCTCTGAAAGAGATTTCATTCCCATTTCTCGGAAACATTTTAACAGAGCAAACCCTCTCTGCACCTTAATAGTTCATTAGAACCTGAAGTTTTAGTAACCTGAAGTTACTAAAAGTGGCCAAATAGGAAGTATATTTATAGGCTTATTAAGCTGTCTGCCTATAAGTCTCTCTAAAGCTAACTTTAGCGCAGGCCAAAACAGAATAAAAGAGTTGTTACAGATCTGTCAGAAAAGGTAAATTACAATAGAAACAGCCTTCAGAGGAGCACAGAGAAGAACATCTGGCCACTTTTCCTATGGCTGTGTTTGAACTCAGTCCTCAGGCTTCCAAGTGCATGCACCCAGGGAAGGTAAGGTTGCAATAGCTGGAACGCAGGTTCTGATCTGTGACCGGCCAAAGGGGAAAGTTCTGCTCTAGCAGAAGAAACACTACAGCCTGGCTGCGTGGATGTGTTCACTGGGGTTCAGAGCCGGCCGAGATTAATTCAAAATCTGTAATGCTTCTCTGCCGCTGGCTCTGTGACTATCCTGGGCAAGTATGTAACAAACGCCTCAAGTTTTCCCATCAGCTCCCACCCTCCTACACACCTTCAGGGAAAAAAGTTGTACTAATATATGTGACCTAAAGAGAGAAGGGCTTGTAGCAGTAGCAAAATTAAAACTGTATGTTTCCATTATATTCTTATGTATAAAATTCATTGTCTGCATGAAATAAGTGCAGAGGGGGAAAATGCCAGCGCAGTAACCTAAAAAAAAACCACTTCAGACAGAAACTGCTCTGAGCATGAAAAGTATATTACAAACGTAAGTATTGTTATTTACAAATCACCCTGAAACACGGAAAGACAGAAATAGGGAAGGACTGTGGAAGTCGGGAGCGCCACAGACCCTGCTTGAGGTGGGTGCTTGGCTGCGGCCAGGCAGAGGAGGCACTGCAAGGCAGAGGGAAGCAGAAATACTCCCATCTTTGAGGTGAGGGCAGCTGGGCGCTCCCACGGCGGCGAACTCCGGCGGCCGCTGCCCTGCCCCGACCCGGCGGGCAGCGCCCCGTCACAGGGCGGGGAGAGGCACGGCAGGAAGTCGGTTCTGGTTCCTGGGTTAAGGCGCTCGGGCAGGAGCGAGCGCCTTGTGCCGGGAGCGGCCGCGGGCTCCGCGAGGCGCTCGTAAGTCTGAGTCGCTTTGGGAAGCGCCGCTCGCCGTCCCGCGGGGGGCGGCGGGCGCTCGGCCCAGGAACGCGGTGCGGGCCGGGCGCTCCCCGGCCGCGTTTCCGCCCCCCGCTCCCGGGGGCGCCGGGTCCCCCTCGGCCCGGCTCAGCGAGCGGGGCCGGGGGCGCAGCGCTGGCGCGAGGAGGCGCTCCCGGAGCGGCGGTAGCGGGGTCAGCGGGATCAGTGTCGGGCGGCGTGGCCCGGGCGGCGATGACAGGAGCAGGAAGAGGCGCTCGCTGTCCCCGCGGGCAGCGGCGGCGCGGCGGGGGGGAGAGAAGCCCCGCGCTCCGGGAATCACCGTCCCGCTCCCTGAGCGCTGAGGGGCGGCCCAGCTGCAGCGCTGGTGTGGCAGGAGGGGCTTCTGCCGTGTTCCCGACGCATTCCGCAGTCGGGCAAAGCAGGACCTGTGTCCACTAAGAAAAAATAAGGGGGGATAAAAAGAAAAAAAAAATCGAAAGAAAGTGCAGTGAGCTCGCATTCTCTCACAAATGATTACCTCAACAGGTTTCCAGTTCCCAAGATGATGGCAGTGTAACTTAAAAAATATTTCCATTGAAAAAGCTGTTTTGAAGGCAGAATTATGTAAAGAATTACTTGTTGCTGGATGGCACCTATGTTCTCATCTCTCATATGAACCTATGAGAGGTAGGCATGTGTATTACGAATTAATGTGTATATATACACATGATTAGCTAAAATATTTTTTCAGAATTAAAGGTTTTCTGAGGCACTAAGAAAAGTCATATGCCTCTCTAGTGAGCTGTGGAGCTGAGACTGCAGCAGCAATATGCTGCTAATCTTTGTGTTGGAGCTTTTTTGGCATTTGACTCAGAATATTCATATTGCTGTTTCTTTTTTTTTTCCCACCTATATCAGCAAAATGTTTCTCATTTGAGGCAAGTATTTTAAGATAATCTGCAGGTTTTATTTGGTTTGTTTACTTAAAAGTTTGTCTTACAATGTTTACTATACCCAGTTGTTTTCTGGTGTTCAAGTCTTTACCTAGATATGAAAATTGAGTTCTCATTGCCATAGCTTCAGCAATACAGCACTCACAGGTATTCACATTTGCAGGCTGAGCTCTGGAGCTAATCTCTTCCTCTAATTCTGACCCTGTTAGAATAAATTCAGCAATTTGTATTGCTGCATCTCTGCTGGCTACATATTGCTGTTAATGATTGTGGAAGTCTTTAGGATCTAATGAATATCTAGAATGTCAGTTGCTAAAGATCAGAGTTGTCAGTTTTGGGCTGAATTATGTATGGAATACAGTGACTGGAACATAGCATAACTAAGACTGGTTAAAATAGGGGGATATTTGAGTTGGGGGTTGTTGTGGGGTTTTTTATTTTAGGGTTGTTGGGAGGGGTTTTTTCCTCTTAGTTGGATGTAGGGAGAAGGGTAAATGACAAGGAACAGTTGGCAAATTCCCTGATAAATATTGATGCCTATGGAGGAGAAGCAGGAAAAGGAGCCAGCTTTTCTAACTGCAAGGAGTTCTGGATATGAGATGTATAACATAAGAAGCAGTTATTTATTCCAGCAACAGGCAATCCAGGGTGTGACTACAGAGTAGTTTAATCCAATCTAAATCTAGACTGCGGCAGTCCTGCCCACGGCTAGTCTCATGTTCCCACTGCCTTCTTGTGCTGGTAGTAGTGCTCCAGCAGCCTTGCAGTGAGCTAGCTCCAGTTTTAATTTCAAAGTTGGTTTTTTTAGGGGGGTTGTTGTTGCTTTTTTGAGGAAGTAGGGATCTGCTTTGGCATACTCAGCTGTATAGCATAGAAGTGCTAATACTGGTACAAGTAAGTGGCAAAAATACATGGCCAGAGATCGGGTAAGGTCCAGGTATTCTTCTCCGTGGCAGGACAGACTTACATCACTGTTACATAACTGTGACCTCATGTTACAGTTTCAAAGCCAATGCTGCTGCTGAACACAGGGGTTCTGTCTGCCTTTTGCTGATGTTTTCTGCTCCTGTGCAGGAGTCCTTGTGTTATCGTGTCATTTGAAGTGGTCTGTGGATCTGATCTGATTAAAACTAACACAGCAGAAACACCTTTAGTATTTAGTTTTAAACTGGATCAGTTTGCTGATACAGTTTCCTGTAAGGTTGCTTATGCTGGAAGAAAGGGAAGGGTGAGGTGGAAGCAGAAATGGGTGTCTAGGGGGTATGGAGCAAATATTGGACCAGTTCTTCTAGTTACAGTTCTATCTTAAAGTGTTGCTAGTAATGACTTTCATTGACCCTTTCTTACTGCATAGAGTCTGAATTTTAGGGAGCTACCAGTAAAGTAGCTACCATTCTCCTTATTTTTCCCTACCAAGTAGAAAATCAGGTGCAGTGCTACAATTCTGCCTGTTGGATCAATTACCAGCAGTCCAGATGACAGCAGAACTCTTTGTCAATGCTCCCACTTTCAAACAGTGAGTAAGTATAAGACTGGAAATCAGGTATAAATTTTAAATACTGTTTTTCAGATGGAGATTTGAATTTGCATGAATGAAATGAATACCTTTATTTTCTATGAACTTTGAGCCCTGTTCTCTCTCTTAGTATGTGAATAGTGTTTTCAATCCCACTGGACTCATTTAAGTTATGTTTTATATGTACAAGACATACCATTTACTAGGTAAATTGTTACAAGTGTCAGTGGAGAATTTCAGAAAAGTACAAAGTCAACGTTGATGCAAACTTTGCAAGCTTTTAAAGAAAGTGAGAGCACGCTTTCAGTCACTATCAGCCATAACAATGCCTTCTGCAGGTTAGCACCTGTCCTTGAAAGCGGGTGTAATATCTGATTTTATTCACTGAATTACATAAAACAGTCCTTCATTTGAAATTGAAAGAAAACCTACCTATTTAGTTAAAGATGTACCCCAGGTATTAGAATGGATATTGCATTTACTGAAGGGATACCCTTTGGGGGAGTTAGGGGGTAGATGAAGTAGCCTGTGTTACTGAAAACACTCCGAGACAGTATGCAGGGACCCAAGATTATAAACTACTGTACTAGTGTTCAGGAAAACAAACAAACAAAAAACCCAACAAGTCAAAACAAACAGAACTTTCATATGAAACAATGTAGCCGTTTTAGCGAAACTTACAAAATTGGATTTCAGTAATGCTTGTTACATCAAAGGATCCCTAAATGATTCCAAGTTGTTAAAGAATTCATTTTGCCACTTTTAAAGTACAGCCATGCCAGAGTTGAGATACAGTTGCTTTTGCAGTACACTGTTAAACTAAAATTTGCAGGATGAAAAAGTGCAATATCTCTACAGTAATCTGTTGCACCTTCTAGGAAAGTCAAACCACATTTCTGTATTCAAGCCCTATGATAGGGAAGATATTCAAAAGCCAGAACACATGAACAAAATCTTCAAGCGGCAATCCTCAGAATTTAGACCAGGGTCCAAGACAAATTACACTCATACCCTTCTTGCTTGGTTTATCCTCATCTGACTGCACCACTTTCCTTAACAGTATCTGTGGTTTATGCATAATCCCAGAAGATAGTGAGAGATGGTAGTGGCACACCATTTACTGTGAGATAACCATGCTTTAAATACCAGGAGGGATTAAATTATTAATTTTTTTTTCTTAATGCTAGTACCTTGGTTTTTTGGGGGGTTTTTTTTGAGAGTTCACTAACTTATTCTCTACTGTGCTTATGTTATGATAAATTTTGATCTTAAAATTAATGTCATATATTACTATAGAAGCAAAGGACCTGTGTTTGCAAAGTTCTTGAAATCGGAGTCTGATGTTTACTAGTGTTGTAGTCTTATGGGTTGAAGTTCGTGAGCTGTAGTTTCGGGAGTTTTACTGAAGTTGTATACAATGTGTAAAAAGTTTATAATATTGTGTGAAAAGGTCCAAGTCTTGCTTATTCTTACTGGTTGGTATAGCCAATTTTTAGATAAAAGATGTTTTAATTCACCTTGTAGCGTAGCTTGTGTTGCCATTTTCAAATATTGCATAGAATAGGATAGGTTTATGTAATCTAATGTTATTGAGCTTTTGTCTTTCTATTGCTTAATGCCAAAAGCTGAGTTTAGTTTTGTTTATTAATACTGTCTGTTATTTCACAATTATGTAAGCCTTAAATTTTTGGAGATCACATAACTGGTGATCAGGTAACTGGTGATCTGCACCAGTTTTATATCTCAGTCCTAAACACTGTAACTACACATATATTTCCACATTCTGTACATCCAGAATTTGATCCAGAGCTAACCTGCTTTTGTTTGGCTTTTGTTTAAAACTATCCGTGGACATAAAATTAAATGTTGAGGTGAGCAGAGCTATAATTCAAGCTATTATGTGAGTTAATTGTCAAACATACTGCGCATATTACTTGAATATGATATTAGTACAAGTCACGCTATCTATGTTTTTAGTCAGGTACTTCTGTTTCTTAGCATTCTCTCTTTTTCCTTCTGATTACTTTTCAGGTCTGTTAACTCCACCATCTTTCCAGTGATGAAACAACGTTGGGAATTATGGACAAAAACATTGGAGAACAGCTTAACAAAGCTTATGAAGCCTATCGACAAGCATGCATGGATAGGGACCATGCTGTGAAAGAACTACAGCAAAAAGTATGTGTCGGTTTCTGAATTCTATCTTTACAGCCATCCTTCCCACGGAGGATGGTAGTAAATGTAGATTTCAGTTTCACTTTAGCTATGTACACTTTAGTGCATCTGTTAAAGTTGGAAATTGCCATTATGAAACCAGGCCAGTACACTGCAGAGTAACTCATTAAGCTGTGAATTTAGTAGATGGGTTCTGGGTTTTGACCTTGAATTAATTTAATTTTTTTAAAGGTGGGAAAATTGTTGTCTGTTTTGGAGGATTAATGAAGTCTTCTAATGTAAACAGCAAAGACATATATAAAATTTACCTACCTTTTTGAAATTTAATTTGCATTCTTAAAAATTAATTTTTAAATTATTAATGTAAGTAGCTCAAATTAAACCACTTTTTGTTAATAGGAAGATAGGCCATATGAATTACTAGGTGTAAAGGTCAAATACTCTAATATTTTAAGCACTGTGCAAGCTATTTGGACAGCAGAGGTTTTGTGTTGCAATGTGTACAGCAAACATATCTGAAAGTTGCTAGAACAAGTATTTCTTTTTTTAAAATAATAATCTCTACAATTATTCTGTAATTATGAAGTAAAATATTCTGGAGGCATTCTGACCAGTAAGGAGCACCTTTTGAATTTTTATTTAGTCTACTGCAGAAAACATTATTTCAGTCAAAACTCCTCTTGAACTTCTCATCAAGTAGGACAACATATTGCAAAGCTATTGGGGTTGGCTTTGTCGTAGTAGTTTTATCATTCATATTCTTCCCAGCAATGGAACCTCTGTTACAGGGAGCCTTGAATGGTTTTGGTGCTACAGGACTTTCTGATACTTTGTAGAACTGGTAGGCTGGGACTTTGTTCAGGGGCAGATGAACCATATTCAGTGTCAAGTTATGGAAGCAGTCGTAGAACTGGGAGCAGGGAAAGGTCTGCTAGAGAATATTCTGATATCTTGTCATCTCCTTGCATGACAAAATAAACTAGCCAAGGCATTGCAGAACACGTAACAAGTCAGTCATGTGTGCAATCATCCACTGTGCAGTCTGTCTCTATTCATAGTCTTGCAGCAGTGCTGCTGTAAATCTGTAGAGATTTCTATACATAACAGGCACAAATAGTGTGATTTTTGTGCTGAAATTGCAAACTAACTTAGCAAAAGGCAAGACATTTTAGAATGTTAAGGGATCTTTTAAGTTCTGTCTCATATGATGAACAATTAACTATTTGAAAAAAACTATTAAATTTAATACTCCTGAGTCATCTACAGTACATGACAGAAACTTCTGCTCAAGAAACAAGACATCGAGTACAAGATGTGATAGCCCTTCTAAAGTCTTTGCAAGAAAACCAGAGAAATGTGGGATCATAAGTGTTAAGTGAACTAAATGCTTGCAAGATTTCTCTCTGCACTTTTACTCGTTCACAAATTAAAAATTAAAGCCTTTGATAAAGGATTACTACCAGTTTAAATCTTTGTCCTAATCAAACTTTCAAGAGATGAATTTTGTGACTTCAGAAAAGAACAAAAGTATTTTTTCAAGAAGAATTGATACTGTAATTTCTTGGTTGGTTTTTTTTTTTGTGTTGTTTTGGGGTTTTTTTAGCAAAACTCCTGGCTTTTCAATGACCTTTGTACAGTGCTTTACTCTAGCAACTTCGTCTGTTCATTGTGTGGCCTCCACACACTGTTGGATTGTCCACCATGCTGTTGTTAACAGTTTACTACTTAAGTTACCGATAGGCCACTTGTTTTGCCAGTCTCTAGAGCTGGGAGCCATGTCAAGCACACAGAAGCCAGAGTCATCTCGGCCAGATGGTGTTTGATACAGATGGATGGTTGGTTGTCATGCAGATCTTCTAGTTGGTAACTTGTTGCTGCCATCTGACTCAAGGAATAATTTGTGCACACTGGCTGTCAAAAGCATCTTCTCTTCTGTCTGTTTTAGCTGTCATGTCTGTGCTCTGTACAGAAGTGTTGACAAGACATTGCTGTTGTACATTTTCAATTTGGTTCTCAGTGATTTTTCTGCTTCATGAGGTCTCTTCTAGCTGCTGGAGTGTACTGCTCTTTGATCACTTTTTTTTTTCTTTTAATAAACTCTCATAGTACAACTACTACCTGACCTTTTAAAATAAATTTTACTTTTAGATTTTTTTCCTGCCTGCTTTACAGACAAACACACTGGACAGTAGGAGAGTATGGAATTTAAATGTAGCTGAGATTTGAGAATTAGATAGCAATATGAATAAACTATGAAAGACATGAGAATAATGCCCCATCCTCTCCCACGTGGTGACAGGTGCTGACCCGTTCAGTAAGTGACACATTCTTAATTTCAGAAAAAAATTAGTGCATTCCTGAGTGTTTTCTTGTTGGGATTTTGCAAGTTTTCTTGCTTGTTTTTAGCACTGCTCTAACTTCAGCATTAGGCATGTGCTAATGAAAGAATAGTTTTGAATATTAGCATCTTCCTACCACCTGGCCAGTTGTTCAATTAATGGACTGTCTAGCAATATTTATACCCTTTGGTGAAATATGAGCAGTATTATTAGAGGCTGTATGGCCTGTTTATAGCAGGAGAATGGAGTATAAGAGATACAGGATGGGACTGTTTGCTTGCCTTCTCTCCCTGTCCCATTCGTGTAGGGTAGAAAAACAAGTCCACTATTTTTAAAGAAACGGACAAAACTGTTCATTGGCATTCAAAATGATTTACAGAATATCTGTTGTATGGAATAAGCAATGTTGATGTTTTGCATTTAAAATCTATCTTTTTAAAAGCCTTTTTTTTGTTTAATTTGTTAGCAAATATGGAGGAAGAAAATTACTCCATTCTATAGTTAAACTAACTGACCAGCATTCTGAAGCATACTAAAATTTTAATTTTAAGCCTTGAGAATTAAGCCTTAATTTTAAGCTTTAAGACTTAAGAATCCTAACTTAAAAGTTACCCTTTACCACTGCCACAGTTGAAACAGTTACTAAAACTCAGGATTTATTTCCTATAATACCTTTGTGCAGTCTCAAAAATATTGACTTGCCAAAGGTTCTCATGCAGAGGACCACAACTACACTTATCTTCAAAAATCAGAGCTGCTTTTTATATGCCAAGTAGGAGACCCCTAGTCAAAACAGTATAAGATTAATGCTAATTATATTGTATTTGCAGACAGAAAACTACATGCAGCAAATACGTGAACAGCAGGAAAAGATAGAGCTTCAAAACAGCATTATTGCAAAACTGAAATCACAGTTGGCTGCTCTGAATGCTAATAGAGGTATGTACTCCAGTTTGCACGTTATTGCTTTTCATGCTGTGTTGCTCTGATGAATAGTTCTGACTTTGTTTCTTCAGTTTTTACAATATATGTATCTCAAATGAGTATCATACTTTTCTGTGAATGTGAGAGTTAACACAAATGTGCCGTTTCAAGATCTATTTATAAAATGCAACACTTCTGGGGTCTCTCTTTATCCTCCTCAAGAAATGGTGAGATTTTCTTTAGAGGTAGAACCTGCTTACACTGAAGCCAATAAAAGTTATGAAAATATGGTTCAAATCATTCACTAGAATTATAAAAATATGTTACATATTAATTTTACACTTTTCTGTTAATAAGTTTATCTCAGGTTCTTCTAGATGTGAGTGCTATGATTATATGTCTTTTATGTTAGATGACTCTTGTGATGCTAATCTTATTGGATAACCAGATTTTATAAGCAGGTAATTCTCTTTCAAATCAAATAGTCATTGATGGATAATTTTTCACTGTTTGACTGTATTACACAAATAAGAGAAAAGAGTCAAAGTAACCATGTGTTAATCTGCCATGCTCATTAAATATTTATTCACACTAGCCTAACACTCCTGGTTTTCATAAATACTAGCAAAGTGGCTGACTTTTATTTTTAGGGTACATGTACATCCTTTATTGCTGATTTGTCTTGCATTGTCTCCAAGCGCTGAATTTGCCTTCTCTTGCTTGTTTAATATGAAGGCTTGCTGAAAGAAAATAAAGGAGTTAATGCTTCATGTAATTTTGCTTGTATTTATAAACCGACTGTGAAAAATGCAGTGATAGTTGCCTTTTTTTTTTTAATTTAAGGTAGTGCACATCCCTACATTATGATGCATGAAGACATTGAAACATTCAACTTACCTTTCAGCCAGCTCTCTGAAAAACTGAACATAGCAAAGCAAAGAGAAAAACTCTTAAAGGTACGGTCACCTGCAGTATATTTAACATAAATTCACATTTGTGCTGTGATTATACTATGAGACCCTAAGAGGTAAGTGAGATTTTTACTGGTTCATTTGAGCTACACCTGAAGTACATGAGTGTTGTGACACTGAGGTCTGTTTAGGTGAACTAAGCATCTACCTTTGATCCTTCCCAATTAGATTTCTGTTTGACCATCAAGCTCCCTAGAGTAGTTTTGATCATAAAGTAGGAACTTACTTGCTTATTTGTTTCTTAATTTGCCAAAATCGGTGGTCAGAAAAGGGCTTTTTCTTTCTTACAACATCATTTCACATTGCAACCAGTCTCTGTATTTTTGCAAGAAATGGAGAATCTGCACTCAAAAAGTGGTAGAGTAGAAAGTGAACCATACATTGCTCTGGATATGCTGCTGATTTGTTTGGGTTTTCTAAATAGCCAGGTTTAAGACAATGTCTCTTCTGCCTCTCTTCACTGAAGTAACACTGAAATTTTTACTACAGCCTATTGGGAGTAACGGGAATAAGAGTAAAGCAATAGTGCAGAATATGACTTAATTTTATATATTAAGAAAAGACAGTGACAGAGATGCACAAAGTTGCGTTGTTCTTATCCTGTCATCTCATGTTTTTTGAGAACAGTCTTGTAACATAAAATCTCTTTATTTTTGAATATGAATCTCCATAGCTCCATAGCAGGACCCTGTAAGGGTCGTAAAAAGACCCTTGTGTGAAATCAGGCATTATATTTTAAAAGAATCTATTTCAGGATTTATTTCCTAAACCTGAGCTAGAAACCAATTAATTATGCTAAATTCACAGAAATGCATTTTTTATCAGAAATGTTAATTGAAAAGTAATTTCATTGGATTGCTGATGCTTGCTTAATTATCCTGAAGGAATCTCATTTGAGACTAAGCCTTTGCAAACATTTTAAATGTACTGTTAGAAAATATTTATATATACAATCTTTTTCTATTTAAAAAAATCTCTATATAATTTTTCTGCACTAGAATCTGTAATCACAAGATGTCATTTCTTTCCTAATCTTTGCATTTATTTGGATTAGAACACAGCTGAAGAGTTAATTCTTTGATGGAACATCTTTGCATATTTTTGCATTTCGCTGTCTTGAGTTGGATAAAAATTATGCCTTAGGCTTGCGCATGGAGACCTGATCAAGTCTAATATTTCATACACTTGTTTCTGAATGCTTGCTGAAGAACAGTAGTTTTAAGTAACTTAGTCATATAATGAGTAGGAGAAAGGAGAAGCTGTGTTATCTGCTTTTCTCATGGGCAAACACTGAGATTATGTGAGCTGTACAGGAGATTATAGGCAGTGCATGAGAAGATGGAATCGTTATCTCAGGACCTATTTTCTTAATGGAATGTACATTATTTGTCTTTATCTGCATATTTTTGTGTGTAGTCACTTACTGCAGATACCTCTCAGCAATAGGTATTTCATCGTGATTCTTCTCTTTCTGTGCCATGAACAGAAATATCACTGATATAACTCAATGCAGAATCAACTAGATTGTCTGTCTGCATTTAAACCCAGGCACAGTGCTATATAAATAAGGTCTTTTCAGAGGGGATGTGTAGGGATTCAAAGTTGGGTTGACCCAGCCTACTCTATGTTCCTGTTCGGGGGAATGTAGTAGCTCTCTTACTCTGTGTTGAGAGCATGGAGCTTGAGGAAGAATGTTGACTGGACAAAAGCTGGCTTCTGCAGTTGCACACGATATCTTTGCACCATCTTTCTGGTGCAAGGAGGACCCTAATGTTTGGTATTGTGTCTAGTAAACTTTCACTAACCTGGCAAAAGGATACGAAGTTGTCCAGAAAGCACAACAGAGGCACACACGCTTCTACTAACTCTGGCTGTGTCTTGGCCATGCCATTCATGAACTGGCTACAAGTAAGATACACAAGTTCTCATTTTATTGAATAAACTCAGGGGAGAAGAACCATATAACCCAAACTTCCTGTTGAAGATGATGGAAAATTAATTGTGTTGTTTATATGCCTTTGTGGCAGCTGCCAATTTTTGTGCTTTTTAAATGTAGAACTTTTGATGTATGATGGATAAACTGCATGGAATGAATGTGTGAAACAAGTTGGGGAAAACCCAAGAGTTCCCATTTCTCTGTCTTTCTCAATAAATGAAGTAAAAGTAAAAAAACCCCACAGAATAGGTAGTCAGCCATTGGAAGTTTGTGGTTCAAGGGAAAACTGGACAACTTCATGCACAAAAAATCTGTTGAGAGTTAGTAAATACATAGAAACTATGTTTCTATGTAAGTTTCTTCTTACTAAGAAGATCTGGGAATTTATTAAAGGATGTATCATGAATGTCTCCTGTTTTCTTGTACTTTTTTCTCCCCTAGACATCATATTTTGACGTCTGTTAGCTCAAAAATCCATCATGCTCTCACTGGCCCAATATGGTTGTCTTATACCTAATTCAATAAAGTACTGGCTTTTTCAGGTATTGAAATTTGGAAGTTCAAATATTCTATTTGAAAGTCTGTATTTTTCTAGTCGTACTCCATCCACATTATGCTCTAAACCAAATAAATTATGCCTACAGCCATTGTCCTTTACAGCCTCAGAGTCTCTCCCATGGCTGGAGGTGCCTGGATTTATAGATACCTTCTGAAACTGTCTTTTGCTACGTTCAGTGGGATTTTTCAGTGGATTGTATTCTGTCCTGCAGTAATATGAATAGGAATCCTGAACTGATTGTAATAGGTGCATGATTAGAGCTTAAATTTCAGATGTTTAAAATAAGGGAGGGGCTGTCTTTTCTGTGTTTCCTTGTAGTTTGTCATACTTATGTATTTTATATGCTGTTGTCAAGTTCTGTTGTCTGCGTGTCATAAAATGTTTTAAGATTTTTTTTCCTCACATTTTTCTTCACTGAAAGAGGTGAGTGGACCAGATTAGCTTGTTGGTCAGTACCAAATATATGCAAGATTAAGAGACTTTTTCAGTCACCTGCCTGAGAAGACTAAAGGGCTCTATATTGCTGCCTGGTTTTGAGACCCTGGCTAGACTTCATTCAGCAGGAAGAATTTGGCTCTCTCAGAGCCAAAGCTGCCCAGCAAACAGAAAACCTTAGAGATGAGACAATGTCAAGCTTCTACTTTTTAGAACAGTCAGACATCAGAATTCTTATAAATTCAATAAAACATGAAGCTGAAGTCAACACCTGTGACAAGACAACATGCTCATGATCACATTTTCCTGGTTCAAGAATTTCACTATTAAACACTGTGTAGAATTTGTTCGTCAGAGTGTTTTGTGTCATGAAAAAGAGGAGGAAACTGTGTGTCAGGAATGAATGATGCATACTTATACAAAATTGTTCATCCTGCAATAAATGTTTAGGTCTTCTTTTTTGTGTGGGACATAAACAGAGGAATGGCAGATGTATGGTAGTCATCTTTATGCTCTAAATTAGGGTCCTAAAATGACTTACATAACTAAGAGCAGCTATTGCAGCAATCTTGCAGAGTTGCATGTTCCAGCTAATACCAGCTTCTCTGGTGTCAGTTTGTTTCCTATCTCTAATGCAAAGAAAGCTCTACTTGATTTTATGCTAGCTGATAATTTTATACATTTAACTGTTGTCTGCTGCTGGTATGATGTATGCAGTACATCATACAGGAGGAGGATGGATTAGGCCCTGCGACCAGACGTAAAAAATTCTGGTATCAGCAGCCTACGACCAGACATAAAAAATTCTGGTATCGGTAACCTTTTCTCCTATTCCTTCATCTGTTTAATCTATCTCTACCCAATAATAACGAAGAGTTTGTGGATAAAGTGTTAAAAGTTACACTTAATATTCCTTAAGACCACTTACAGTTCACATCAGTTGAATAGTGGTTTCCCTTGAAACTGTATGACCATTTGTTTGTTGTAGGAAGCCACTGAAATAGGCCATTATAGCACACTTCAGGGAAAAATAAAAGGACCTGCCTTTACTGCAGTACTGGTGACTGAGTGGTTGTGAAGCAGCTCTGCTGAAAAGGAGCTGGGATCTTGTTAAACAGCAAGCTGAGCATGAACCAGCAGCATATCCTGACGGAAAAGAAGGGCAGCAGCTTCCTGGGTTGTATTAACAGGAGCACAGCTAACCCACCCAGGGAAGTGAGTATCCTCCCTCTATTCAGTGTTCATGGACTGCATCTGGAATACTACACCCAGTTGGGGGACCTCTAGTACCGCAAAGACATGGACAAACTAGAGTTCAGCAGAGACTCCACTGAGATAACTGGAGGCTTCTTCCCATGAGAAGAAGCTGTAGAAACTGAACTTGTCCAGCCTGGAGAAGAGACGGCTTCAGGGAAAGCCAATAGTTTTCCAATACCTACATCGAGCTTAGCAGGGAGATGGACCCAGGCTCTTAATGGTGCGTGGCAAGAGGATAAGAGACAATGGGTAATTGAAACAGTAAAGGTTCAGACTGGACGTAGGAGAAAATATTTCACCATGAGGACAGCCAGACATTGGAAAAGGTTGCCCAGAGAGGTTGTGCAGTCTCCACCTTTGGGGAATTCAAGACCAAACTGAGTAACCCGATCAAACATCATAACTGACCCTGATTTGATTAGAAGCTAGAGAACCCTTGAGGTCCCTTTCAAGTTCAATTATCCTCTGATCCTATAAAGCCTCTCCGATCGAAAATCTACTGATCTGTTCACAATACATATGTAACTACTTTGCTGGCAGCTAATACCAGCATGCTTAAAAGATCCAGTGTGTTGCAAAGTACTTAACTGAGCAGGTATGACCTGTGTGACATAAAGTTTATAAAACTTCTACCAGTTTATAAGTGTTACCAAATCACTGCAAACCACCAAACTCAGTATTGGAAACTGTAAGATTATCAAGCTATGAACAGTTGTATGATGGAAAGATCCCGAAAGGTTTCTCCAGTGCTTTTTCTGGTATCCTGATGGGGCACAAGGATGATTTCCATCAGTGTGTACTGATATGTCCTCATTGCAACATGTTGCAATGGTTCTTCTCATGTGACTTTTCTCTCTGCTTGCTTAAATCTTGTCCTCACTTCCTGCAGGAGATATAGGAGAAATGGAAGAGAACTACTGGCCGTTGCTGCAGTGGTTCCAGTTATCCAAAGGCTTTTTGAAAGCCCACATGGGAATTGGAGCTGTAATAGTCCCAAACATAAATTATGCTGTATCACATGCTCAGTGAAAGTGTTCTTTTACTGTCTTTAAGATACAGTTGTTCTTCGAGGGCGTTATCTTTGATGGAAGCTTTTTCCTACATGTTTGGATTTTCCATTAATATCAAAAGAAAATACAGGAGAAACTGTGTCCCCTGGCTTTTTTTAAATGAGAAATGGAATTTGACCTGCCAGAAATGCAAAGCGTGGAAGAAAGGCTAGGATTAAGGAGTTTTGCTGTGATAGAAACATGCCATTTTTAGGTAATGTTTTGAAGTCACTTGAGCAGAAGAGGCTTAATCTGGATCTCTGAGATACCACCCAAGTCTGGAGTTGCATTGAAGCTCTTACTGTAGGTTTACTATTCAGAGTCACAATTGAGACTAAAAACCAATGATTCAAAGCTATTTTTCTGCAGGTTTTTGTTTGTGGTTTGTTTTTTCTTTAATCCAGATAGTATTACCTTTTGAGGCTAAACACTTGTGTCAGCTACATGTACACACATCCATGCTTAACAAGCTGGTGTCTTGGTGAAGCAGCTCTGGACCCAGCCTTGCATGGCTGTCATTGTCAAGTAGAGTAGCCCTACCTACCTACCTAATCTCCAGTTGCACAACCTCACCCTATTTAGGTTCCATTTGAAAATAAAACATGGTCTTGGAAAAGCACTTAGCTGCTTCTTTCCTCTTAACCTTGCCCGACTTGCCTACAGACTATCTCACTGCATTTCACTGACATTCTTCTGGAAGAGTTAACTTTTGGGCGTACTTCTCTCACAGAGACAGTCATGGGGCTTCAGGACACTTTTTGTGACACTTGATACAGCTCAAGATTAGTGTTTCTGTAGATTTCATAAACTGACAACTATAAGGTTTTCATAGCAGCGGTTTTTATCTGTTGGTTGCTCTTGAAAATTTTTGCAATTTTCAAGCATATTAAAAAATTGAGCATATTAAAAAAATTTTTTGTTATTCTACCAAAAAACCCACATACATAAAAATTCCATTAATTACTAGATGGATCATTAAAGTCAGGACAGCCAGTGCTTTTTATTTCACAAATCTTTATGGGATTGAAATATTTGCAATACAATCCTTGTGGAGGATGAGAGGCTGGAGAGCAGCCATGCAGAAAGAGATCTGAGATTTGGGTTGAGGGCAGGTTGATATGAGTCAACGATGTGCCCTGGCAGCCAAAAGGACCAGCTGTGTCCTGGGGTGCATCAGGCAAAGCATTGCCAGCTGGTCAAGGGAGGTGTTTGTCCTGCTCTTCTCTGCACTGGTGCAGCCTCACCTCGAGCACTGTGGGGAGCTTTGGGCTCCGCAGAACAAGAAGGACGTCAAACTATCAGAGTGTGTCCAGAGGAGGGTGACCAAGATGGTGAAAAGTTTAAACGGCAAAACTTACAAGGAGCAGCTGATGTCACTTGTTTGTTGAACTTGGAAAAGAGAACCTGAGGGGTGACCTCACCCCAGTCTACAACTTCCACAACGGGAGCAGCAGATGGGGGAGGTGCTGATCTCTCTCTGGTGACCAGTAATAGGACACGAGGAAATGAAATGAAGTTACATCAGGGGAAGTTCAGGGTGGACATTAGGAAAAGGTTCTTCACTGAGAGGATTGTTGATTGTTGGAACAGGCTCTCCATGGAAGCCAGTCATGGCACCAAGCCTGTCAGAGTTCAAAGAGTGTCGGGACAACAGTCTCAGTCATATGGTTTAGTTTTAGGTAGTCCTGCAAAGAGCTGGGAGTTGGACTTGATCCTTATGGGTCCCTTCCAATTTGAGATATTCTGTGATTCTATTATTGAGTTCTTGGGTTTGCTCAAAAATTAAGGTGGCTGCAGAATTATCACCATCTTCAAAATGGTTTAAGATTGAAATTCATGAAATATTATTTTATCTATTGTACACGCAAAAGATGTAATTTTTTAATGTAAATTATGCAGTAATTGAACCAAGTGTCTTTATTTTTTATAAACACTAATATGACTTTCAGAAATCCAGAAGATACAGTTCTTTGAGTAATAATCTATGATAAGTTACATCTATGTGTAGTGATAGAAGGTTTTTACCATCAATTTTAAAGTAATAATGTAATAAATAAGACTGACCCTTACTTATGTTGCAAAACCTTAATTTAGCTTATTCCAGACTGCTGAATAGTGATAGTCCACAAGTCTCAGTTCTATTAATTGTACTGGTGTTTCTAAAATTATTTTTTAGGAACAGTTAGAAAGTGAGAGCATGAAATTGAAGCAACTTGAGGACAAAAGCAATCAAAAGGAAAGGAAGCTTTTATCTGTTATTTCCAACCAAGAAGATAAAATAAGAAATCTGAAAAGCAAATTGAAAGAATTAAATGAAGCACAAAAGAGTATACAGATGCCAATATATAAAAGGGAGGTAAGATAAGAAACCAAGTAGAGATAAAATGAATAAGACAAACATTTGTAAATTATTACTTCTTTCAAACAGGAAATGTTTGGAATTTATACTAATTATTCTACTAAGCACATTTTAAATTTCAGCATTGTATAATTACTAGGAAATTGTCAAAGTATATAAAGCACACAGGGAGTACCATTAAATACATATTAGTTGGTTTGTATGTTAATTATTTTATGTTATGTCTTTAAAATGTTCATATTTGTGGAAACTCCAGATTATAATTTCTGGTTTATAAATTTCAGTTGGAAGTTTTCACCAAGACCGAGTTGATTTTTTTCATTTTTTTCCACCCTATTTTTGTTACAGAATAGCATCCAGAGTGCTATTGTGGGATAGCTAGAGTGCAGTCATTGATGTGAATCTAACCATGTATACATATTTTACCTAGCTAATTTAAAGAGAACACAGGTAAGGGTGGGAGCACAGCAACACATAAGTTGTTGCTATTAGACTTCCCAAGCATTGCTTAACTTACTATGGCAAGCACTTGTAAAACATGTTGCTAAGGGTAAGGCAGCTCAAATGTGTCTACAGGAGCTGCAATTGCCCTTCAGTGCAAGGTAAGACACACCTGTAGGCTATGGATCTGTGGTTATAAGCACTGTATCAGCTTATACAGATTTCTAATCTTATACAGTTTAGAAATCAGCTGATTTGGGAGGTGTGATCAAGTTCATGTCTGATTTGGAGCACATATGAACTACCCAGGCCATCTGGTAATGCAGCTCTAGTGGAACTGCACTTTAATGACTGGTTGTTACAAAAACTTTCCTTAAAGCCTGGCAGATTTAAAACTATGTAATACTGGAGTGAACCACACGGTGGTAGTCAAAGTTAATAACTTATTTAAAAACCTGCTAGAACTTCTGACATATTAGCTTGTGATGTGTTCAATGAATAAATTGATTTTTAAGAGCTAAAATAGCTGGACACTTCACTAACAAGCTTATACAAAATACATAATCTTACCTTATACATGACTGAAAAAGAATTACAGTCAAGCAATATTCTTAGGATCAGTTCCCTTTCAAGGGAGTATGAGCAGAGGAATGCCATACTGCATTAAACTAAAAACTGTTAAACTAAAAATAGGAATTTCACACAAACATTAAAAAACTGGTTTTGTCATTTTGTGAATATTTTGATAGCTTCCAGCAGGACTTAGGTGAAGGACCCCATGACATTTTTATTCATATCAAGGTGAAGCGCAAAATTAATATGCTAACATGTGCTCAATATTTTCATATTTTACTTCAAGGTGAAAAGTAGGAAAGTTGTTCCAGATAAGCCTGAATTATCTCTAGGGATCTCTGGTATTTCACCTATGGCTGAAAGGTAAATACTTTTGCAGCATTTCTAAAATTTGCTTTTGTCTTTTCTGTCTTTAAATAAGGCCCTCTTTTCTACACAGTACCTTAACAAAAGGATGGGGAGAAGTGGGAAGTGGGGAGCATCAGAGGTCAAAGAGCTCATGCAGGAAGGTAATAAAGCCAGCAACTATGTGGAATCATAACTGGGGCTTTACAAGTATGTAGGTGTAAGTTGGGAGGAAGAAAAATAGCCACTTGGTTCAGCAGGAGGTTAAACTCTGGGAATCAGCAGTGGATGTTAATGCTAGAGTTTGGATAAGCATTGACTCCCTTGCATTAACTCTCTTCAGGACAGGAATGTACAACCATAGTGGATTAACTGATAGCAGCACAGCAGAGAAGGCTGCTGTGCTGCCAGGAGGGAGTCTGATAGTCAGTATGAAGAAATAATTCATAGCCTGATCCATCCTAAATGAAAGAGTTGAAACTAGGTTTATCTGTTAAGTGAAGCCAGTCAGACCCTGCTATGACCAAGGGACCAAAAGCAGTAGATTTCCTAAGCGAGTATTCCCTCTTCTGCCGGTGATTTCAGAAGAGTATTGACCAAAGTCTTAGGTTTGCATTTTTCATAGAATAGGCAGTAATGCCACTTTTAACAATTTTACTGAAGTTAGGTAGAAGATTCTCTAAGGTGAGGCTAGGGGAGTGTTAAGGGAAAGTATGGTAAATTCTTGCTGTCTCCTTATTCTCTTGCCCTGACATTCTCTTGACCACTCCCAGACATAGGCTAGGTGAAGTGCATGGATCTTTAGTCTGGCTCACTGCTCCTTTAGAATAAGAAGGAGAGAAAATAAGACTGTGATGTGAGAAAGACTTGTTTGTCTTTATTGATTTATATCTAAAAAATGAAAAACCTTTACCTGTCTTCTGTCTCCCTGCTCTCAAATAGCTCGCTTACTTTACTGTTTTCTTGGAAAGAGGTATGTGATTGGTAAGATTACTGGTAATCTTACACTAGTAAGATTATAGTATCACAAATGTCTAGCAAATTAAGATTGTTTCATCTAATACTATGTATATTTTAAAGCTCTGATTACAGACTTGAGTCTTTTATAATTTGTTATGTATTAAAACATCTGAACAAATTGTTAGAATGAGAATGTTAAAAGTAGCAGCTTTAACTCCTTCTGCTAATCTTTTTTTCAAAAGAGATACAAATAGACATTTGTAAGACATTCTCTTCAAAAAGAAAAGCATGGCAGAAGTAGGAACACAGGCCGATTGCTATACAAATAAGCAATAAAAAAGGAAAACAATTCAGTGGATTAAAGCAAAATCCCTTTTGAGGTCTTTTGATACCAAGGTGCAAAAGAGAACACAAATCGAACTTCACTTTTTCATCCTTGAAGTTAATTTTATAAAATCCATTATGTTTTGCTTAGAAATGTAAATTACTCAGCAAGTTTATCAAAATTTCACAATGGAATTTTATGGATGCATCAATAACTGAATAACATAATGCCTTTGGGCAAATAAACTCACTCCAGCATGAACTATTTTTACCATTCTCAGTGCAGATAACTAAATATCAGATGCCCATGTATAATAAAATAAATCCCTCAAAATAAAAGGAAAATTCATATGATATTGTATGAAACAGAGAGGGAATGAGTTCACAAGCCCCTCTCCAAAATGCGAAGCAGACAGAAATGGAAAGAACAGTAACAAAGGCTTATGTGTTCCTCCTTCTGCAAAGTCTGAAGTGCACAGACAACAACAGAAAACAATGTTCATAGTGGCAGAATCTTATTTTCCCAAGAATGAGGTGGAAACAGTACCCATGGGAAAGATAAACTGTTCCACAAAATACCTGAGGGAACTGAAAGAAATATAAAGGCTGGATTTCTGGGGGCAGTCCTTGCAGAGTCAGTTCTTAAGTTGAAATATATGTGTGTATGATATGACTAAACAGCTCTTTGATAACATTTTCTTTTCCCTTTTCTGCTTGCTTTTATGAGGAGAACAAAAATATGTATATATATGTTGAGGAACAAGATCTCCAAGAAAAGTAGCTTATAGTATTGCTTTTCTCTGTTTTCTGGGTGTGACTAGATTAAAGGTCACAACAAGCTGAATTGGTTGACTCTTTAATTTACAATTTGATCTTCCAGAGAGAATCTGGAGACTATTTTCCAGGACATGAAAGAAGAGTGTCATCGAATATGTATGCTAGCCGAAGAACAAACAGACCAACTGATTAAATTTAAGATAAAGCCAGAACCTGAAACTGGTAATATCATACTTAAGCTCTTATTGTGATTCAACTGTTTGAAAGCTTTGCTTTATATTTGAAAATACTGCAAATTACACATACATAGAAGTATTTCCACTGTTTACCATCTGCCTTTTTCAAGTCTGTTCACATGGTGCTCAGTATTTCACCAAGAAAAAGCACCGCCAGTTTTGGCATTCTATGACGAATGCTCCAAATCACATGCTATAAAAGACAGTCATCACATCAATGGCTCTTGTAATTGTTTTGCCCCTTGGAGTGAGAGGCAGGCACTTACTACATGTGATATCCCATCATACTGTGTGAATGACAGCACTTGCTTGCTTTTAATTTAGCTGTCAGTTCAAAAGATGTCTGCTATGAATGTCTCTGGCCCCATATCTGTTAGAGGAAAACTGCTGGACTGAGGACAGTCAGAGAACTTATTTTCTAGACTTCCTTATGCAGACTTTTGAATACTGTTTTGTTATATGGGACAAGAGCTTCATCCAACACTTCCTGAAAACAAAAGAAAGGCTTGAATTTTGTTGCAGCCATAAGAGATCCTGGATATCCAGTTCTCCTAATGCTTAAGTTTACTATAACGTAAGCTACTGTGGATATTCTCTACTAGCTTTTTGAATAGTAGGATCAGACTCTTAAGTGATTTCAATAAACACCTGCCAAACTCACGCAGTTGATGCAAAATATGCTGGTATCAGCGCTTTCTTTTAATTTAGGTCATCCATTACTGAAGTTTTGTTACGTGAAGTACTAATGTGTATCTTGTGGTTTCAAATTGCTGTGTCTGAACTGTATTGTTATATATGTTAATAACTTTCTTATTCGAGGGTGGAAATTTTGGAGGATGTGTGTTTGACAACTTACTTCAGAATGGTTTTGGTTTCCCTAAAGAAGTGCCTAACTCAACAGTGTGAAAAGCTATACATGATATAGATTTAATCTGTTTGATTTCTGTTACTTCTGTGTTCCACTTTACTGTAATATCTGATTGATGTCAGAAGGGTGCTGTACAATCAATGTGTACTGAAGTTATTCTCTCACCTGATTAGGATTAACCATGTACATTATTATCATTTTTGTTAATAAAGTGCTGAAAATGAAGGGGGAATTCTCAAAACAAGTGAAAATATGGTCCCATTTCTGAATAGTTATTCAGTTTAAATATTTAACTAATTTGGAAACCAGTGGGAGTTTGGTACCTGAATACCTTCTAAAATCGTGCTCATGGTGCCTAGCATGTTCTTGGCACTGTGTGAAATGGTTTGGGTTCCAGCTTCTATTTCTGCCAGAACACTTCAGTAAATATATGCGAGTATGTGTTAAGAGTATGGGACAACATAATTTTCAATAAAATGAAAATGTTTATAGCCATAGTCAAACAGAAATAGAATTACTAAAACATAATTATTTCTTTTTATTCTGTTCTGATAGTTTTTGTGTCAGATCTCATGTTTGTGAAAGAGAATTCAATCTGATTTTAAAGAGGAAAAAAGTAACAATTAAAAAAAGCCAAGAAGAAAGATCAAAAACCCCACAGGAAAAAGACCCCCAACACTACATCTTTAATAATTGTACTTCAGTGGACTATTTAATGTTTTCTTCATTCTTTCTTCACAGAAATACAGTTTTCCATGCCAATACAGTGTACTGATAAAACTGATGAACAAGCAGAAGAGCTTTTTAAGCCTCGGGTTATAAAGGATATAAATAGAGGTGCATCATGCATCACATCTATCACACCAAGAGGAGTGGGCCAAGATGAGGACAACAACTCTGTAGAATCACTTTCTAAATTTAATGTCAAGTTTCCACCTACAGACAATGACTCTGCTTTCTTGCAGAGCACTCAGGAAAAACCAACAGTTTCTTGTACCGGTATAGCTGAAAACATGCTTCAAGATCATCATTTTAACCTGGAGCACAGAGACCGTGCTGCTAACCTCAGTAAATTGGAACCTAACTCATTTGAAGCTCATGGCATTGATCTCATGACCTCAGCTTTACAAAGCTTAACTACTGTTGACAAAACAAACCCCTCAGATCATGCAAACGTGCCTATAGAAAATATCCATGACAAACCGTGTTTAAAAACAACAGACAGTGGTTTCACATTTGTACCTAAGCACACAAACCAGGGTGTACCTGAAGCAATTTTTTCTTTAGAAACTGCTGGAACAACCGTCAGAGGTCCTCATCAGGTATCTATCTATAAATAGTGTACATTTCAAAAAATTGTAATGATTCAGACACACACTTTGCAAAGAGCTTTGAGACAGGATTAATATATTCTATATTCATCAGTCTTTTTTTAAGACAATATCTCTTGTCAGTTCTTCTTCCTAATACTGGTGTATGTTTACAAGTCACTTTTCCAGTGAAAGGGCAGGAATTTAAGCAGACACAGGCACTGGATGCTTGTACAAATTTCAGTTCATCTCGATATTAATTGCTTCTATATCTATTTCAAAGCTGTCATTAATCCTAAGTTGCCCCCTTGATTGCTTTCCTTCTACCCCTGATCTCAGTTGAATAGGGCACAAATTTGTTTTAATTGTTTTTCATGTACAGCAGAAAATATGAAAAATGGACTAATTAAAAAGCTGAACAGATAAATACTTCCACTATGCTACTTTTTATCTCAATCTGAAGTATAAACAACACCCTATTCCTCCCCTCTAAGAAAACTTAAATTATTTCATCGTAGGAGGAAAGCCTTTTTTCAAATGAAGGAAAGTTCACTAAAATACTTTATTTTAGGTTTATGTAGGTAATTTGGGCTTGAATTTCAGTTGTAGCTTGAAGTCCATGGGAGCTTCTGAAAACAAGGCCCAGTTGCTGTAATGAGAAAAGTATTTTGGCAGGTTCTGACACTCACAACTCTTGAATACTTTGCTTCTTTTGTGTAACATCCTGTCTCATCTAAAAGCTGGCAAAATTATGGAGCTTTATAGACTGATTTGGTTGGTTGGTTGGTTGTTTTTTTCTGTGGCTTTGCTCGCACCTTGTGAAAGAACAGATTTTCAAGAATAAGCAAGTAGTGATATTTAGGAATTCTCTGAGCCTAAATTTCACGTCTTTTTACTATTTACATTTATATAGTTTTGTGTTCTTTTCTAATGACAAGGTACGTGCAGCAGAAGAGCTTTACATCTCCATTTGGCCACTGCATGACACACAAAACTAGCATGTGGAAAGTGTCTGTAGGACGTGATAGCTTTGATGTTTTCTTCTCCTAAAATTTACCCAGTCTAGTTTAATTTTCTATCATAAACAAGTTTTGCATGAAAATTTTAAAGCATGGAAAGTTTGCTGTTCTTCATCATTGTACTTTAAACAATAAGCCTGATTTTTCAAAAGGTATTTTAAATATCTATTTGTAATATAGGAGATCTCGATTCTATACTAACTTATTAATCACAACTTTTATTGTTCTTTATTTTTCATTGGGTCCTCAGTTCAAGTTGCGACTGAGTTAAACAAATTAAAACATTTATTTTATTGCTAGCAGAATTGCTGTGGAGCTATGAAGCATTCACTCCATTGCTTGTTACTGTCCTCTTTTCCTGTATTCCCTCTCCAGCTTGTTCTTTTAGTAGTTAGTATGTGTATTCATTTTTCAATAGATGGCACCCTGCATTGTACATTACAGCAAGTGAAACAGCTGGTGTGTGGTTATAAATTGATAGGGGAGTGTGCAGCTTAAAAAGTACAGAACAGTGGTTGAATAGCAATAAGCCTTTGATCACTGGTATTTCTGCAAAATAAGGAAATTAATTTGGAGCTATCATTTAAAATGTGAATGATCTACTTTATGGAGAAAAATGTACTAATGCTAACACTCAGAGAAAAAGAAAGCTAATGGTGAACTGTTTCAGTATTTGTAAGTCATATTTACAATAGCACTGCATTGATTAAAATGTTACATCTTATCTACAAGCTTGTTTGAAACAAGCCAATACTACTTTAGAATCCATTAAATGTACATCTGTGTATATCAGTATTTAAAGATCCATCACCTTTATTCAGCAGCATTCAAAATAGGTTTTTAAATATTTTTCCCAGTGAATTGGACTCAGCTCTAGAGATTTTTTCTGACTGTTATTGTGCTAATGAGTTGATTCACAGATAATATATATGTAGATCAAAACACTCATGGTTTTTTAGAAGTTACTTGTATACATGCCCTTTCCATTGTGTTAACCTTAGCAAAATTTATGTAAAAACTTGTTCTTAGTATTTTTACCACCTTTCTAGGGGTAGTTATCCTGCATACAGCTTCTATAATCCCTTCCAGTGGTGAAGCTCCAATAGGAAGGAATAACATACCTCATTTTTTTCCCTAGCGTAGATAAAACTTTCAAGTATTTACTACATATGTTAACTTATAAAATGGAAAACCCCATAAATGCAGTAGATTTGGCAACAGTAAGTTCTTGGAACTGCTCTCAGTTGGTGTAATAAATTTAGCTCTTTCCTTCTATGTGGATACTAAATCTAAAATCTCAGTACTGTTTTCTTTAGATGTAATTTAAAAAAAAAAACGTGACTGAAAAGAGCAGCAGATTAAAATAAACATGGATATTAGTGAACCTAGGATTTTACAGACTACATTTAACTGAGGCTTTCATATAGATGCACGTGTTTATCTGTATTTATCTGCAGTTCGAGGGGGTTGTTTCCACCAAAAATATTTCCAAGTATGTTCATGATTTTAAAAGCAAATCAACAGTATTAATCTTAATCTGAATATTGATGTTTTTGAAATGGAACACCTGCTTAAATAGTTCTCCTATTCTGAAAACGATATTAAGTACATGCTTAGCACTCAAAGAAATGGAAGTTAAGTGCCTGCCTCTGGGGGTTGCTGGATGAGTACCTCCCCTTGTTGTGCTTCCAAGTGAGATATAGTATTTTTACAATATTATTTTATCTCTTTTTCAAATTACGCTTTACATCATAAGGTATCAGAAACAAGCAATTCTAAACACATTTATGTGGTGTGTTTAAGTGTGTTAACTTATGTTTAAGTGTGTCAGTGTCTAGATAGATTTAATATGCAATTTACACCGGCAATATACAATAAGTAGACTCTTTGAGCTGAAAAGAAGTGGTGTGATTGCACTTAATTACTAATTAGTCAATTTAATTATATGGATTGCTGACCATAATGAAAGACAGTAAATCTGCTATTGCTATGTGATAAGCTAAACACTGTTTAAATACCAAATAGGCAGGAAATTGACTCCCAAGAAGTTTAGGGTTGTTTAAAAAGAAGGTTTAACCGCAGTGAAAGCCAGGTTAGTTGTACAGTGGGTTACCATGGCAGGAATAAAAAATAGATTCTAACTATTTGACATGATGAAATTGGAAGAGCTGAAAATTAAAAATCTTGGGTAAGTATCAGTAGCAAGAAATTTAAAACTTCTAAAGAAACTACTTTCTAAAGTATTCTTGCTTGCCTTTCCATGTGCTAGTGAAGCAAGAGGGAAGAAAACTGAGCCAAAAAAAACCCTGTAGGGTGCTCTTCTCTTCTAGATTCCATCCCCACATAGAGCTCATACCAGCTTGCTGCCATTCTGTCTACTTTGCAGTCACAGCAGTATGCATTTGGTTTTCAATTTACTCAAAACCTGATTGTCCTGGCCATATAACATAACTATTTATTTGATCTTGTGTTGCTAATATTAAAGTAATGAAACTGAATTTTTAACTTTACTTTGAAAACTGATAGAAGACTTTTTGGTTCCTAGTTGGTGTGTTCTAAATAGTGCACACGTAGTCTCCAGACTTAAGTGCCTTGAATTCCAGTGTCGGATAAACAGAGTTAGCTTTAAGCTAACTAGCTCAGGGAGCAAGAGCAGTGCAGCTGCTGAACCCAATACAGCATAGTTCACAGAATTGCCTGAATGCATGGGTATGTATTCAGATGGTCCCAGCAAGTTTGATGCTGTCATGGCCGAAGGAATCCCAAACTGGATTATTTGAGACACATTTACAGTAAAAGACAGTCAGAGCAAATAAGTACCTTAAGCCACATGATATTGCTCTAATAATTTTGTAAGTAAACTGAAAGCTAGTTACGTGCCAATAAGAATGGAGATATTAACTCTGTACAAGAAACATTTTATTCTAAGGTAAAAATGTATTTTCTTATTTCTGTTGAATGGCTATTGTGTATTATGACTTCTACAGTAAAATACTGAAATGCAGAGTTAAAGAAAAACTTTAATATGTATCAAACTGGTATTACAGACTATTGCTTATAGCAGTATTTATTATTAATAGATACAAAGGTATTTTAAGTATTTGCAAGGACAGTGTGTTTACAGAACTTAAAAAACCCTAAGTTCTGCCTTGTGTTTTTTTAAATGAGAACTCTCTAGTTAACATCTCTGGTGAGGCAGGTGTAAAGGATACCTAGTTTAAAGAGACAGGTATTTTTTTATATAAATATAAGCTACAGCATAATGTAAACCACATTGTAAACCACAGCAATAATAATTTTCTGTTTCTTTTAGATCATTTGGCAACCTCAAGACAATGATTTGCTGGCACAAGCATATGCAGACTCTGAACTGAATCAGTGTAGAATATGTGAATTCTGTCGAGAAGTTTTCCCACCATCTCCAACATCTAAGGAAGATTTTCTTCGTCATCTCAATTCCCACTTTAAAGTACAGTCTTAATGTATGAGAATTCAATGGTTCACTGGTTTTGCATACTTTTTTTTATTCAATAGATACGCTAAGAATTTAAGAATTAAGACTTCTTGTAACAAGAACTCGTGACTGAAATTCTTTGTCAGATAAGCACATTTTTAGTTGTCTTTTGACAAGGTAAAATGAAACTAAGTCACTCAGTACTGTAATTCACATTATTGCTTGTTATGCCTCACTATTAACTTCAAGAGTGATGTCAAACACTTTTTTTTCCCAATTAATCTTTGCCTGATAGGCCCAAAGTCATGGTTATATTTATGAGTGTAGACTTGCAGGATTAATGCCTTAATATAACTGGCAAAATTGATGTAATGCTAGGATTTTTTTCATAGTATCCAATGATGTGATTATATTCTCCTTGAAGTAAACAGGAAGAGAAGTAGGCTCTCATTTTTCATTTCTATTATAAAATTTCCAAATTTAACTTAAAATAGCAAACTTCTTAATTCAGATTCTTATAAAATTATCACGGTAACCTAATGCCAGGCGAGCCAAAATTAGAATAGGCTTGTTCACTGGTAACCTAAATGAATGGTTGACTTTCCCAGAACAACTGTTTACTAGAGAGAGTAATCAAAACCAGCACATAAATGATCCTTTTGCCAAAATGTAACAGTACTGATTTTATGAATATCTGTTACATGTTATTAAAAAAAATACTTGTTTGTGTACCTTTCTAGCATTAATAATTACTAAAAATGCTTTCAGGAAAAAGATTATATTAGTATGAAGGATAGAAAAGGTTAAACTTTCCCTAAAATTAATAGTACCAAAGATTATTTGCCTTTTCTTCTGGTCTGCTACGAAGGATCGCTCAAGTCTGGTAGACTAGAAAGCAAAGGCAAATTCCTTATCACCCAAATCTCAGTGACTTCATTTTTAACCTGAATATGCTTAGCAGCTTTCTCAATGCAATTAAAATTTGTGTTTAGTTGAAACATTGCAGTCTGATAAAGTTTGCACATTTTCTGGGTTTCTTGATATCAAATTAAAAAGAAGGGGGAGTACCAAGTATTTTAAATTAATGATAAAGGGTGCTTGCTTTTTGCATTTGAACTGAATACAGGGTTTAGTCCTGATATTTGATAATTAGCATTAGGATTTTCCTAGCAGCGAAGCACAACATTTTCTCTTTTTAAAGATTCGTTCGCAGGTGACAAATTTCTGGAAGAATTAACACCTGCAAAATTTTTAGAAATGGATTTTTCTGCAATAATTTTCTCTATTTTAAACATGTCATGTTAGTGATGGGCTGTCAACAGAGTGTGCTGTAATAAACAGTGCATGTCTGCTACATGACCTGGAGAAAGAGTTTGTTACTGTTCAGAGCTGTACACCCCCGCCGGTCGCCAGCGGTGAAGAGGCGATGTTCGGGCCTGGACTCGCCGGGCGGCGTGTGAAATTCCTCCCCAGAGAGCACGGCTGGGGGTGGTTCCCGGGAGAGGCAGAAGTTCCAGGCTTGGGAGGAGAGAAGGGGATTCGCACATCTCCATCCAGCCCGACACACAACACTGACTCGTCCTCTCAACCGTGAAATTCGAGCTCAGAAGCTCACGTTATTAAGAGATGAACAAACTGCGAATCACCTTTGAAGAAAATAAAGTCATCTATTTTTCTCCCCCGCCCTCCAAGCGTGGATGCGTTTTCCCCAAGAGCCCTTTTGCTGGCAGAGCAGGGAGCCCTGCGCCGAGCCCGAGTCCCCGCGCGGGGCCACGGCTTTTGTTGCTGGAGGCAACCTGGGGTCCCCTGCAGCCCGGGACAGAGCGGAGAGGGCGGGAGGAAGTGGGGGGAACACGGTTGACCAAAGTCTCGACAACCAGCAGAACCCAATCCATCTCCCACTGTGAGAACTCCTGCCTAGTGCGGCGTCTTAGGAAGCTGTTTAATCCTGCGTGCTGGATTAAACAGTTGCTGGATTAAACTGTTGCTGGATAAAACTGCGTGCTGGATTAAACTGTTGCTGCCTGAGGCCATCCAGATAGGCTCACCGATCAGAACACTGCGAGGGGCACCAGTCTAGTTTTTAAATAAATAAATAAATAAATCTCACGCTAAGTAGTTGTGAGCGACTCAAAGTGGGAGACAAGTGCCGTCCCTGAGTGGGCCCCATTTATACAGCTTTCCTGGAGGAGGCTGTTGCTGCCAGCACGGACATCTGCTTTATTACGCTCACCAGAGGAGGCTCAGTATTCCTCCCCTCCGCTCCCTCTTCCACACAAGAGGAGGTTGAATCCAAAGGGGAAGTAGAATTTCATTAAAAATATTAAATATGGTGGAAGGAGCTTGAGAGGAAAGGAAGAGCAGGAAACTCATGCCAAGGTGTACTACCGAATGCCTCCTCTTTCGGGACCAGAGGAGCCCCTATCGGGGCAGCCCCGGGGCTGGAGCAGTTTCAGGGCTCCCGTACGAGTTGACTTCTCACCCCGCCCCGCGCTGACGGTGCGCGACGCGTGAACCCCCCCCCCTGCTTACAGCCAGCGTTCGCGCGAGCGCTGGCGAGGAGAAACCGCTCCCGTTTCCTTTCGGGAAGTCTCTGAGGGATGCTGCGGCGGTACGGCTGCCTCAGCCTGCTGCGAGGGCTCAGTGCCGGCGGCCGGGTAGAACACATGTAGCTCCTCTGTCTCTCCGGCTAACTCGACAGCTGCTCGTAGCTCCAGTAATTAGACTGTCAGTGCTTGTTAGAGGAGAGGAAAACGCTCCTATGACAGATTCCACGAGTCCTCTGTTTTGTAAGATCTCGCAGAAATCACCAGAGCATTAATTGAGATCTCTCATTTCTCTAGAATCAAAAGGGAAGAAGTTTCCTCTGCCATCTCGCACTCCAATCAGATCTCTCTTCCAACTCCCATGAAACAGTGAATTCACTCTAAGAGGCTTAAGAAGTTACCTTCCTTCCCTGCCTAACCGGGAGGAAGAGGGAACTTCCTGGCCTGTGAACCTACTTCTAAAATCTCTTCCTCATATGGCTGTATTTAACCAGATAACAGAAATGCAGTCTTTTCTCCAGCCTGAGTGGAGGAGTCGCTCAACTCACGGTCTTTCCCCATCCGAGATAATATTAATTCAGAGGATGCTCAGGAGAGGCTATTCCCCATTACGAACAAAAGCACTGGAGGATCAAGCCGAGATGCTTCTCCCCCCACCCATGGTTCACTCAGCAGATGAGACTCAGAGGAGGCGATTTCTTTCCCTCCCTACCGTACATTCCCCTTTCCCCCGCAATCATACAAGGTTAACTCAACAGAGGAGTCTCAATCCAAATGGCAACTGGGATTGCATTTAAAAAAAAAAAAAAAAACGGAAGGGGGAGAAAAAATCAGAAATAGGGAAAGAAAAGAGAAAAAGCAGCAGGCTGATTACGAGGTGTCAAAACTGCCAGGAGCAAGAAGGTGATAGCAATCAGGGGTGAGAAGAGTGCGCCATTCGTGCGGGGCAGCTAATTATCCGTCTCATTTGAGAAGAGCAGCATTCGAGGCAGCAGCGTTCGCCTGCTGAACGGTGACAGATTGGCGCGGAGGAGAGGGGAGGTGTTAAAACAATGGAGCCGGGCTTGCGAGCGCTGCTGCATGCTAATCAGCCCGGCCTCCTTCCTTCCTTCCCTCCGCCTGCCTGCCTGCCGCGATCCCTCCTTCTCGCTGGCCGCGTGGCAAGCCCTACGCGATCCGGCCCCTCCGCAGCAGGCGGCACCGCACACGGCATGGGTGGTAACCCAGAGAGAGTTCCAGCGGGACCGCTCAGCGGGGCTGGCGGCACCCGGGGAACCTGGCAGGCTGCTGGGTATCAGTGGCAGATTTCCGACCTCGCCCTCGGCGCCCAGGCTGCCAGGAGCCCGTCAGTATGAGTCCCCGCAACGGGCAGATGCGAGGAGCATTTTGTACAAGTCTTGTGGGTTCTTTGGGCTGCCCTCCTGGCGCCCTGATCCCCGCCAGAGGACAGACGATAGCCGGCAGCGCGGCAGGTTGCCCGGTAAGAGACAATCTATTGCCGCACCCCAGACCAGGCTCACAAAGGTGAGGGAAAGGCAGAGCTGTGCCAGCTACTGATGGAGTCCAGGGGCTCCGTTACCGTCTTAGCTCTGCACTGGCACTTGAGTCCGAAATGCTAAACACGTAGTAAGCAAGTGGTACGGCCTCTCTTCCGCCACTGCCTTTTGCCTCTTATATTGCTTGACCTTGCAAGCCCGAATGTCTTCACGTACACAGCGTGCACCTTGTGAGGAAGAACAAAAAGGGCTAGCCTTCCCTCAGACCAGGAAAAATCATTCCCTTTCACAAACAGTGCAACAAGGTCTGCAGAGACAGTGGAAATGCTTTGTGTGGGATCATTTTGGCCCTAGTTTTCCCAGGAAGTCTATACTTCGCAGGACTCACAGGGCAAACCCTAGGGCTGGAGCATTAGCAGCCCAGCTACAGCAAGTGTTCCACTCTACCAAGAAGAAGCAGAGGAATGAGCGTTGGAATGTTTACTCTCCAATATTTCTCAGTTTCCATTCCATCCTGCCCTGAAAGATTTTTGATTACTATACACTTCAAAATAGTATTTATTACAGATTTACATAATCTGTATGTTTTATGTTAAGGCAATAACACATTGATGCTGTACTACTGAAAGGAGTTAATCTAAACTATGTAGTGTCTGCTGTAACAGAGTTCCAACTGAAACAAATCCTTGTTTCCTGGCACTGACAAGTAACACATATCCAGAAGGACATTGCCCAGCACATTAGGTAAGGTGCCAGGTGAAGCCATTGCTCAGCTCTTGAACCTTCAGTGGGTTGTGGATCAGCACTGGGCCAAATTAAATTATACGCATCTGTGTGTAACCCCACATTTAATTTAACAAATGTTATTTCAAATAGCATGTGCCTGGTTTATAGCAGGATTCACAGGGATGAGCAAACTGAAAGGAAATAAACTGATTGAGGCCTGAGGTAGGCAGCATGATAACTCAGGTTGAATGTTATTTAAAATAGATTTGAGTGCATGTACGGCTAGGCGGTAGTAATAGCATTTAAATTTTGTTATTCTAAGTCTGTCGTTGAGTGTACTTGATGAGATTGTCCATGAGCATACAGATGGTGAGATTTTCATGCTTCTGTGGCATACTGACATCTCAGGCTGTAAAAATAAATTCCCAGATCGCTGCAATACCTAAGAAATAGAAAAATGTAGTCCACCTTAATGCTTGAAATTTGAGTGCTTTATGTTTAAAGAGATTTTATATACTAGATACACAAGTTGGTGCATATCAGGAAGACTAATTTAATGGATTTACAGTATAAAGCAAAATTCGAGAAAAACTCTGTGCCCTTTTTTATGTGCTTCTGAATTTAGAGATATGAGGAATGGAGATAAAAACTTGTATTTGCTATTATCTCTATTTTTTTTTAACTGTACATGAGGATGAAAGGAGAACGTGAGTTTTCATTAGGTCATATTTATTTTTCATTAAAAGATTCTTGGATTATTTCTTGTTTTCACATAATTTTCCAAACTGACCACAAAGTATTATATCTATTTTGATGATTTATGCTGCACTGCAAAGGTATTTGCATCAAAGATGAATGCCGAGATATCTTCTCGAATATAATAACTTTTCTTCCTGCCCAAGAAGCCCTAGTGTGGACTGATCTGTGCATCAGCCTGTTCAGCCTGGAAACCAACACTGATATTGCTCATAAATAGCCGGGGTAGGTAGGCCACCCCTATTGGTTACTGCCCGGCCACAGAAAAGGTGCTGTGCTTATAGAGGTCTCTGAGCCGACCAAATTAAACATTTTAAATAGACACATATAGCAAGGTGATATGGTGAAAACAAGCTAAAAGAAAAACGTTTTGCAGAGACAAGTATATAGTTTAGAAAGGTTTAAAATATTCAATTGGTGAAAAAATAACTACTTGTAAAAACGTGTGTATTTTCATTATGCTTAATTTGCCATTCAAAACAAGTTTTTCTTAATAAGCTCTATTGTTTCTATCTGTTTTGTGAAATGTAATACGTGTGAGACAGAAAGCAGACTCGGAATGTGAATGAGTCTTGTTTTCTCTTTCTCTCTTTCTTTCGTTTTTAAAATACAACTTTATTCATATTCACAGGGATCTTTAAGTTGAGAAAAGGATTAATGGAAGGGGCATGACATTCGTGAGGTTACGAGCTGAAAAGATGAAACATGAAATCTTATCTGCTAGTCTTTTCCTATATCTTATTTCTGTGCAATATAAGAATGTCCATAAGCAAAACACTCTATAGTTAATAGTTATGTTTTCACTTTCAGCAGTGACATAAGCTTTGTTAGGTTTTCGCTGTTTGTATAGTTCATTAAAATACTTTAATAAATGGCTCGTTGTTTTAAAAAATCACCATACTATCGCCCGAGTAAAAACATCTATATCCTCCCAATTCTGCGGTGTCAAAAGTACAGTCTCTCAGGGCAAAAGGTTACGGAGCCTTCATAAAGGTTTCCCATCTGTCATCAAGCGCGACATCAAGCCCTCTAGGTGCTGTGAAAATGATTTTCTCCGGAATTCTCCAGCCCAAAGATGCCATCCTCTTAATTACGAGCACTTGAGATAAGGAACGCCACTGAATTCCCTGGAGATTCACAGAAGATATGCAAAAATAATCTCTTCTCTTGCTTGCCTGCCAGTGCTTCTGTACCTGCCCACAAGCTAGTCGGCTCATTTGCTAGGTAATGACGGATGAAACAAGGCAGCCCGTACAGCTGCACTGCCGCCCCTCCTGACATTGCTGACATGCAGTCATTCAAAGTTTCCTTTTTATAATTGACCACCAGCAAAGGAGTGACAAATAATGGTTGGGGTTTGATGTTTTGGGGTTTTTTTTTTCTGTTTGGGGAGGGGGATGGTTTGTTGGGTTTTTTGTTTGCTTGTTTGTTTTAATTGATCAACTGCCCTTCTCGCCATCACAAGCCTCCTGTGCACGGGTTACTCCACGCACACGGGATAATGGAACGAAACAAGTCCTTGAGGCTGCGGACTGTGAGACTGTTAGAACATCTGCTTATAACAGTTGCCCTGAAAAAACACAGCAACTGCTCCTGGGGTCAGTGCGCATGCAAAAGTGTGTACGGACAGACGGAGTGTGGAGTCGAGCCATTGTGTGACAAGCCCGTGCCTGCACAGCAGAAACTGAGCCTCTGGTCGGGTGACAATCCAATCTACAAATGTCCATTAGCACTTTTTCCAGCGGTGACAACCAGGTGAAAGGCCATCCGACCTACCAATTTATCAACAGTCGAGTGCTGGAGGTTTCTATGGGGTTAAAGGGATTACAGTAATTGTAGGAGGAGGTACAGAATGCGAAGTGAGCAGGAAAAAAAATCACTGTAGACTTATGCAAGTTCTCTGCCAGCACGGAACCAGCCCAGTGGAACCAGCTGGTTGGAGTGATACCGTTCAGAGCTCGCATAGACCTGGTGATGGATACCTCTGAAAAGGCTTTGATAGTGTTGTAAATCCGAGCAGTGTAGACTACATTTTTAATATGTGGAAACATGTACATAACTCTGGACATAAGGGTGGGGGCGTAGTAAAAGCCACGTCCAAGCTCAATAGGATCACTGGAGAGAAACCTCGGGCTCCATGCCATCAGAGATGTGAAAGCCCACGGAGGCTCAGCAGCCAAAATCACATACACTGATTTTTTAATAGAGTTCTCATCCATGTGTCCATTTAACTGCAGTTAATACAGATCAAATAAGCTTGTTACTTATAGATTCCCAGTTGCCTCAAGTGATACAAGACAGTAGCAACAGGAATATCCCTAATTAGAACAAATTCATCTGATTTCTTTATTCAGGGAGTTTAGTGTCCCTAAGTATTCAAAGAATGATAGAAGTCTTCCAGCATAAAGCCACCAGGTTTAGCCCCCCTTCTGCCCAGGGAAGAGGAACAGCTGGTTTACTTCCCCCATTATTATATATGACTTCCGAAATCTCCTTGACCATACTACTCCCTGAATTTCTCCAAAGTTTTTATTCCATATAATTTTGTGTACACACACATGCATTTCAGGCAAGAAAATCTGCAAAGAATACATAACTGGAAAGTAATATGAAATGTTATATCAGTTCATTATGAAATATCTTCCTACACCTTAGCAAGGTTTTAAGAGTTGTCATTTTAAAATTTACTTTCTGTAGTGATAACTTGGCATTATATGTCATGATTGCAAGTGCAACTCTTTGAAGATGTGTAGTAACCTGTGAATGCCTCTTCTAAGAGAAGAAAATGCTGTATGCTTTACAAATTCTTATAAAGTTAGTTTAGTTTTACTTTTAAAATTATTACTACTTAATTGTGTGCTTGTTCCTTCTTTCGTGTAGAATAGCGGAGATGCCAAGAAATGCCCGCTGACATTCCAAACACAGAAAGAAAAGGCAGTCCCTTCAGTGTTTTTTCAACCTTGCCATCCGGTGGAAAATGGATGCAAGACCTGGAAGGTGATGCAATTCTCAGACTTGTCAGATCTCTTAGGGGATTCAAGGGAATCATATGGCCACCAAATCCAGCTTCGCTTTGATTTAGTCAGTCTATCACAGAGATCACCAGAAAAAGGTATCATCAGAATGGCAGAAGAGCAATTACCTAGCCATTTGCATGAGGGTAGCAAGATTATATGGATTATAAGACTCTCACAGCATTTCAGAAGGTCTGTATTTCCCACTGGGCCTAAGTGACTTTTCCATTAAAGAGTGAAGAAAATGGTTATCATACGAAAATGCTGGTGAAGAAAATGTTACTATGTAACAGGCTGGTTGTGTCTTTTGCTAAAGACTTTGTAAGAAATAACAGAGTGGACTTGCTAGCTGGCTGTCCTCAAAACCAGTACCTTTGTTTTTGTGACATTTCTGAGAAGAAGATAAGAGGGCATTAGCTTTCTTTTAAACTAAATGTTCGTGGAGTGTGTGGGTGTGTTTGTGCTGGGAGGGAAAGTTTCTTTCTTTAAAAATAAAACTGTTCCTTGGATTTTTTTTTTTAACGAAGGCTAAAGGGACACGTCCCCTTTTTTGTATTCAGAAGAAGTGGTAGAAAGTTCAAATCTTCTCGTTTTCTCTTCACAAAAGAAACACCTTATTAAGATCACATGTGTGATGCCCTGAAAAAATGAGCAACAGCTTCCAGGTCCAAGCATGCACACACAGGAAAAGAATCCATTCAAAATATATTTTAAGAAACAGACTAATCTCAACCTTCACATTTGCAGTTGCAAAGCCGCAGTAAGATACCGTTAAGCTGCGGTCTTAAAGTTTTATTCGGTGGCATTTCCTTAGGTTAACTGTTCACAATGATGAGATGCTGTGAGCAATAATGCAACTCCCATGGGGACCCATGCCTGAGAGTGCTGGTGAGTAGTTGAACTGCCATGTCTGCTATATCAGAGGCTGGGATGTACACTGGACTGACTTTACCATCTTATTTAAATGTGATGGTTTTCTCATTTGTTGCATTGTTTGTATTAATACGAATATCTTGTTATGTTTGTTTTGTCTCCTGGGAGCCAATAAAGCTGTGAAGTTTTTCTTTACACCAAATGCAGCTCTACGGGCGATCAATCAATGGGTAGTTTTTGGATAATCTGCGAGAGTGAGAAATCTAATAAAGCAAGCAACTAAAAAAGGAAAACAAAGTCTATTTTCTGTTAGGTTAGCTACGTCAGGAGTCAGGCTTTCCACCATGCCTTTTTAAGATATTTAAGCAGCTACATTTAACTATCAGGGCAGCATCTCGCTAAATTAACTTTCTGACATATAAGGGAAAAAGTTTAGACATTGTGACCTCGGCAGCAATGTGGGTGACTTACTTGTACAATTAAATTTACTTTGACACTTGCATTTCTCCCCACCTCCTCCTCCGCAGTGGTGTATCAAAACACACTAATGCAAAATAAGGACCAATCATGAAGTGAGAAAACAAATAAGTGATATTTTAAAATTGCTATTGCTTTGCTACACCAGGTATAAAGTTGTAGACGAAGACGATATAGTTAGCTTCTAGGTCGCAACAAGGTCCATAGGAAATCATGCCATTTAATTTCAAGGCAGCAGTTCTCTTATCACAACAAAATGAGTTATCAACAGATCAAAATAACAATCTGAATTATCTAGCATTAGTGGCTGAACTGAACAGCCCCAGATTATGTGATGAATTGTTAAATTGCAGTAGCATTGTTTTGGAATTGCTAATTAAAAAATAAGTAAACCCCCATGACTCTGGATATGACAACTGAAAATATCCACAAATTATTTAATAAATGAAGCGTCTAACAACTCTAACACTTCCTGCTCGCCTTGTTAATAAATGTAATTTGAGGTAGTTTTAAAAAATCTCCCATCTAAACAGTGAATTCATTACGAGACGTTCAGATCTCCAGATGCCTATGGACTCCTCGGAATTAGGTGTTAAATAGACAAAAGTGAACCAAACTGCCTTTAAAAGCACAGCATGACCATGTAATTCTTTTTCCAGTTTGTGGTAAAAAATGATGAAACTTCTTTCCAAGTAGCTATCACCCAGATTTAGTGTGAAAAGTAGTGTAATTGTAATTCACGCCATCAGGGTCTATCACTGATAGACTATCAGCTGTTCTGTAGTTAGGAAGGCTTTCTTTTCAAATAGGAAAGCTGCCAAGTGCTCTGTGATACCTCCAGCAAGCTTATCGGTTGGAAGATCGGAGCCAAAACAGCAGCTGCACACATATGCAAATTGGCAATTAATAGTATAACATTCTGGGGAGGGTTTTTTTGGGTTTTGTTTGTTTTTTGGTTTTTTTGGTGGTTTTTTTTTTCCCCCTGGTTTGGGTTTTGTTTTGGGTTTTTTTGTGTGTTTTGTTTTTTTTGTTTGTTTGTTTGTTTTGTTTGGGGGGTTTTGGGTTGTTTTTTTGGTGTTGTTTTTTTTTTCCCCTTGGTTTGGGTTTTGTTTTGGTTTTTTGTTTGGTTGGTTGGTTTGGTTTTGGTTTTGTTTTTGTTTTTAATATGGGAAAGTATAGCAGATCTACCTTAATGTTAACCTCAACAGTGACAGGGAACTTCTCGCCTGAGCGGCCAAAGAATAATTACCCTCTGGAGGGACTTTCACTCTATTACTACCTTCCTTCACACAAAGATCAAAGCTTTGTTTTCCTGCCGAGTTTGTCTTCATCATGAAAGTTAACTTCAGGGGATTTAAAAAAAAAGGGGGATGCCTTGTAGCTGCAACTCTCGAAAGCAAGGAATCATGGCAACTCGCGCTTCCCTCCGCCCCCCACAAAATGTAAAAAAAAAAAAAAAAAAAAAAAAAAAAGGTAAAAGAATTAGGTCATTTTGGTTTTTGTTTAGGACGCTTGTTCTGTTCCCTGAAAAGATGTTCAGTGCTAAATAGGACTCTTAGGACCGCGCATTTGTTATGGATACTCTAATCACCGACAAAGTAATTGAAAGGATTAGGTTTGTATATTTTCCCCAGCCTGCCGCAGCAAACCAGCTTGCTTTATTTAGCCCAGCATGTATGAATACAAGAATCCCAATTAATGCAGTTGCTTGCTTTAGTCAGAACATTGCCTTTCAAAGGATCCTCACATGATCCTTTTCTTTTAATAGGAGACTGGAGCTGGAAAGGCTTTGCAAGGCTGCTGCATTTCACACCAGCCCGTCCCCAGCGCTTTCCCAATGTCTGTCTGTCTCTTCTAGGGCAGGCGTGGGGTGATTAACTAATGTTTTCGATAATCTGTGAATTCTTAATAGTCTGATTTTCACAATTAAATATCTAATCGTTTTTAGGATTAGGATTCTCCACGAAGGCAGGCCAGAAAGTTTGGTCGTCTCCAGAGGCAGGCGCCTCAGGAAAGGATTTGCGTGGCACGGCTTGTGCTGCGCCTGCCGTGCGGCCGGACCTGTCTCCGACCACCGCCACTTCTGCCGTCTTTTTCCGCGGCCACGTACACTCCGGTACAAATCCCCTTCCATTTTCTGACTCGGTAATTGCGCTCTCAGTTGGAACACCGTCGTGTTCCCGCCTGGCCGCTCCGCTCCGGCGGCACCAGGCGCTGTTTCCGCGGGCGCTGCGGGCGGACCCGCTCCCGGCGCCGCTCCAGCCCGGAGCGCGGACACGCGACAGCCCCGCGCCCGGCCGGCCCCTCCCTCCCCTCTCCCCATCCCAGTCCAACGGCGGCTTTCCAAACAGCACTCGGGAATTCCGACAAGCAAGGAATGTTCGTTTAGATTCACAGGCTAATTCTGCTCTGTTCTGTTCCATTATCAAATCAATATCGCACACAACTTAGGGGAAAGTGGAGATATAAACATCCATACGTTCTGGTTTTCAGTTGGAACTGGAATATATACACGTTTATTTTCACAGGTTCTTAAAAAGTCTTTGAGAGGGACAATTTTTCTTGAAATACCAGGATCCCAAAGGCAGAATGATACAAATCCTCACCTAAAGCTGACTACAGCAAAAGGAAGACTAGTTTGACCAAAGTATCAATTCAACTGGACGCAGACAGGAAAATCTGTTTGGAGGATATTCAACAAGCATATCTATGTTCAGATGGGTTTCCATCTCAGTGCTTGTCTGAATTATCATTTGTGATGCCTTTTTCCAGATTGCAACACCTTTGTTGATCCACTCTTATTTTCTCCAGTGCCTCACAAACACGTAGAACACAGCCATTATTTAAAAGTGCTGTAGTTTAAGTTTGTTTTAAAGCTTCGTACTTTTGACCCACATCAATATCCCAAAATTTATATAAAATATCATAGGATCTGATAATTTCTCCCATGAAATCATTTGCTTTTCAAGTTTTAGTTTGGACAAAGAATGGCCTCTAAGCCTTCTCATGAATATACATGTGTATATATAAATAAAATATTTTGCATTCATACAACTCCTTTGCTTCTTCTGTTTTAATGATGACATAACTCTCCTTAATCAGCTAAATGTAAAGAACAGGCTTAGATAATATTGAAAATATAATTTCAAATCATGTAAGGCATAACCTAATCAAAATAATTCTGATGTTTACAATTTCATGTAAATCAACTGTATCGACGAAATTCAGAACAAAAATAATGGGATTATTTTCTTAATTAAGGACAACATGGTTTGGGCCTTCATCCTGAGCTCACTTGACTAAAACTGTGTACTGGAAAGCATGTGGTGCCATACAACTGCATGCACTGCTTGGAGAGTTCAGTGACATCTGGACTTGTAGAACACAACCTCTCTCAACTTTGGGTATGGTTTCCACATAATTGTTATCTGGGAACATTTACATTAGATATAAGTACACGAACTGTGCAAACAGCAATATTTTTTTATTTTCTAAGTACTCTTCTCTTAGACATTTTTATGTGTTTATTTATCTCCCTTTAGGAGATAACGTCATAGTGTTTTTTAAATTCTGATCTGCAGATAAAATAAAGAAAAAGTGGGGTTTATCGCATATCTCCTCATAATTTTTAAATCTGTTGGCAAAGTTCAATCGATTTGACTGCAAAATACACATTAAGGTACTAACTTTCCCTCCCCCCATTTTTATAAATAAGAATAAGCCTACTAATATTATGTGAAAGGCACAAAGAAGTCAACCATTATTTGCTCTATTTGGCAACAGTTGGTTGATCAAAAAACCTACATGAGCTCCTGGACCAGTCTCACTATGTGATATCTCTTACCTAGCTGGCCAGAATTCAAAACCAAAGGTCAAGGGAAAAGCCAAAACCACCCTGGGGATGTCCCATTAGAGGAACAGAGGATGTCTTGGAGGTTTTAAGATATAGTGGTAACCTCAGATCACTTGGGATACTGAGAAGATGGGAGTAGGTAGGAGGATACAGGAAGGAGAACTATAATAAATCAATTTTACTGTTGATTGAACTGCTTTTCACTTTGAGTATTCTAATATTTCATTATTGGACTCTTTGCCATAGTCCTGAGACAACAGGAAAGAAAGACAAATCATTCACAGTGAATTTCAGAGTTTTGTCCATCAAACCAGTACCAGTTTTGTGTTGCGTAGCAGAAATCAATCCTTCAACTTTTACAGCAGTTCACTGGGGTAGAAGATAATTGAATGTACTTTTACAAGTACATTCTCCATGCATTACTAAAGAGAAGCTGTGAACAGCAAAGGTTAAAGAAAAAAAGAAATTAGTTAAATGTGATGGTAAAAGAAGATTCACAGTGCCAGTAGGCTTCCTATGTTGGCTATTTCCATTTGATTTGAGAGACCAATGCAAAATCCTGTTTTCTTAGTTTTGTTTCCTTAAAATGTTTAAGCATTTTAGTAATATAGAGTATCCCAGTGTTAAAAGGTGATACTATATTGTTGCATTTGAAGGATGTGATTTGACCACTGTAGACCAAACTACCTATCAAATTTAAAATGAAAATGAAAACCAAAAACAACAACAACAACAACAAAGGGGAATTCCATAAAAGAAGAGCCACAGGAATATTCTTTAGAATATTGCCTCCTTGGAGAACAGAATTGCTGCTCAGTGAGAGAGAGTCAACTTTCAAAACTGGATTTTGAGAGAAAGAGGGAGAGAAAGAGAGAGAAAGAGAAGAAGGAAAGAAGGAAAGAAAAGAAGGAAAGAAAAGAAAAAAGGAAAAAGAAAGATCAAGAAGGAAAGAAAGAAAGAAAGAAAGATCAAGAAGGAAAGAAAGAAAGAAAGAAAGAAAGGGAGAAAGAAAAGAAAAGAAAGAAAGAGAAAGAAAGAGAAATTGAGATGGGACAGAACCAACATTTCTAGATAATATTTGCAAAATATGGCTTATCCTTGGCTATTCCAGCAACTGTAGCCATTTCACTGAAGATGTTTTTGCAGACAGTAAAGAGATCACAATGGACATTGATAACTTCCATATTTGAGAGACAAATAAATCACTACAGAATAGTAAACAGATAATATTAAAACATTAAAATTAATTCACTTGGTTTAGATAAGCAATTTACAATATTATTCAATTACACAGAACATTTTCAGCAATAGTTCTAAGAAAATTTTGAATGTACAATTTGACATAAAAAGCCACATCATCCATACAGAACTGGCAATTAATCATCTCTTGAAGAGTAAGTAATGGGAAATTAGGTAAATACAGCATACAGTACTTACTAACTGAAAGGCAAGAACAATATTGTATTAGTTGTAGGACTGCTACTGTATGTCTCTGTCAGATTTAAAGGGGCAGTTCCCTAGATGGTATGAGAAAAAAAGAGTATTATAAACATTTCACCTCAGAGAGACCTGAACTGATTGGGAAAGGTCACAGTAGAAAAAATCACGCTTTTGTATGATCTGCAATACTGGAGCTGGTCTGATGTTCACAATATATTGCTCACCAAGAAACTGAGCCCAAGAATTATTAAGTTTTTGGTGAATAACTTTGAATAATTAATCCTTCTGAGAAAATCACAATCTGTTCACCAAGAGTTCATGAAAAAAACAAGGTGAATAATTCATTATGAATTATTTGACCAGTTTTAGCAATGAGATTCTAAATCTGTCTTCTTATGGATATTAACCTCATTAATACTATTTAGATACAATGTTTCAGGATAATTAAAACGATGCAATACTGCACATCTAATATGATACAAATTCAGCTACTGAGCTTCTTTTGGTAAATACTTCGGAAGTAAGTCTTTATATGTTAATTTTTTTAAAGGTTCTGTGTACCACTTTAGAAGTACTGCTAGTCTTGGAACAACTGGTGCAATAACAGAACATTTCTAGATGAGAAGAAAGTCTGATGGAAGACAGATCTAAATGTTTAAAATCTGCTGGGCTCTCTTACTATAACACATAGCTAAGGGACCAATTTTATAGTAAGAGGTCATCGCTCATGAGTTTTAGGGCATTTGTGAGTATGTCTAATACTGCACTGAGAAACAGAACTGTCATGGATGTGAAAGAAATCAAGTTCAGATTCCCATTCTTAAATATGTTTTAAACATTATTAATAATAATTATCAACAGTTATTGTACAATAATTTTAAAAAGTTACAAGATTAATTTTAAATTGTTCTAATGTGCCATCCTAAATTACACATTTAACCATTACTACACTATTTCTGTTTAATTATAAACATGACATCGTTTTTAATCAAAGGCTAACATATTCTGACAATTCCCAAGCAACATGTAGCCAACTATCCAATTTCATTAGTTAAAGCTGTAGTTTCATAACACTTTGAACTGCTCTACATCAGAGCTGCCAGTATGCTTTGTGCTAAGTATTTCTGCTTTCACTCTTGCATCAGCAGCAGTGTTTGGATACCACTATTGCCCCATCACCTTACCACAGAGTTGAGCTGTTTCATGGCAGAATACTATTCAGGGGGCAGCCTGACAATACAACTGGACTGGTCTAAAATCAAACTCCTATCAAAAGAAATTATCCAGCTTCTGTTTTGTTCCCAAACCTGGTTGCATGCTTCCCTGGCATAGGTATTGATCTGATCCCATGGAGGAGACAAAGAGACAGAAAAAAAATCCTATAAAATATACTTCTCTGGACTAGTAATAGGCCATTGAGCCACAAGACATTCAGTTTAAAGTCAGATGAATGAAGGTGCCAGTGAAAATGCTGGAGAAGAGCATAGTTAAGAGAGCTCAAGGAAAAGCAGTGGTAACATATGGCCAAAAGTAGGGTTTGCAGCAATCAACATTTAGATTGGCTTCAGCTTCAGTGGAACCACAGGCTTGGATTTACTGTAAATAAGATCTAATTCTGAAGGAACTTCCTCAAAACAAACATAAGGCAAGTCAATCCATACTCCTCCTCCAAGAAAAAGAAACCCAAGCACATCAGTTACAGTGATAGTAATAGTAATAGTAACTTACTTTGTCTACTGTATTTTCAGCCACTTGGCATACCTCATGTGAGCCTACCAGCTGATTATACTTGATGCTGAACCGAGTTTTACCTACGCAAGACTTAATCTGATCTTTCAAAGAATAGTTTTAAAACATTTAATTGTAAATGCAAAGCTATGAATTTTAAAAATGCTTTACTGTTTTCTATGTGCAAATATGTATCACATTACCTTGAAATGTCAGTAAAAGCCTTTTAGAAGAATAGCTCTTTTGGAATAAATTTTCCATTTAAATAGTTCTGAAAGTAATCTTCTATTCGGTGTTATGATGTTAAAATCAGTTTAAACATTACAAAAATGTTTACTATATACTATTTATATACTTTGTGAATATTTTCAGTACTACTGCTAAATTTGAATATAAAATCTGAAATTATGTAAAGAGATAAAACTTCAAAACAGTTTTCTTCTTTATATTGCATTAAAACATATGCAACATATACATAGCAAATATGAAAGACAATCCACAGTTTGACAGTTAAAAATTATGCTAATAATTATTTTTTATTAATAAATAGAGCAAAACTGTCATAGCAGCATGTTGGCAGAAGGCAAAAGTTTGTACAGGTGGGATTTGGCTTCGTGATTCCTATTTACACAAATCATTCAATTGCATATCAGATCTAGGAATTTTCTCCCTATTAGTTTAGCATTAGGCTTTTTATCTTTGGTGCATTTGAAATTGGAATTAAAGAGTGACTGATCTCTGCCAATTCCCTCAGATGTGGCATTCATAAATAGACTCTTCCCAATTTATTTTTTTTCTGCTCTGTGTTAAAGAAGGAATTTATATTAAAAAACAGGACTGCAGCTGTATAATACTAATGATGATACAGTTATAGCTACTACTGTAGCTTTATTATTTTAGTAGTCTAATGTTTTAGTCTAATGTTCACTTATATGACACCATAATAATTGAAGAATTTTGCAAGTAAAATTTATGAAGCCATAAATCAAAATACTATGGATTGGATGGAAAAGATTTCACAGTAATAAAATTTAGAGAAAAATGTAGTAAAAAACCTACTACTGTAAAACACGTGTATGGGAGAAACATTAGCAGTATTTGCAGTCATCACTTATTGCTAACTAATTTTCTCATAATTTCTGGGAAAAACGCTGAGCAGATTTCTCACAACTACATCTCCTTGCAGTACTGATGGGTTGCCTGGTGCACCTCTATTGCTCTGCTCTACCTAAGAAGAAACCTCTTACCCTAGAGGCTAGGTCACTTTTTTCAAAGGTGAGTTCTTTCTTGCTGTTGGATGGGTTCCCTGGCCAGGAATAGAGAGGTCAGAGAGAGATTAAAGGTCCACAGAAATAAGGAGAGAGTCTAGATGCAGGGAAGTCACCCCTAAAATGGGGCATACCTTGTTGCCTTCCAGCATGAAAGAAAGGGGATCTAAACTTAAAAAAAAATGACAGAAAAGAAACTTGCTTAAACAAAAGATTATCAACCATTTATTTAGACAGGAGCGTGAGATGAGACCTCCTACAAACTACCAAGTCATTCTAGTACAGCTTTAACTCACCAAGCTTTCAGTTGTTTGCTAATTCTCATGATTTTACTGAAAATTTCTCAGTATTGTGTGATGGATTTCACTGAGAATCTCAGCTTCTATTAAATCAAATCAAAACATAATTTTTCAAACAAATAACTTAAAACTTACCTGTAAAAAATATCAGTGATTTAATATCATAAATGTGACAGCCTTAAGAAGGAAAATGTATCCCTTTTTGGCTCTTTCTCTAATACCTCTCTAATGTTCTATGAACTATCTAATGGTGCAGATGAAAATATCTCAGTTTCAGACTTACTTAATTGTATTAAACAGCCTGATATTTTACTTTTTTCAAAGCTTTGTAGTATCTTTTCAGATCTTGTGGTTGAATTACAGCCTTCTGAATATTATTGTTCCAAAAGTATCACATTCATTATAAGGATAAGCAATTATTTTATTTTGTCCCCTCTAGTTAGTAATTTCAAATGCTCAAAATACATACATATCAAATTTCACAAATTTTTAAGTGCAGGTAAACGGTCTTCTTCCACTCTCTTTAACCAGACTTGTACTAAGAACTCAGATGTTTTGTAATTTCTATAAAGTGTAGACAGTTCACAACAAAGCCTATGGTTTGGGGTTTTTTCAATACTGTGCTCCCCTTGACATACAAAATTCTTTTTAAGGATAGATAAATAGGAACATTGTGTGCTAAGTAATCCAACTTGCAACTACAAAAATGGATTTATGGCTTTTGAGAAAAAATATTACATCTGCATTTTATTATTTTAAAGGTTTAAATTTCCAATTAATTTATAAAAAAACTATTTTAGTATCTGTGATTGTTATTTATTTAGTAGTGCTTTAAAATGTCTACTAAGTCAGAAAGAACAGCATATAGCACCTAAAGGAGTGAGCTCAGAAACACTGTTGTAACACAACGTGCTAATATGATAGCAGGACTGAAAACTAAGACAGGCTGTTCTCACTGTAGGAAAAGCTATTGGACTAGTTTGATTTTAGAGGGAGACTATTTTCCTTCTGAAGACGACAGTCTCCCTTTTGTTCTTATCTCTCTGCCATTCCTTTGGGCCATGGCTTGATCATGCATTCTGGTGTCCTGTTTTCCAAAACAGCAATATAATTTTCCTCTCAGCAATACTCTTCTTCTTGGAGGAGGTGGCAGGATGAAATGGCTACAAAGGGCCAGTAAGGAAGACTTATCAACTTCACATAATCAAAAATATGAGATTTCCATAAAGCATAATGGCAACAGCTGATCTGCAAGCAGCAAAACCAAGTCTCCTCCAGATAAAAGCTTCGTTCAGGCACTCCAGCTTTAGTTAAATAACACCACTTCATTGACAAAAAAAAAGTACAGGGACTTGCAGGCATATTTAAATTAAGCAACATATAACAGAAAGAAGTTCTTAGAGATGTCTAATTAAATACATTTCATCTCTATACTCCACCCATCAAGTGCTCTATATTTTAAGAGTTTATATTCAAATGTGTATCTTAGATTCTGCAAATTTAAAGGTAGTCACTTTTGTCTCACCATATTATTTTTAACAATGTCTCTAGTGTTTAGCTTAATATTAAGCAAGATGATTCACTAGATAGTTCAGCAAAGAATTCCATAAATGGTAATAACTGTGAGATCATTCTTGCCCACCCTCCACTCATGCAAGCAGAACTCCCTATAATATAGTCTATAATTCATTGTCCACTTTAAGTCTGTCAAGCACTAGTGCTTTCATCCATTATCTTTTGAGTCTGAATGCATAGTTTAAAATTAATGAAACTAGGCCCTAGGCTTATAAAACAACTGAACATTTCATTTTGAAAAGCAGCTACTGTGCAAGCAGCCTGACTTAAAAATACAAGGAAATTCTGGATCCATAATTCACCCTCCACCTTCTGACCCCACCAACCGCCATATTAGTGTGCCCTCACCAAAATACCAGCTTGTGTTTACAGTTTCGTTTCTCCTGATGGTGGATGGGCGCGTGTACACGCACTCGCTCTATGTGCACTCAATAGGATCATGATCTGGAGAGCTGAAAATGTAAACACAAGCTGGTATTGTGGTGTGACTAGCGGTTTGTGGTTTCTTTGTTTGAATATCTCAAAAATGGCACACTGGCCAGAACTAAAGAGGAGAAAAGCAGAGCTGCTACTTATACAAAAATTTGATGGTTCCAATACTCACACTTCAGACAGATAAAAAGGGCTGCACAGTTGGAGGCTATTTTTCAATCCTTATTTTTTACAAAGTTGACTACACTTGAGGGCAGGAATTTTGTTTTCAGGGATAGATAAAATACACTTTTGCCCTTAATTTCACATAATGAGGAATACCTTGCTTGTTTTGATACCCATCAAGCAATTTTTTTCACATTAGGAATGCTCTATATCACATTTTAGGTGACTACAGCTCATTCTCTTTCCATAAAGAATTTACTGGATTATGGAGCTGGTCATTTTCCATTATTCAGGCTTGAACACAGATTCATATGTGGACCACATACCTCAAGGAGATATGACATATCTTTACAGTTACAAGAGCATATATTTAAATTGGTGTAATTTCAGGGGTTTTTTCCTTTTTGCTTCTTCGGAAGTAAATTAAGCAGAATGATCTTATGAAAAGGCCATGAGTCAAAAAACTCACCTGTTTCTTTCTAAGTATATCAACCATTCTCAATAAAACCTCATAACATAAACATAGTTTTGCTATGGTTCTGAACGTGGTGGGGAGGAGAAGACTGAAATTCAGCTTATAAAGCACTGGATTATATTCAGCTATACTATATTATTATACTTTTTTTAAAAAAAAATAAGCTTATCAGATGTAGATATTTGAAGTAAAATTTTGGGGGTTTTTGTTGTTTTTTTTCCCCCAAATAATTTATTTTCATCACTTGTAGACTGGTTCTAACACCTATTACACATACTATACAAGCTCATCACTGAAAATGTAAACAATTTAAGTACAATTTAAGAAAAGCTTGAAACAAGCAGTGGTCTTCTCAAAATAGTGAAAAAAGTCCAGAAATTCTACTAGTATTAATGCAACAACTCTTTATTAAAGACAGGAGCAGTTCTGCAACTAGTACCAGTGTTCCCTATAAGAATAGTGGTGTTATTGTTATAGTAACTCACAATTCATGAAAAGAGCATCTAGATTATAAATACTTATCAGTTCATTTGATTGAAAAGTATCTGTCACAAAAAAAGCAGGAAACTTCTTCTTAAAGTACGTAGTATTACCATACACACAAACCCATACAACAATACTAATCAAATTTCCTCTTCAAATACTTTTCATGTCTTTTTTAGAAACATTTGATTACTTTACACAAACTGCACAACTGCAATGCCATCATAAGGTAGAACATCTTGCTTCTTTTTAATACATTACTCTATATAAGCACCCTCACAAAGACAGCTTGTGAGCATTTCACAAATTATAATAATGGAACCACCTACATGTATATCAGTGCTGACAGATCTGGATCATCTTATTTTCACCTGCAGTAAGTTCAGACTCAGCTAAAAACTAAATTATACAATGAACAGCTTTGTTGTAGGAATATGCATGGCCTTATTTTCCACCAACGTTTGCAGAACAAACACATGCAGCTAGCATAGATATTTAATATAAATGGTAATAAATACTAATGAATTTGCAATCTAACCTTTTTTCATCTGAACCAAAAATAAAGTCCATTGCTTTGGGTTTTTTACATACTGCAGTATAGATGGATGATTTTGCTTATTCTGATGTACACCTGTTCAATAGCCATTATCTGCAATAGTCTGATGCACAAAAAGGAAAATGTATCAAAAAAGACCTTGCTGTTAGTTCATATGAATTATAACATCCCCAATATAATCAACTAGATGAAGAATTAACTAAAGCAGAATTTAGCATTTGGCTATTAACACAAAGTATCGTAGAATTCTGATGCCCATTTGTGGCCAAGACCTTTACTATGTGCTGTGCTGAAAAGCAGTGGCAGTTCTGGTCTAAAATAAGAGGACTGCCAAATGAGCTGATCATGCCAGTCTGGGTTGTCTATACAGACCAATAAGACCAAACACTAGTCTCATGATATGCCAGGGGAGGTTTGGACTCAATATTAGGAAAATATTAGGAAAAATGTCTTCACTGAAAGTGTGGTCAAGCATTGAAATAGGATGCCTGAGGTAGTGGTGGAATCACTGTTCAAAAAGTGTGTTGAGGTAGCACTTGAGGACATGGTTCAGTGGTGAAGGTGTTAGGTTAACAGCTGGACTTGATCTTAGGGGTCTTCTCCAACTTAAATGATTCTATGATTCTTGTTCCTTGGGCATCGTAGAACGGTTTACACAACCATGGCTTGAGTCACATTGAACATGTTCGTAACTCAGAAGGGAAAGACATCATTATTCACAGTGTTTCCTTGTGTTTGAAGACCTATCTGAATCATTTTTTTCTAAAGAAATATATACTCCAAGCAAACATGAAATAAGTTTGTGTGCAATACTACATAATAATACACATCTTCCCCTCCTATTGGCATCAGTCAATGTAAAATAAAATAAAACCATTGCTCTTTAGTAAGCTTTATGAAAGAGCATATTTAGCACTCCTAGCTTCTGAAAAAAAAAAGCCCCCTGTTTCTTCAACTACTAAAATGACAAAGACCTCAAGAAGCAATATATCTGTATGTTCAAATCTAGGTAGAGTGTATTCTTCCTCCTTAAAAATATAAAAAAATATAAGGGATTGCTGCTTTTACTGTCATAAGAAAGACTTGATATTAAGAATTTTTTCTATTTATATAGTAAAGCATAATGCTAGAAGCAATAAGGAACAAAACAATTACATTACAACAGCACGTAATTATAGCATCACACAAGCAGAGTAATATATATAAACTTTATTGTTTATATTGTTTATATGAATATAATCCATATCAGCCTAGTATATCTGAAATCAAGTTTAAAGTACAACAGAAGTATCAAAAGTAGCTAGAACTTTAATGGTAAGCAGTGAAGAAAGTTTAACAATGCTCAAGAAATGAAAAAGAGCTGAAAGAAGTATCACAAAATTAAAAGTCCTACACCATGTGAATAATGTAAATAGCTCGCCAACTTAAATGGCTGTTTGAAAACTAACTGCAATATCAAAAGTATTGTCAAAGAATTAGAAGCATGATTGCTTTTCACACACTGAGCAGCCTATTCTTATGCTTCAAGATAGAGTGGTTTGCATTTACAAAATTGTTACTAAAGTATTTCTGTGTATAACAATATCAATCACATAAAAATACAGATCTAAAATGGACAACTTCTGTAATGTCAGCAAGATAAAAATCAAATTGTTTTCTCAAAAATTAAAACCAGAAAAAATTTCCTTAAAAGTTGTGTCCCACGCATAAAAAAAGAAGATGTGGTTTAAAAGTCTTGGGCTTTATATCCAATTTTTACCTTACTTGAACACATTAATTGGTAGTCTACATGAGATGATTATTACTGATATTTATTTTTCTCTTACATAACTTCAAAAATAAAAACATAAAAGACTGTATGGAGAAAATCTGAATGAACTGGTTTTGAATGTGTTTCAGAGGGATGGAGATCCTTAAGGTTACGGCTTATGTACACAGTTATGAATACATTTTGCTGTCTTCCAACACAAAAGAACAGAGCTAATTTACCAATCACTCATTTAAAGAATATTAACTTTTTATGTATTATTACCACTACAGAATCTCAGCTCCATTGCCAAGAACAAAGTCAATGGGTAGAGTGCAGCACAAAATTTGACCTTTAAAAATATTTGTAAAGTTTTCCTCTTTTTTAGAGGGAGAGAGATATTTTACTGAGTGGTTAATGAATTCAGATACTGACCATTTGACCTGGGTTTTTGAAAGTAATTAGCAGCTCCAGTTACCTAAAAGATGGAGCTAAGATGAGCAGGCAGTTTTAAATCAGCACATTTCTAATTAAAAATGATGTTATTTACAGTCACTCAATAGACGTTGTAAGCATCTGTGCTCATAAAGAAATATGCAACAAAGGATTGATTTTTTAGAGGCTATCCACAGTTCCTGAAAATAACAAGTGAAGGATGTTGAATATAAAAGGCAATTGTTAGCTAAAGGATATTATCGCTCTTGCTTAAACATATTTTTCAGGTAAATTGGAAATATGTATTTTAATTAACTTTCATATCTAAGTTTTGTGAAGAAGGGAAATGTTCTCAATACTAAGTGTAAAACTAAGCTGAAAGGAGGAAAAAAATGTATTAGCTTGTTGGACAAATACTGAGAAGGGGAATACTGTTTAAGTATATAAACACTAGTCAAAAACTTCAAGCTATTAAAATACACAAAAATACTATTATAAGGCTCTGGTGCCTCTGGTGAGGTAGTTTCTAGGGAGTATAATTGGTGTAAGAAAAAGACTCTTGAGATCAACAATTGCATTTATTCCACCCAAAATTTCCTATTCCCTGTATGTCATATGAATCATCATATTATATTTCAGATATATTAAACATATATGAAAACTACTCAATTACTCCAAAGCATTTTTAAAGCATTGATGTTAACTTTGTGACCTGTGGACTGATTCTTTGTCCTTAAACTATGTTTCTAATGCAATTCCTAGTCCACTGAATTTTTTTATGACTTCACAGCTCAAAAGAGATTGAAAACTACTGCCATATACTGCCACAAATAGTTGGAAATAAAACAAGAGCCAAAGTAAACTTTAAGGTTTGAGCTAGTATCAAGTTCGAATATCATCAAAAGTAGGTAGCAGACTCTGAAGTATTTTCTTGGACTTCAATAACTGGTCATTTAGATCCATGCATTAAGTTATCTAGGGTATTAAAACAGTTACATTGGTTTAATCAGGTAGCTAGAAAAATCTGTGGTCTCAAGACAATTTAAGATGTTTCTCTACTATAATAATTCAAATCCATTTTCTTCAAAAGGCTCCAAACTAGAATTAAAGAACGTGTATTGTATCACATTTTAACCACCCAGGAAGTTAAATACCAGCAACACAACAATTTATAAAATCTAATGAATATCCATTTTCCATTATCTGGTTTCTATTTTTTAGTTAATTACAACAAGCTTTGGTATTTATTTTTGCCTGGAATATTCTTCTTACCTGGATTTAGACTCATTTTTATCAGCAAAACAAAATATGATTATTACATGATGCTGTGGAGAATAACAGTTAAACAACAAGAATAGACAAGGGAGTAATATTTACTCTTCTTATCAGAGTAACTAAATATGAAATAAAACAATAAAGTTTAAATTTAATTAAAATTAATTTAATTGAAAGTCATCATAAACTATTCAAAGAACAGGTCAATGATGCCTTAAGTACCTGCTACTGAGGGTTGCCTCATTAGTTCCCAGGAACTCCAAAAAAAAAAAAAAGCGCAAATCATTTTATAAAACAATAGCATGTGTAAGTGTAACATTTCTATCTACCTTCTCTGCAAGGATAAAACATCTTAGTGTTTCATTATCTTAGCAAAAAATACCTGAAATGTATCCCAATTTCTACATCCTACCTTTGCAGAGAAAAGGCTTAGTTTCACTTGGTGCTTGTACTGAACTCTGTACATGTAATAAGATAGGAAAAGAAAAAAGTGTTTAACAGTCAAGCTAAAAGAATCACAGCTCTGTAAATGAAGAAAAAAAATCTGGAGGCATATGAATTTAAAAAAAAAAAAGTTGAAATTAGAAATCTGGGCACTACTAAGAGCTTCTTCAGATCCATTCTACAATGGAGACTCAAACTGCTGCCACATGGACCCAAATATTTAGGTCTCCAAACACCAACTGTTACAACATATAATTAAAGTCAGTTTATAGCCTTTAATCAACTGAATCAAGATAGCTAGTGAGATAAATTGCTACTGTATTTATTTATGGCACATAGCCAATATAGCTAAAATAAGGATCTTGCTTTACCTGAATAGTTTATTGCCAATTGCAAGTACCCTGCCTACCCAAATTACATTTCTCTCAATGTTTGTAAGAAGCTTGCCTATTAAGGGTAATAACATCCTGAAAAATTATATTTCTGACAATTCAGGTACTACAAGAATGAAACTAACCTTTTCTATGTACTTCTAGTATATTTTCTGTGATCAACACAGAACAAGGCATGATCAAAACTGTAAAGACTGTGTACAGTCAAGAAACTATTATGCTATATTTTAGTTTCCTTTTCCTTCTACCAGTGTCTCATGTTACAAATTGAGTTGACTGAAGCATGATTTACATGTTTAATCGACAAAATAGCTATTTTTCTAAATCAACCAAAGAGGAGAAATGTCCAGGTTCATCTTCGCTAGCTATTTATAATTTGTATTACCTCAGAAAATTTCCAAACACAACAAGGACATCATACTTTAATGTTTATAAGTATAGCAGAGACTTCTACAAAAGATGACATGGAAGAAAGGGTCAGGGTAATGAAAGGAAAAATTGCCATGGAGTGTATCTTGATGGGCCTCAAGAACTGAGACCATCCTAAAGAGATGAGTCAACATGATCTGATCAATAACTTGCATAAGTCTGAAGACTATGTGGAAGTCACAAATTTAATGTATGAGTTGGATACATTATTTTGTATTCAGGTCCAGCTTCTATTTAATTAGAAAGTACAGGTTCTTTCACGTTCTGAGTAACAGGGCAAATCACAAATGATGAACAGAAAGTTGTTTTCTAGAGGCACCAAGAGTGCAAATACTTTATTCACTGCTATATCTCTGTGATTATTAGAGTAATATAATCTCTACAGATTTATTTCATCTATATAGAGCTCCGTAGAATGAAGCTATTTAGGAATTTTTCACTACTTCTGTGTCATCAGAGAATTTCCAGAATCTAAAAATTGCATCCCTGTTTGTGAGGTAATTTCAAAGGAAAATGTTCAGGCTGAGCAGAAAATCTGATTTTATAGAATGGTATCATCCCTACCATCCTTTAAATAAATCACTGTAGTCGCTGCTGTCATCATCATTATGTCCTCCAGCAGCATATAGTCATGGATAGCTTTTCTTAGGCATATCTTTACAAGTTGAATTGAAAGCAATCTATTTTCTGCAAAATGGCTGCTTTCATTGTATACAGGACACCGATCCTCTTGTGTAGGACCTTTTCACCATGTTGTGATTGATTTTACATCTATTGAAAACAAGTCTGGTCTCTGCCATTTGTTTACCCTAGTATTCTCTCTTTATGCTTTGGTATGCATTTTTAATTAGATACACTCCAGTTCTTTCACCACTAGCTAACACTTTTATTTGGGAAGCAGTCTTTACTAGCCCTGCAAATATCCGCTGTTCTTTGCAATGTCAAGTCCTTTTCTCACCTTGCTTTGACTTGGTTATCACTTATATCACAAGTAATTCATCCATCTGTTAACTGCTCCAATTCACATTACTTGGCTTTATTTTAAAGATCTTAACAATGGTCAATGGTCTCATCTGGCAGCTGGTTTCTTGCAAAAAATGTGTCTTTCCCAAGTGACACTCTTGTGAGGATCAAAATATTCACTGAATGGGTTTTTATCTAGCAGTTTACAGGTCCCTCAGGCCCTCCATAGAACATATTGTATATACCCAGTGCTTTGGGCATGCCATGTGTAGCAGTATGGACAACTTCACCTTCTTCAGTTTTATTTCACTCTTCTCCAGCTTTCTGCCATCTTGTTACTGTTGGTTAATTCCTGTCACAAAAAAAAAAAAAAGATGATACATATCACGCATCTACATGATTGTTTAAGTTAGGATCCAGAGTGTGCCTTAAAGGGAAACCATCAAAGCATTTTGGTGTTTTGATTTGACATTTGTGAGTGCTGGAAGTGGATTCTCTCATATGAAAAATGGTAAACCAGAAACATGCTTAATACATTTTGGTTGCAAATGGGTATCTGATCTATGAGACTCAATTACAGCTATCCAAAGTAAAAAATGCTGAAATAAATATGGAATGGTTTCCTGTTTAGCCCTACACATTTGTTCCTACTAGTCTGTACTACTTCCTAACACAGACAAAGCCACAGGAGTAAATTGTCTTTATTTCTTCCCCCTCGCTACCCGAAATTGGTGAAAAGCATTATACTGGTTACACAGTGCTTTTAAAAGCAATGTTTCAGTCCAATATCAGAAATATCTTAAGTACTAAAGGAAGTCTAAAATTATTTTTATTGTGTCACAAATAAGGAGAAAATCTCTCACCGAATAAAGAAAAAAATAAATTAGGTGTAGTAATTAGGTGTTCCATCCCACAGTAATCCAGAAAAAACCCACAGTACGTCCACTTTGCATACCACCTTCCTCTTAATTTACAGTCTTCAATTTACAGTCTTCTACACAGTTATTTAAATAAACTGTCTCTCACAGAGTAGCACCTTTGCAATTGCCAGGGACACAAACCCACTTCTGTTTCCTCATAAAAATTTTCCATAGACACCCCCAACACAAGCATTTCCAGCGAGACTGATTTTTTTTCTTGGCCTTATATTTTCCAGATGGTTTGTAGATAGTTCTCACAACTCAGACATTACTTTAAATAGAAATAAAAAGACAAAAGTCCGGTTTCCTTTAGGACTGTATGTGAAACTTGTATTGGCTGGTGAATACTGAAACTTCCAATATAAACAAGATCTTTTGGCACCAACTGGAGGTGGGGTGGGGCTGTGTTTATGGCTCATTGTAGGGAATGTCTGCTTCCTTAATATCCTCTCCCTTCTAAAATGGGATAGATTATATCCAAATATATTGTTACCATTCTTCTCACTCAAATTAAGATGAGTTTTTACTTGTCATACTTTAATGGGCAGGTCTGTGCTCTGGAAGAGATGCAAATAGTTTTGTTTGCAGGTTTTCAATAATCATATGTTTCATGATTAATGAAGCCTCTTTCGAGCCTCTAACAGCCTTCTGCAGCTGATTTGTAGAACTGTTGAGAAGACTAAAAAAAGTAATCTCACTCTTATATACTATCTTTAACTAATCCTGTAAAATTTTATTCATTGTTTGTGACAAGACCTGTTACTACTCTATATGCAGCAAGGAGTTGATCAAGCATTGTACAAGCTGTTGGGGATGTCACAGAGGTTACCATCAGCACTTCTAACTGTGTGAGTGCTTGCCAAGTATAACAGAAGAAACCACTTCCCTATATACAGGTTTGCCAAGACAGAGCTCCAGTCCATTTCTGCGGTGAAAGGCTGCAGTTCAAGAAACTACTAATCCTCCATTACTTTTTCAGTAATAGTTCTAAGCCAAACATAGTTCTAAGCAAAAAAAAAAACAACAAACAAAAAAGTGTGCTTCTGACTATTATCCTCTCACAAGAATGACATCAGATCTTGTATTCCCTGATGCATATTCATTCCCTATACTCTGTTCTACATGTTTAAACACAGAAATAAAACTATCTACAACTCTAATATTTTATCCAATCCACAGTGCATCCTAATACCAGGCTTTCTAAAACTGTATCTTCTGTTGGGTTTGTTGGGGGTTTGCAGTTTTTTTCCTTCTTTTTTTTTTTTTTTTAATATATATTATATCTCAGTCCTGGAGATTTCATCCTGTCCTAGCACAAACTACGACTATATTTGTTGACATATATGATTTGCAAGAAAATTGTGGCCAACCTCTCCAGCGATTCTTCTCATTCTACACACAACTCTTAAATTTTGTCACTCAGCTTTGTAAAATTAAATTATTTAATTATGGAGCTTCAGCAATATTGCTGCTTTAATCCAATCACAAACAGACTTAGAGGGGAAATTATATACCAGGAGTTAGGAAAAAATGGTGTGATCTCTTATCAAGTCTGATCCCTGTTGATCACTTCACTACAAGCAAGGATAGGTTAGCATGGGGAAAACAGAAAGAATGTAAGTGTCCAGCCAAAGGAAGTTTTTATCACTTAGGACAGCCATCCTAGTAATAAAAAAGGGAACAGACCTTGAACATTTTCATTTAGCACTACATTACTGCAAAACAATAAATAAAATCTTCTATTGATTAATGCTGGTTAGACTAAAACAATAAGGGATTCAGTAGCATGTGAGCGAGTGAGTGCCCTTCAGATTAAATGACAATTTGGAAGTGTTTAACAACATATGGTCTCTTTCCTTTGACATATACAATTAAGAATATATCTTTTTTATATAAAAATATAAAATACCATCTGTCATAAGTACCAAGCATGATACTGACTTTATATATCCAATTAATTCACTATACTTTATAATGTAAATATTTCTCCTATTTTCTCCTTTTTTTCCTTCTTCTGTAACTATACTTATTTATAAAATTTCAATAAATGTATATATTAAAAAAGTCAATACTATGATTTGAAACGTAATTAGGAATAACAATGAAAGTCTGTTACACTTTGTATTTCAAAGGAGAAGGGCTAAATTTTCAAATGGGTTGAAATGACATTGCTCATTTAAGTCAGTGGGTATAGGCATAATACAAAGATGTAACTATGCTGGTTTTCTTTCTTATACATATTAACCCAGAGGAATGCTCACTTTTCATAAATATTTGTGTTTCTTTTTTCAGAAGTGCAGAGTTCCTTAAAGACACATGACCGCAGAGTGAGAACTGAAATATAATGAGTATTTCTCATTAAGGAGTTAGAATTCCAGTGAACATGGAGGAATAACAGGATTGGTCTTAAAATCATGGTACAAACCAGCAAAATATATAAAGCATTTCAGTTCACTAAATTAATTCTTTACCTCAATAATTTAATCCAAAACAAAAATCTTTGACCACATAATTATTATAATGAGTTCTGAGAACATTAAGACATGCACAAGTCTCAAAATACAGCCTGAAGACAGGAGCTAAGTTTTGTCAGGTTAAAACAGGAAAGAACGTAACAGCCTGTTTGAAGCAGGATGCAAGTTTTCTTCTGTTTGAGGTAGACATACATAGATAGACATACACACAGACACACATAGATTTTTTTTTTTACTCTTTGTTTCTGAGTAATTTAGCTGTGGGTGCAGCAATAAACTCCACTAATAGGTTTTGCATTAGTAACATGAAAAAGAAATTACTGACCCAAAACGTAAACTACATTTTAACCCTTTAGCTTTTTAAGAATCTTTTGGAAACTTTAACTCTTGTCATTCCCTCAGCATAGTAAAGCTGAAAAGGGATGGAAGAGACCATTATAAGAATATTGCTTTTCAAAAAGGTTGCCCCACTTAAAAAACAGAATAGCATGTATCATGGTAATTCCCTTTCTTTTGATTAATTTTATACTTCCTGATATAAAACCCTAAAACTTCCACGTCTGCTAAAGTGTCATGGGAGTGGTGACCATATCTGTATCTGATGTTATTTCTGTAAATAATTTATAACATAGTGTCTTTTCACTTGCTTCCATGTAGTTAAGTCTGTGAGCAGAAAATGCTGATCATCATCTAATATTACATTCTCAGTTCTTAAAGGAGCTGTCAAACAAACCACAAGGCTCTGCATGGTCATTCATGGCAGAAACTCCATTATAGAGCCCTAATAAATTGCTTTTATAGGTTAAGTTGTTCCAATACTTCCTAAAATATTTGCAATATTTCAGTAACTAGATATCAATCAACTTTTTTAAAAAATTGTTTTAGCCTTAAGTTCATAAGAGGCATTGAGATTCACGACTTGCCCACATACTGTCTGGAAAAGTATTTCCTTGGCCTTGTATTTTCCTCTTTTAATTTACAAAAGACTTTTTGTTCCTCTCTTAACATGAGGATAACAGAAATTCCATTTTGCTTCTCTGTTTGCATCAGAGAAATTTGCATCATTCATTAGCATGCTTTTGTCTGACTATCTCCCAATTGTCTTAGTTTGGCAAAACCTCTCACTCTTTCCCATTTCTGCTTCTGCTAGTTTTATGCATATGGCCACTCTCATTGCTCTTCCCTAAATCCTCCTATTTTCTGTAACAGTTTTTGAGAGAGTACATGAACTGTTCCCATCCTTTTATTGACTCGATGACACATTCGTTGGTTCTTCTGCCACCCTATTGTCTCGTTGTTTGAGCACTAGTGACATTCGGCTGCAGCGTGACCCTGAGCTGTGGACGAAGTGACCCCACAGCATTCTAAGCACAGCAGTTTTGGACGCTTCGGCTCAGCCTGCGCCTCTCCGAAGTCTCCGCTCTCGGAAGCTCCTCCCCGCGGGCCGCGGGGCCGGAAGCCGCCGCCGGGTGCCCTGTGAACCGGGAAGGGCTCGGTTTGAATGAGATCCGGCTGATTCACCGCGGCCCGGGCGGCTCCGGCCCAGGTGAGGGCCTGGCCCGCCGGGGCGGCCGCCCCCGCTCTGCGGTGTTCGGGGAGCCCGCGGCCTGGGGAGGGGGGGCGGCCCGGGCGCCGGGTGGGGACGCGGGCTGTGCTGAGGGAGCGAGACGGGGCGGGTCTGGCGAGCGGCACCGGCTCGGGGGGGGGGCGGCGGGGCCCGCTCGTGTTGGTGGGGGCTGCGCCCCGGGGAGGTCCGGGCGCTTCGGGGCAGCGGCGGCCCCAGGGCGGCTGCGAACGGGCGGGGGAAGGCGGCGGAAGGGACCGAGGAGCGGCTCAGGGGAGCCCCGCTGCTGATCTCGGCCGGGCCTCGGCGCCGCACGGGCCCCGCGGCCGGGCCGCCTCCGCCCCGGCCTGTCGTGGTTCGGCAGCGCCGAGAGCGGGGTTGCTGTGCGCTCTGGGCCCCGACACACACACAGCACGGGCGGCAGCGCCGCTGCTCCCCGAGCGAAGAAGTGCCGCGATCCCCGGCAGTGTTGCAGCTGGAGCCGGAGAGGGAGGGGAAGTTAGGGCAAAGCACTGGCCGGGATACGCGAAGGAGAAAGAAGCAGAAGTAGAAAAGGAGCGATAAACAAAATTTAACAACGCTGTTTCTAGGATGCAGCTGACTTAAGTATCGGATTTGGAACAACTTTATGTAATATAGTTGGATACATGTAAACAGTTGGGCAAATCTGCGTATATGCTGGTGTCGTCTCTTGCAGTTGCGCTTGTTTTAGGTGTGCTGTGGAAAAACAGAAAACCACAGGGCTTGAGATTTACTTTTTAGAGAGAATTTTTATGTAAATGTATTTGAAAGCTGTATATAACTGAAATAGTACTAGGCAAGCTGAAAAATCTGACAGGTTTGTATTCATCTTAAAGCTTTCAACCTGTGAGTCTGAGGTGTACTATCTGCCTCTGTGACCTTAATGAAACAGGGAAAAATATCTGTGTTTGTGAAGAAATTCAGAAACTGGCTTGCATACGAATTGCTTCTGAATCACTTTGTGTGACTTCGAGCAACTGGGTTTAGCCTGTAGCTTAATTGAAAATCACCTGTTAAAACATACCATGTCAGTGATATTCATTTGATATCTATGGTTTAGAAAATTATAAACTAGGGAACGCTTTAAAATTAGCATTAAAAAGCACCAACATATAAATTAGTTTGTAAGCTTTCTTGGAAGTGATTCACTCCTGACAAGCATTATGGGATATATACTAATAGAATCTACAACTGTCTTGTAACATCTAGGATGATAGAAGAGAATGATTTAGGAAAGGACAGGTATTGAGAATACCTTGAATAATAGAGAACTGGTATGATGAGTATTTGTTGGAGTTGGTGATGGGATGGTTCCACAATAGTTGTGTGTTTACTTGCCTTTCTGCAGATCTCAGAGAAGTCTGTTACTTTATATGTAGCATAAAATTAAGATTAATTTTGTGGGTTTCTGTGGTGATGCAACTTGTTAATGAATCTTTGCCTACCTGTAAGTTTGGTGTGAATATGCTTTAGTAGCTTTAGAGTAGTTTGTTTCAGTCTGTGTTACTTCAGTAACTCCAGCTCAGCAAGGAACACAGTAGAATTACATTTGCTGTACTTCTAGAAGTCAGAAAACAGAGTCCAGAACCTGCAGACCTTCTAGTCCAGTTCGTGTCTATTGAGATTCAGGTCTGTGCGATCTTGAAATAGGATCTGGATTTATAGAACTGAGCACATTCATGTACTGAGACTACACTCATTCATAAAATTAATCTTTAGCTTTAATGAACAGGTGACTGACAGTTGGTGGTAACATCAATATTGTTTTTTCTCTTTTCATACAGAATGTATAGGAAGATAGACTAGCCCCGCCCCCTCTCTGCCTTTTCATGTGTGAAGTATCTGTTCTGGTTTGATGACTTTACCTGTTCTTTTCTTGGTGAAATGATGTTTTTCTGCAATATGTAATTTCTCAACTGATTTGCCCTTGTAGCTGTTTATCATCCCAAGTGAATCTGAAATGGTTACAGTTGCAGCAAAAACCTTAAACCACTTTTTTAGTTGCTGTTAATAAAATTGTTGATCATCTGCTATGTATAACTTCTCAACAGGAGACCTGGAAGTGCTTGTACAAAGATTATTATGTAGTCTCGGGTGGAGAAACCGAGTTTTCAAAGATGAAATGATTTGCATCGAGTCCCTCAGTGTACAAATTGTGAAGTAAATTGCTGTCACCTGAGACAAGCCTGATACTCTCTCCACTAATACAGCAGTTTAGTAGCCAGTGTTTTCTTTTCTGTGTATGTTGAAGCTGATTTTGATAGTTGTTTTTTTACTAACTCAAAAGTTGCCAACCCAGGAGAACTGTCTTTCATTGAGGGATCGCATCATGGAGTGTTAATGCTAGATAAAAATAGTGCACTGTAGTGTGAAACTCATGTAGCTCATGCAAAGAGATACAGTAATTTAAGATCGTGTTTCAAGTTGATTTCAAAATACATGCTGAAACATGCCAAGTATAAACACAGTAGCTGTTGGTTTATACCTACATGTGTATATACATTTGTGCATAATCCTTTTATATAACTTCATCCCTATGTTACCTAAGGAAAAGTGTTTTCATTATTAAGAGTCACCATTTAAGTAACTTGAAAGTACCAACGAACAACTGACTGATGAACCAGAGTTCTCCAAATGGGCAGCTCTTTCCAATTATTACCGTTACCTAGCAGTAGTATTATGAGCAAATATTTGGCATGGGTTTTAAAATTTCTTTTTCAGGTCAGTTTTGAGATGCTCTGTGTATACCTTCACTGCATTATTAATACCCACAGACTTTTCCCTTTTGAGGCTAGGACAGTTAAAACAACAATGGAAGCATGGATTTTTTAAATACTATCCTATGACCAAGATTTTTTAGTGAAGGTGTTTCAATCATAGACATTCATAAGCAGAGAAGCTACTTAACTCATTTTTTAAAGCCACTAGTTAACATAATAATCTCAGTGATGAGTGTGTGTCATCCAAATCCTGGTTGCACCAAAATGCAAGTTTGTTATAATTATAACTGTCCTTTTGCATTTTCCTGATATGGAACTATTTGATACATTTACTCACTTCCTTAAAGCCTTACTTTAAACAGAGACTGTTAACTCTTCCTTGCAGATTGAAGGAAACATTATCAAAATACCTTTGCTGACTTTGGAAGGAAAGGAGGTGAGATTTACTGTAAACTGTTTGTTTACTTTTCTGTCTTTTATTTATATGTGTGTGTATGTGTGTGCAAATGTAGGGGAAAAAACAATAGGTAAGTTGCATAATCCAAACTAGCTTTTTGCACTTTGTAGGAGAGAGAGGAAAAATTCTCAGATATAGGTGACCATGCTGTGTGCTTCTCGGGGGAACAGACCAAGCTCACAGAGATCTGTTTCTTTAATACCCTTGTAGTAAATGGGGAAGGGAAAGCAAGTCGTCTGGGTGGTCAGCCTGTTAAAAGTGAATTGAGTTATAACTGAAGCCCAATTGAAGAACTGGATCCAGTTTTGTTGTAGCCTGTTCTGCTGGCTCTTGTAGTCCTGGCTCATGTGATCTCTCCTTCTGCAAAGCTGTCAGAAGTATATAGTAACTTTTCATTTGAATTGTTAGTGGAATTCCACCCCAACCTGTCAGCACTGAGAAACTCTGATTTGTTCTTTCTCCTCTAACTTTCCAGGAAGGCGAACACATCTTTCTTTGCTCTTGTACAACTTTGAGATAAGGTTCAGAAGGGTCTCTGTTAAATTACCTCAATTACTAATAAACAAAGCAAAACAGAAAACCCCACCCAAACAAAAACCTCAAAACCAACCCCCAAACCCACATATTTTTTGGGCAGCTTTAGCTTAAAGAATGATTTGACATAAATGTCTTCTGGAGTCTGGATTAGTGTTAGAAGCAATCAGCTCTTCGAAGACCTCTTTTTCTGTTACACCAAGACAACTGTTTCTGGGATGCAGTGTGAATCGTCTCAGAGAAGTGAACGGGGTTAAAACCAACGTTTTTTAGCCTATCAGTTTACTGCAAGGCTGCACAAATGGCTGTCCTGGCAGTACTGAGAAAGCAGCATCAAGTTGGTAAGCAGCAGCAGCTTCCCCACTGCTCCTTATGTTAACATTGACATTGAAAAAAATGTCTATCAAATCATGGCCACAGATCATTTCACAGATCTGTTTTAAAACACTGCTTTACAAATGATTGAGTGGATGCAATTAGTGGGCAGTGTTCTCTGAGAGGAGGATAACATGAATTTTAATTCCTAAATTGAGTGTGAAGCAGCCTTTCTCAACCTGAATTCAGGCAAACCTAAAGGACTCTGTGACTTTTCCAATCACACAAACTGCTCCTGCAGAAATAAACAAAACTGTCTGTACCTGCAGACTGCTCTTAACCTTGGTACTTAGGTCATCTTAGCTAGACAAGGTCTTCTAAATAGTGAAAAAGGACCATGGTTTCACTTTCTAACAACATTTTAAACAATTGATTAGCTTTAAATTGCATAAATGGATTATTATAATACTCTTACATGTCATTTTGAGAGTCTTGGAACTTTCCTTCAGTGTTACGGATACTTGAGCAAGATGTGGCATATACCACTTCAAGGGATTATATGGTAAAAGGAAAAAGAAAACCCAGCAAACACTCTTTGGGCTATTCTTCAATGATGCTTTGTCCTTTTGGGGGTCATCTGTGTAACATTTCTTTTTACGTGGGCTACTGTTTCTGAATTTTACTGGTTTTCTCCCCTTCTTTCTATTTGCTTGTGTAGGAAAGAGACTTGCTGGTGTCATCTTTACAGTCAAAAAGTGGGAGCTGCTGCCACATTTGATCTGTGATCGCTCCTGCTAAGCACCAGGTTAGAAATGTATATTTACTTTGTAAAGGCTAAAGTTATCTTAATTAAGGTCTAAAAATTTTGCTTAAACTGTTTTAAGGTTTACGAAAACATTGTTTCGTAAATGGAATTTATGGCTGAAATAATATTTAGAGACAGTGGATTGACAAAAATTAAAAATAGTTTTGATTTGGTTCACTAACCTAAATTGTTCAGATATTTATACAGAGTAAACAAATATGTTTAGGTCCAGATATGCTATAACCTACTAAAACATATTCAATTACAAATAGGCAAGTACAGGGGTGGTTGCCACAACTCTAACCAGAGTCAATTCATGGAGTTAGTGAAACAATTTGCAGTGCATCTAGAACTGTTTTTTGGAGACTTTCTGTTTGTGCCGCTGTCTTAAAAATCTGAATATCTCAGTTCAGTGATTAGTCAGTGATAGTTAGGTGGGATATGTTGCATCTCTCCAATTGTATAAAGCAATGAGATTTTTTGGTAAGGTTTTGCTGATAAATAATCAGCTTGTTTAACACATTAGTCTAATCCAACTTTAATATGGCAAAATATGCTTCTATAAATGATGTACTATTGTGTTGAGTTAGAAACTGGAATAAACTGTGTAAATGAAATATTAACTAGTTAGTACTAACTATTGCTTTTCACTTGCATTAAAAGATTTGTTATTCAATATTATTTCTTGAATGTACATAGGTAATACCCCTCATCAGTTTTTGGAAGTTGTGTAGTTGTAGGAACGCCCAGTTTTATGGTTATCAGTTGTAGAGACCAAGAGTTTCTTAAAATAAGTGTACAACCATGATGGATTAAAATAATAATTTTAGTAGTTTAAATTTACTTCTCAGTTACTCTTCAGCCCTCATTAGTGTCACAGAAGATGAATCATTGTGTGTTTCAATGGAGGAGTATCTACCACACGGGGTAAAATGAAATGTAGTTGGCGTTAATTTATGGTAACATTGTGACTGTTTCATTGAAGCCATTTAACATATGCTTACATAATAGCTTTAAACAGCAATTTAACCTTTCCCAGGAAATCCTACAACTTGATTTGGAATTTATTGTAGTTCAGGATAGAAAAGTATATACACTGTGTGAGCTTTTGCCTCTAATAAAGAAACTTGGTTTCAATGACTGTGAAAAAGAGAAGGATAACCATTGACCCTTTAATAAACTCCTTTTTAATCCATACAGTGCCAATGGAGCTTTAAGAAAGCACTTACTGTTAGTTGAGGCTGCAGTTGTTGGGTTCACATGTACCTACAAAATTAAGGGAGTGAATCAAATTAAACTAATAGCTTGGTAATGCGTTGGACTGGGAAAGTGGAATTAGCAAATAGACCAAGTATTATTGATCCATGTATCTTTGATATTGTTATGAAATTATTAAAGTAGGAATTAAAATGCTGCTTCTTTGTGTGCTTAGAAGCTTAGATTATTTGTTTTAAACTTATACTGACATAAAGTCTATTAGTCTTTAGCCAGTAAAAATATTAGCAAATTTCAGAAGAAATAATGAGATTATATTCACCTTTAACATGAAGTCTTTTATTTTTAATACATAAAGCAAATTTATTTTTCAAGTTCTTTTGCATAACTACTTTTTAAAAGAGGGCTGTTGAATTAGTATTGCTAATGTAGTCTGAAATCATGTATATAATCCTCTTATTTGTAATGTAACATCCATTTGGAGGATGAATGTATTTCAGAAATCATACTTCCTCTTATCACCTAAACGGGCTTTGTTGTGTTGTATTAAATCTTGTCCAATTAAGATCATGGTTTCTGATACTTTACTTTGTATCTTCTATTTCATGAATAAAATAAACCAGTAACATTTTCTAATTTCTATATGCCTTGGGAATGGCTTGATTTGCTGAAGACAACTGTTTAAAAAGTAATATTTGGGGTTTGTGTTTTTTTTCGTCTCTGAGTTTTGTTGTATAAAGCTAGGAAGTTGAAAAAGACAAGAAAGCTGGGAGAGAACCTGTACTTAGGTATCCACAATGAAATAGTTGTTGTCGTTTCAACAATAGAAAGTGGAAAAAACTGCTGAGAAAGAAACATCACTGTAATATTTTTAGCTGGGGGACCTTAACAGCTCTTATTCCTGGAGATCACTCCTTTGAAACTTGCAAGACACAAAAACTGCGTTTTCTTTTTTTAAGTAACAAGTTGCATTGATTGGAATAATCTTGTGCTAAAGCAATGGCACATGCAACACTGGAAATGTATTAAGTGACTGTACTGTCACTAGTCTTCTAACTATATACACATTAAATGTTTACTTTACAGTATTTCTTTTAGTATAATGAGTTCATTAAAAAAAGCTTTTGATGCTAATTCAGAGATCCATAATCTGCTTAGTGTCTTTCACATGTAGTTTTGATGATAACTGACAAGCTGTAAGTTAATTAGCACAGAACTTACTAATGAGGATGCTAAAATCTTACTTTAACATTTTTATTCATGATTTTTGAACAAATTGAAGTAAATTTGTTTTAGGAAATTTTAGGAATAAAGTTTTAGGAACTTTTTGGCTGTAGGTGCTGATCATAACCAACAAAAATCCCCCAATTAATTGAATGATGGGAAAGTTTTCAGAAGTTTGACAAGAGTGCTTGTCCTCAGAACTGGGGATAACCCAAAACCAAAGCAATAAAACAAAGTCTGTTAATTAGCATGGAAGACAGCTTCTTGAATTAATATGTGGTGTTAATTAACAGGAAGTCTGATGTTGTGTTGTAATTACCACCAATATTTTTGACATACTCAGTGACTGAAGGTGAATTATATAGATAGCAATTTAGTAAACATTTCAGAGCTTGGGAACATTTTTCCTTTGTTTCTGTTTTTCTAGAAATATGGATAGACTTCTGCGGCTGGGAGGAGGTATGCCTGGGCTCGGACAGGTGAGTATATAGCTTGTCAATCTTTAATATTAATCAATTCTGGAATATTTCTTATATTTAAAAGCAGCATCCAGAAAAACCCCTAGTTCATAGTAATGATCTTTGACTCTAGGAATTGTTTATGTATATGCAAATCATTGTTATAGCCTGACATATTTTTTTTGTCAGTATGAATTCTTGTTTTGGCACTGAGTTTACATAACATTTAAAAACCTTTCATTTGGTGTCTGAACATTTTAAAGTTTGAATTGAAAAGCATTGGAAACACATAAAATTTTTTTAAAAATCAATTTGCAATAATACGGAATTTCAGAACATGAAGAGTGTTCTAAATGGCAGAACGTATCCACTGCTCCTTCATAAATGATATATTTCAGTCCTTGGATCACTTTGTGATGGGGCATTATAAGATACTGAAGTATATGTAAGTTTCAAGAGGTAATTTGAGCTGAATTTATCACTTGTAGGTACTTGTAGCCACCTGTATGTGTATTTTATTGTGTCTTCTCGTGTTGACTGTTGTCCTCACTGCTGTAACATTACTCACAGAACAAAAGCTTCCCTGCCAGCTGTCCTGTTTCAGTGAGAGACCTGTTCACATTATATGGCTTCTCCTGCCACTACAGCAAGTCCTAGTGCTTTTTACCTTGGTCAAGTGGCATGGCCAGCAGTCTTCAAAAATAAAACCAAGCTGATCTTATTCCATTGTGCTGATCACTGTGGATACAGGGGAAAAAAATAATTAGGAACTTCTTTGTTTGAGGTTTGTAGGAAGAGTTATTTCCCTAAGGAACGGGCTCCAGTGTTATTTTCTTTGAGGTCTTGGCTGGCTGCAGTGGCTGGCCTTTCTCTGCCTTCCTCATCTGCCTCCAGGGCTGTTGTAAATCAAGAATTCAGACTCTTGTTCTTCTGGAGAAATCAGTTCTGTGTGTCTTGGACTTCAGGATGTGTGTGCCAGGTTGCTTCTGGGATGACTGAAATTGCTAAACCCATAGTTTCTTTGTGTGTAGAGCCTTTGTGTCCAGTATAACTACAAAGAGGGTTTAATACTGAAGCATTTGGTGAAATATTCTAAGCTGATTTACAAACTCTAGGTGTTTTGCCAAATAAACTGTAATTTTTGGTGCATAATTTTTTTTCCTTTTTATAGCTAAAATTCTATTCACGCTCTCTTAGTGAATCTTCAAGCCACCCTCAGTTATTTTTAGTTTAATTTTCTTAAACAGTTATTTCTCTTGTTCCTCTGAGCTGCCAGCCTGCTTCATGACTCTTCATTTTTTTAACATCTGTGCAGTCTAATCTCTCAAGCTTTCACTTCTTAGTCCTCTCTGAACTTGACGCATATCAAAGCTGTTTTTCAAATTTACAGTTAACTCTCTGCTGTTTTCTGAATTTTTCATCTTTAACTTAAAGTTTGCTAGAAAATTGTGGCAGGCAATAGAATATAACATCCAGAAGAAGCTTTGAACTCCTCTGGTAGCTTTGGCCTGCAAAGCTGCTCTGTGTTTGTTTAAATATGGAATTGTCTCTTAAATGAGTTGATGAGTATGTGTTGGATTAAAAAAAAAGGCAGAAAACTGAATTGCTCTTTATACAAGTTGCTACTTACACTGGATGTCTTGACTACTTTTATAGTCTTTTGGTTTATTGAATCAGTAGGAAAGCTTTTTAAAAAAAATATTTTTATGTCCTTAAAGTACTGTGTTTCAATGGACCTTCAAAGGTCACTTCTGTTCTGAGTATCAATTGATTAGTAATTGAGATTGAGAGATAGTCCAGAGAGAATCAGGTGTCTTTGAATTAGAAGAGAGAAGGGGGATACTTCTTGAATAAACTTTGTAGTGCTAGAAAGTAAACATTTATTACTATTTGTTTTCACTGAAGTGTTTTAAACGACTGTACAAAGCTTTTTGTTTTTCTTATTACTGTGTCACAGTTGTTCTGAGCTCTTGCTTTAAAGGTTGAACATAGTAAAAACATCTGAGTGAGTCATTCTTGCTGGCATAAGAATCATCTGTGTGTATAGTCTGGTAGAAAAAGAGGCATTTTCAAAGTAGTTTTATCACATAATTTGGGCATTATTTTTTGCTTGTAGCTAGGGGTCTGCTTAGCAAGAGGACTGCATCACATAAGGTATGCTTTGATTTCTCTGTAACTGATGTTAAAGTAACAGCAGATGCTTGGTCAGCACAGTTCTTTCTTGGTCTCTGTCAAGGCATTCTTTCTCATTGACTTGCTTTAGCTTCTTCAGCAATACTTTCTTGTCTCTTTCCTCTTGGTAAAAGTGCCTCTTCTGATTATTATATTGTTTAGGGTTTTTTGGGTTTTTTATTCATCTCCAAACTCAAATATATTGTCCCAAATGCTCTTTGAATTAATGTTGTTGCAATATTCTGTTCAAGTTTTTTGGTGTACTGTATTCTACTTCAGAAGTACTTTCACTGCACTTGTGTTTCTCTTTTCTTACTACTTGCTCCTGCGGATGCTACTGAGTGGCTGATTGGCCTTCACTTGTCCAGAGGTGGTCAGTTCTAAATTGCATTTGCCCTAAGCCTGTCATCATATGGTTAATAAACTAAATCTTTAAGGAAGTAATCTTCAAGTGATATTTCAACAATAAGCTTTCCCTCCAGTGACTTGTGGCTTAGAAATCTTGAGCCATTTCTTGTCTTTTAGTCATAGATGGACTCTCTTTGTGGGGCAGCAGGTGGACAAGAGAGGAAGGGGGAAGAGAACCTTATAGCTTTTGGCATTACATAAGCCATTCATAGTATTTTCTTAGAGTGCACTTGGTCATTAACGATGTGTTCTTTTTATGGGAAGGTACCTGTATTTAGTTTTGAACTTGATGCCAAAAATATGACCTTCTTTGGAACACTTTCTTATGCAGAAATTGTTTGTCTTACATGACTGGTGTTGTACACCTGAGAAATAACCTCTTATTGTCTTGAATTTCTGCTCTTGTGGTAAATGCATAAGATGAACCAATCATGGAAGCTTTTTCAATAAGATGTAGGGGAACTGTAAAAGATTGAAAGTGTTGTGATGTCCTAAAGAAAATGCTTATTACTTTAACTTTCCTCCCTATAGTTAATGGAAATTAAGATTTTGGCAATACCTTGTTTTTCTTTGCTTGTATGGTCGTCTCTCTTTCTTCTCCTTCCCCTTATCATGTTGAGGGTTTTTCTGGTTATCTTCTTTTCCTGATTCATTTCCATCTCTCCCTGTTCATCCCCCTGGAATACTGCCTACCACAGAATTTCACTAGTGATTTAGTACTTTACTTTGCACTGTACATTTGCTGCAGACAAATTAACAGGCTTTGTGGGGTACGTAAAAGCATTCTACTTATGTAGCAGGCAGGAATTTGGAGCAACACTCCTCTTCATTTTGTATGCTGAACTATTGTTTGCTAGTGAAATCAGTTCCACATATGCCTCTATTAGGCAATCCTACTGAGTATTGTTAAAGGGTGTGAGCAAATTAAGTGCATTTTTAGCCGAGCTTTCTCTCCCCAACACTTTCAGAACAACAGTCCAAGCAATACAAGTTCTTGTCTGTGCTAGCACATGTTGAATCCAGATGTGATAGGAAGCAGTGAAACAATGACACTTCTTAAAAATGCTGTTGAAGTAATTTTTCATTACTTGATGGATTTTTGAAAATATTTATTTACACTGCTCTGTTCATGCAGACAACTGTTCTAGTACAATAAATGAAAAATAAAACTCATTCTGTATTTTTGAATTAACATATTTGATGACAGAGGGGAAGGGAAGAAGTCCAAATGGGAAGGGAGGGGGAGACAGAGAACTGACCTGTATCTTATAAGGATTGTTTACACCTTGACTTGGAATATAGAAAATAGAAGTGCAGATAGCTATTTTATTTGAATCATGGACTTGCCAATTAGCCATCAAGTGCTTCCATCTGTGAAATAGTTGATCAGATGGGTTAGCTGGGATGTTTCCAGATTAGGGCATTGTAAATGGCACTTGAAAACTGTCACTTTGATTATGAGGTTTCAAGCATTGCACTGTTTGATGCTGTGGAACCTTTTTCCCCTTGTATGATCATGAGTTTTTTAGAACATGCTTATCCTATTTAGTAAATCTGTGGCACCATAGGAACTTGGGAGACCTGCTGCTAATCTAATGTTCTGTTTCATCTGCTGATCTAGGCAGGATGGTTATTAAAGAAGAACACAGTGCAGTCTTCTGCAGGACTTGTGCATAGGAGTTGGTGCTCTGGCAGACAGAGAAGGGTCAGGCTCAGTGTAAATCATTCCCAATTAAGAATTACATGCAAGTTTCCTTGGATTACTTCATTAAGCTGATGTGTCTCTTGAAGTACATGACTTGTTCTTGCGTCTTACATCTTCCGTATGTAAACAAAAAACCCACCAACAATAAAAAAAACTCAAATCCAAAACAAACCCAGACACCTCCATCCCTCCTCTCCAAAAAAAACCCACACCAAAAACTCAACCAGGAAAAAAAGCATACATCTTACTGAAGATTGTTTTGGTTTATTGATTCTTGAAACAGGTTGCATGTTAATTTGAAGGATGCAAATGTGTTGTCTTTAATGAAGTGCTTTTTTCCTTGAAAAGCTGTAGAGTGCTCTTGTATCTCCATATCTCTTGCACCTCTACTACTTTCTCCTTTCTGTGTCTCTTTGCTTTGTGTGGTTTGAATTGTAGTGATGCACTATTGTCTGCTTCTCACATGTATTTGACGCTTCAGATACACCTTTTGACACTACTCTGCCAGGGTAATAAATCTGAATTAGAGCTCTTAAAATTGTGCATCATTTCTGTGCCATTGCTTCTGAGACATTTTCTAGCGAAGTTCTCAAGTATGAAGGATGTTACTATTTCTGGAATTCCAATGTAACTCCCAGTAGGTGAGATGGCGTACAATTTGGGCAGTTTATTCCAGTTCTACTTTTTTTCCCTGGAAGCTATCAACCCATTTAAAGAACAAAAAAATGTTCTCAGTGACTAACATTTTTCATCCATTAAAAACATCCAACATCAACTTCCATAAGAAGTTAAGAAGACTTAATCGATTGCCTACCTTATCTTCTGTAGAAAGTCTTAGCATCAGTTTATATATCCAAAATACATGATTTTGTTTTAAGGAGATAATAATAACCACCTTAGATATAGTAAATATGCTGTTTTTTCTTTCATAGTCTGGATGAGTATTTTACTGCATTGATTAGTGTTTTAGTGAAGGGCTGTGCAGTGAAAGCTTCATAGGAAATTTAGGGTACAGGTGTGGCCTGTTTACAGGGTCTGCTTACACTGGAGGCAATAACTCCATGGGTCTAGTTAGGCTTATTTGAAAGTTGTTGGGGACTGCTAAAGGCAGAGTATATTCTGCCTACCTTTGAGCAGAGTTGATTCATTGTAACGTGATCTATATCCTAAAGGGCTCATGGGAGAGGGAGATAGAAATATGATAGAATTGGTTTAGGAGCAGTCATATCATTGTACTTAAAGTCTGTGTGTATTTTATGTTATAAAGGCTGTCTTCCAGTAAGATGGCCGCACTACATTCACCCCTCACATTTTAATCACAAACAAACATAAAACTAAAAAAGCTAGTGGGTTGCATCTGAGCATTATCAGTTTCCTCTGATCTACTGTTTTACTCTAGATACCATTTTTAGCTGCCTCCTCTTGCCCTAAGATCTTCAACTTCCATATTTCTAATAATTAGGCAATTAGCTTCTCTCTCTCTGCTCGATTTAATTGCCAGTGTAGTTCAACTGACTTTCCCCAGAAGAGGCAAAGGAGCTTGGACAAGGAAATGAGTGTAGCCATAATGAGAAAGAACATGAGTTAAAAAAGACTAAACAAGAAGAGACATCCTTGTGCCTTTTGCATTACACCTATTCATTTGTAATATTCCTTTCTGTAAGCTGCGTTACAGTGATTGATTTAATTTCTTTCCCTTAGAAGTTGTATCTTCTTTCTGAAATCCCATGCTAAGTTGCAATACTACTATCCAGTACCTTTGAACAAGGGCTTCTGTTTCCTTCCTGCCATGTAGAAGAGTCATCTTTAGGCTTTCCCTGGAAGTTTGAAGTGTTCTTGAGTTAATAGTGGTGTGGTTTTGGGCAGGGTTGGTTGGTTGTTTTTCAAGTGCTGCAACCAACCTTCTTATATATTGCTTCTGAATCTCCAGCTCACCTGCTCATATCCACGGGACCAGGTCTTCACAACAGAGAACCTGTAGGCATGTAGAACCCAGTGCATTTTTCTACATATTGAGTAAACTGCTTTTCTGCTCAAAGTGTACTTTAGGGTGATCTCAGGTAACACCTGCTGATGGGTACTTGCCTTCTTGACAGAACTGTGTCTAGAATAAGGTAATTAAAAATCTGTGTTAGGCACTTCTGGAGGCAGACAAAAATCTACAAATGCTGACTCGTCATGTGCATTGAGGCTCTTGGTTCTAAATCCCACTACTTTCTGTAATGCTGATAGGAATAGATAACAGGTTACTCCTGGTTTTGTTCTGGAGTGAAACTGAGCTCTGGATTTTCTTTTTATTTCCAGTAGATTGAGGTTGTGAAAAATAGTAGTTCTTTTCAAAAGGATGTACAGTGTTACTGAGGATTTTTTGTGTCCCTGATCTTATGGCTTTTTGCTAATTATAACGTTGTCGTACAGTCACAGAATGGTTTGGGTTGGAAGGGACCTTTAAAGGTCATCTAGTCCAAATTGTGCTTGTGCTTGATAATAAGGAGTATTAACTGCAGTGATGCAGCATACTTTCCCTTGCTGTGATATGTGTCTCAATGAATGTGTAGCTTATATGGGGTAAAGACAGAGGAAACACTGAACCAGGAAAGATTACACTTAAGTGGCCATTTCTTGCACCAGTTGTGTTGGGAAAATTGCAGAAAGTCTGACTACTGCAAATTGCATCAAGGTGATATATGTAAATAGTTTTATATTGTGAATACATGTTAATATTGGATAATAAATTTTTTTTTCTAATAAAAATTAGACTAAATAAAATGTCTGTAAAGTACATTGTAGTAAAATTAAACTTAATGGACCTCAAAATAACTTCAATTAGCATCATTTGATACCAAATCTGGTAAATATTTTTTTTCTTAGTAAGTTTTAAGCCTCTGTCTTTGACAATATTTTCCAAAGGTAGTGCTGGAAAACAGAAGTACTGGCTTTTTTGTAGAAGACCTTTTAAAATTTTGACAATTTTGGGCAATTAGATGAGCGAAACACGTTACATTCTATGAGCACGTGGGAAATCTTGCATATGCTCACACTGGTGAATTACTATACCTCTTCCATTAAACCGTTAGTAGTGCAGTAGAGACTACTAATAGATGGATAGGATAGAAACATAAGCTAAACTTTCATGACTTCCTTCTGTTAACTGAAATTCTGACCAGGTTCTCCTAGTGTCCTAGTAAACTGCAAACTATTTATGTTTGAAGTTCTGCTTAATTAAAAGCAATCAAATAATAAAAACGAACAAAAGCACCACAAAAAGCTCCAACAACAACAACAACAAAAAACCCCACAACCAAAAAACAAACCAAAAACCACCACACACACACACAAAAGAAAACCTCAAAACCCCACAGAAGTAGAACCGCAAACAAGCAGAAAAGCTAAGCAGTAACGTCTTGGCTCTGCACCAAAGAGGTGTTGGCAAACTTATGATCCCAACCCGTTAAACCAAATGCTCAAAGCTATACAAAGTTCTGTGTTCTGTAATTTTGGTTTTTGAAGATACAGGGAGATTGGAAATGTTACATATTTCAAGTCCATCTATATTGCTGTTTATGGAGTTCTGCTGTAAATGTGAACCTGGATAAACTTTTTTTAGGAGACAGAAATTTGTAAAACATACTGATAGAGTTTTTATCACGCCTGTTAAGGTGGGGTTTTTTTCAGAGGTTTTCAATTTAAAGTAGCAGTTGATGCCACAGTACTTCCCTAGTATCCCTACTCCATTTTGGAGTCTATGAGACTAAACATGTTACTACAATTTTTATTTCATCTGACATATGGTGTAAGAAGACAATGTGATCCTTTGAGAAATCTAGGCTGTTTGCTGAGGCTTATGGTATTTTGTGGTCTGTTATGTATGCTTGATTATAATTGGTATAAAAATGGACCTAAACATACAAACTGTTTAGGCATAATGCTAGTTTCAAAGTCTAATCCTGTTGATGTGGATATAACTTCAAAATTGCGTGTGTACTAGCTTGAAAATAGCAATAAATTTTCAAATTACTACTAATTAGTGTGTGATTCACAGTGCAACGTAATGTATTTTTTCTTTTTTTATGAACTCTCTGATTTTTTAATTTTTTTATGACCTCAGTAATTTTCTCTGTCATGACTGATCATGTTAACTTCCTGTACTGCAGAAAATGCAATACGTGGCTTCTGGTGCTTGTCTTGGCAAAGTTGCTAGAACCATTGAGATCCAGGAGTATGGTTTACTCCCTTTGCTGCTTCTACTGATGGAACATGAGTTGGTAATTTCTGTAAGTGTGTTGTCTCAGTATAGGAAAAAATGATTCCACAATCCAAATTCTGTTTAGATTTTTAGGCTTAGCAATGTGTAAAAAGCACTGTGCTGATCTAAGATATCTTTTATTATTTATATCAGTATATAACCAGGTTGTACCACTTAGTGACAAAGGGCAAGTAGAGAAGAGCAGTGGTACTCTGGTGAACTTCTAAGGTCTTATTATCACTAATACCTCTGCACTCATGCTCATGCTTGTGTCCCTCTACAGGTAGTATTCTGGAATGGGTTTTTTTCCCTCATACCGAACTATACACACACAGTTGAGTTTACCTCCATAAAATTGTAGTTTTAAGCTTTCTTTGTGTTCTGATCCTTCCATGCATCCTTTAATGAGATAAATTACTATTTTACAATGATTGTCATTGCATTTATACCTCAGTTGCCTTTATCCTCCTTACCTACATAATAAAATGTCATCTTTACCTGAAACACTTGTTCTGGAGGAGGTAGAGAAGGGAAATGAAGAAAAAGTGTGGGATGAATGCTTATTTAAATTCAAAAGTAATGCAAGGGGTTTTTTTCTTGGTTTTTTTTTAGTTAATCTTTCTCAATTGTATTTGGATATAACAGCTGAAAATACGTATTGAAAGGGTTAAGTCGGCATGAAAGAATTCATTTCCACTTTAATGACCTAGCCTTGCTGGGTTAGGACGATGGGGAACATGATTCTGACTTGTACTCCTATTGCCAATTAACACCTCCTATAACAGGTTGCCTCAGCTAGTCATTGAAGCAGAGGCAGTAGAAATAGTTTACATGCAGCTTGTTTTTCACACTAGTTGTTTAATACTCACAAAATTAAAGTATTAAAAGGTTCTTTCTTACCTTACTGGGAAAGAAAGAAAACACTATAGCAGTCGTAGCTTGCTTGTGTGTCCTATGTTCATGTTTAAATTGTTCCGATTGCAAAAATAAATTGGAAAAAAAGTAGTAAAGATTGTGGCAGTTCTTATATTTTACACAGTAATATGTTTTTTGGTGCATTAAAGCTAAGATGTGCTCTGTGGTACTTTAATTCGCTGCCTTTGGGTTTTTATTACAGTTGCCTCTGCAAAATGAGTTTCTTTGAAAAACAACAGTGATGTATTTCAAAATCATCTTTTGTGCTGTTAGCATGACACCAGAGCAGTGTTTAAGATCCATTTAAACAATGGAAAGTGTATCCATTTGTGGACTATTTCTCAGTTGCTTGTGTGATTAATGAAGTCCACCTTCTATACCTATTTGAATAAATGTAAAATAGTACAAATAAAGAGCAGTGCTCTAAAGTGACACTTTAGTTCACATTTAATAATAAAATTGGCTAAATAATTGATATCGGTTCACACTAAGAGAAAGGTGAAGTAATATACCTAAAAGTGTTAGCAAATTTGCTAAAAGACCTGAGTAGATAACACTTCAAGGCGTTAGTTTTTATCCTGTTAGAATGGCAAATGCCTTTAACACTTAGTCAACAAGGGCTGCCCAAGTAAAGGGCTGCTTTTTATATTGGATCATTTCTTTAACTGTTTGAAGCAAAAATGGTATCATGCATAATTTATATTACAGTTTAATTTTCTGTTCATAACTTGCATGTGATTCTTTTTCCATTACAAGTTGTACTGAAAAAAAAAGTAAAAATGTATTTGAATAGTGCTAACTTAATTTTATCAATTATTATTGAACTTGGGATTCTGCCATTCTAAACAAAAACAAACCCAGAGTTTGGTTGGGTTTTATGAGATGGCTGACCATCAGGCAGCTTATTTCACTGGCTGACAGCATGTATAGTTGATTCAGAATAAACATCCATTTTCAGTAAGTAGCACATAACAGTATTTTCTAAGAGCAGTTTTTTAATTTTAATAATTACTGTATCCAACTTATACAGGCATGCTTGGGAAAAAGAATGTTCAATATTCCTTGCAGTTTCCAAATCTGATTTTTCTCCAGTTCTCTGAGAAATAATCCAATAAACCTGCATTTGCTGTTTTGCAGTGAGATGGACAGTCTTCCAAAACTGTGCTAGTGGGGTAACTGTCTGTCCTTTGAATACCATAATGTAACCAAAAATACCAGCAGATCTTTTGCATTGTAGATACAAATGCTTTCTTGTTTGGGTTCCTGACACCAGTTAATTTAATTTGGTACTCTGCTTCATAAGGATGGTGCTTCTTTGTTAAAGTTGGCAGGCAGTGAAGTTTATGAACAGTGGTAGTAGCACATGCTGTGGAGGGTCAGTGTAAAATACTTGCCTCCATGTAGAGATTAGCTAATAAAGTCTTTCTTCCTCTTTTCTTGATGAAAGAAATGCATAAACTTCTGTGAAAGACTAGCAGAAACAGGCCAAAGAAGTCTCAAAGCATATAACTCATAGCTAGCTCCCACATACTGTGTACCTAACATGCAGAAGCTTGGGCTGTCACTCCAGGGCTATGTTAGATTATCAGCCATTTGTGGAAAGGAAGGTGAGCCGAGATGGAAGTAAATTGGTTCCAGTTTCCAAATATCTGTTTTTTCAAATGATATCATCTAAAGTAAAGTAAACTACCTGGAAGACCCAAGATCTATTCTGTTGGTTTTATTTATTGAATCTCTAATTTATGTTAAGAATTTGATGAACTTTGCCTTTATCATTTTCTGTAGATGTACAAATGTGTAATTATAGTATTTTATGTGGCAGTTTATCTTTGGTAGAAAAATAATGTGAAACTTGACGTATGGATCATTTCTTCCTCAAAATTCCTGAATTTCAGTATTCTTTTGAGCAGTTCATTCTAATCTGTATTCAAAACAAAGGAAGGAATATTAACATGAAAATTAATACACATAACTGGTGTGGTGTAATGATGAGTTTCCTTTTCCCATAATTTAGCTAGTAATTAAAATCTATAAGGAGAACAGAGCAGACGGAAAGGAGATAGTGAGGTCACACAAAAGAAACATCAGTGACCAAGGACATACTGAGTGTGTGCTGTATTTTTATAAGATGACTGAGAATTAATAAACCTGCATTGTATACCACCATTAGCTAATTTTTATAAGTTCAGGTAAAGTGGTTGAACTGCATGATAAGAGTGAAAGCTGATCTTTAATTTTTTTACTGTCTCATGGCACATGCTTAAAGTGGAGCAGTGAAGTTTGCAATTGGTACCTCCTAACGTGGTCGTTTATATATATATATTTAAACACATTTAGTGTGCAAAATCATTCTCAGTGAATACTGTGGCTTAAAAAAAAACCAAAACAACCTAGCAAAAGCTAAGCAAGTTGATTTACACCAATTAAGCATTCTTTTATGAATTAGCAACATTTCCTATGCTGAAAATAAATAGTTGACTACCAGTGCTGGCAACTGGCAAGAGGACTTCTAACATAAATTTTGAATACAGAAATTGATGAAGTCCCTCTTCTGGACCATCACCAAGAAAATGAGCATTTGGAAGCTCCAAGGAATATAGAAATCATAAGGAAATATTAGGAATTAATACAATAGGGTTATACCCTGCTTTAGTTCCTACCTTCACTTAAACTAAAGGTGATTTATTTGCCATGTTACAGAAATGCATTAATGTTTGTCTTTGTTTCCTCCCCATAAGTGGTGAATCTCCTGACCGATTTTAAAATCAGAAAAGTTATGAAGAATAAGCTCTTACAGGTTGTGACACGACCATCTGTACAGGGGACAGAGACTTGATTAATGCCTCAGCTGTAAGATGGGTGTCAGTGTGATCTTAACACACGCTAGAGATTCCATGGAGAACCTATTCAAGAACCATAGTCTGTAGAGTAAACTTCAAAAACCTGATTTTTGAGAAACTAGTCTCAATGAAACAGCAACATTAGCCTTCCAGGAATCATAAAATTACTTATGGTAGTTTGGGGATTTTTTCTATTATACTATTCTCTATTTTAAAAAATACTGAATGGTGTAATGGGATAGTTGCTTACAGTGAAATGTTAAACAAAATCTGGAACAAATGTAGAATGTGTGTGGTGATCACAGCATGGGTATTATTGTTCTTCCTAAAGCAGAAGGTTACTGAGTTTGTATTTTTACTCTCACTTCAGACCATCTCTGGTCTAGAACTGGTAGAAAATTTGGAGAGCTTTATGTATGAAAAAAGGAGTTGTTAACAAACTGGAAAGTTACTTTTAAAATTAAAACTCAGTTTATCTGGGCTTTATTCTTAGCAGTGATTGTGGAAACTTGAGTCTTCGTGCTTTCCAAATTCTAAGTGAACGTTTCAAAGTGAATCATTAGAATAGACTTAAAGCAGGAGAGAGATGGTTAAAAAAGTAATCTGACATTCATAGGAACAGCATCAGAAAATGATTGGGCATTTGAAGCTTTGCCGGTCAAACAATTTAATTGTAGAAAGTTCGGTATAAGTGATTCAGATGCTCTGTGCATGCGGTTCTGTGAAATGTTCTGAGGAACTGCTCATAGAGTTTTTCAGCATAAGTGCTAGAGGAGCACTTCTCCACTGGAGCATCTCACTGTTGGCCTAGGGCTATGCCAGGCCTTTGATGAAGGGGTGGGGTTGATGCAAAATAGACCTTTGGTGAGAATCCTAAAGAAGGTGAAAAGTTAAAACTGCTGGAAGATTGCTGAAAAGGCCAAAGTGACAGAGGAATTACCAATGAGTAGTAAGAAGTGAGGAAGAGCACATATCAAGAGGTGATGATCAGCAATATCCAAGTTGGAAATAAAGGTTTGAAGCTATTATGAAGCAGTTACGGTTGACACAGATCCATGCATGTATGTAAGTTTCAAAATACAAAGACTGGATTCAAAATATAAAAGTTGGATCTGGAATTAATAGAGAAGGTATTCGTTGACGTTAGGGGGGGAGAAAACCTCCCAAACTGAATTTTCTTATTGCCTGTATTCTGAAGACTAGATATCATTTTTCTGTGTATGAAAAAGTGAAAGTATGCAGAAAAGACAATTACTGTACAAATGTAATGTTTTGATTACTTAAGTACCTGGGTTTATCTTCAGGAAGTAATGGCATGTGTTGATTGCTTTCTTCTATTTGATGTCATGTGGATGCACATTGTACTGAATTTCCTCTTACAGGGAAAAATCTAGAATTTATTTGAAACTTTTCCTTTTTTTCCCCAATTTTGCTTATAACTCTGGAATCAAAGTTCTAAATCTGTAAAATGTTTGTGTAAAAGCACCAGTTTTCCTCTTTTAGCTTAATGTGGAGTATTTTTTATTTACCATACTCCTTAGTGTTGTTTTGTTGCCTTTCTAAGTTTACATCACTTCATCCAGAAGTAACCTGTGTCTTTTCAGCAGAAATTTGTTGTACACAATTTCATAATAAATTAAAGAATGTGCTCTTAATTGACTGTCATGAGGTATGCTGATATGGAATTCTGTATATAAGAGCAGCAGCATTTCTTTTACTCCTTGAGAAAGGGACATTTAAACTGCTGCCTCCTGTGTTTTTCATTTTCAGCAGTACACAGAACCTGTTTCAACCAATCATTCACACCTGGGACAGTTGTGCTAATTTTTGAATAACTACTCATAAGGCAAAGAGCAAAGTATTTTGTTCACAGCTTTTCCACCTAGGGATCAGAGGTCCATTTTTTCTCTCACTGTACCGGTGTATCTGCAAAGTACTCCCATAGCCTTTATCTGCAAGTCCTCTTTAGCTGAAAGCTGATGAAGCAAAGGGAAATTGCTGTTTGTGTTGCTGCCAGTTAATCATGCTAGCCCAGCAGCATTTACATTCACACCACTGTAAGAAACACATAGTTAATTGGAGAAGTGGCCATATTTTACAGCTGACGAAGGTTTGCATTGCAGCAAGGCTGACTAATGGAAACTTATCTGACTCAGCCTGAATGGCTTGTAACAGGTTTGTACCCAGTGCAATACTTGCCAGTTTTATATTTGACTGATTGTGATAAGATTGCTCTTTAGAAGTACTTTGGGGTGGGGGAGATGGGATGGTGGCCTTTTACAAAATATGTTAGTGAAGAAAGGTGCTGTGAAGAAGTGTTTGGGGTTTGGGTGTGCTTTTTTTTTTTGTTCGTAACAACTGCATCTAACCCACAAAGTCACAATTATACGTGCATTTTTCTGTAAGTTTTGTAATATGGAAGACAAAAGAAAATGTTTTGAAACTGCAGAATAACAATGGTGGAGAAAATAATTATTTATTCTTTTCATAGGGGCCACCAACAGATGCTCCTGCAGTTGATACAGCAGAACAGGTTTATATCTCTTCCCTTGCACTGCTGAAAGTAAGTGTTCTGTGCATACCGTGCATACTGTGTCTGAGTATAGTGCTGGAGATAGAGCACCTGGCAGCTGTCCAAAGTTTATGGACTCGTGTTCCCTAGATGCTGGTCAGACTAATTTTAAAAATAAATTAATACTGATTGGAACACTCAGAAACTTACTTTAATTAGTTCTGCTTTATTGGCTTTGCTTTTACTATTTTATAGTTCATTACAGTTTCCAAATGTACTCCAAGTTGCGGATTAACTATATAGATCAACAAAGGCTGAAAGAACTACCTCATATCAAACTTGAATCTCCTGTTAAACATATAGTGTCATTTGGTCTTGAATTCCAGATGTTGAAGCATGGTCGTGCTGGTGTCCCTATGGAAGTCATGGGTCTGATGCTTGGAGAATTTGTTGATGATTATACTGTGAGAGTGATTGATGTTTTTGCGATGCCCCAGTCTGGAACGGTGAGTTCTTTGCATCTAGACCATGACAGTTTTGTTTGCTTGTTTGGTTTTTTCCTTATGGTAAATTTATTTTTGGAAAGCTTCTTGTGCTTTACCTCTGATGCAATCTGAAGGTATAATCTGTGAGTTACAGTTCAAACAAGTCAAATGGATTTAAAGGTTGCGGTAAACGAAAAAAAATTAGTAGAAACTATTTTTTAGCAAAGTCTAGTACTTAAGTGGGTATATCAATATATGCAGACGTTATGTTCTTATGTAGTATAAATATATTGGTATTACATGACTTATAAGATTTATAAATTGATAACTTTCAGAATTCATATACTGTGAGCCGGGGGGAAGGATTCAAAATTTAAAATGTTTGATTAGAAGCATATCATGTGCTTAATTGTGATGGTGCTATAGATACACTTCAAACTAGATATGCTTCAAACTTGCTCTCTTTGACAGATCTTAGTGGCATGTCTCTTAAATGATATTTTTGTGATGTGAAAAAATTATGTATTTTAATTTTGAGTAAGAATATCCATTTTATAAAGAGATTAAAGAGGTGAGTCAAGGGGCATAACTGGGGTTTATGATGCTTTATTTTGTGTAACTAGAATGAAATGTTCTTAAAAGAAGCAGTGACATCCCTTTGTAACTCAGAGCTGCACATCAATTAAATTTTCAAATTCTTTTGTCCGGAGTTAATTCTATACCTGTGCATAATATAAAAATCTGCATAAAACCAATATGTAATATTAATCTTGAATAAAACCTGTAGAGCTGAACTTGTGAGAAACAACAGACCACTGTTTGCAGAACAAACAGAGGAGGAAAAGATAAATTCCTGTGCCTATTTAATCATGTTTACTCATTGTAGAGATTACTTACATAGCAATTCAAAATCTTCTTTCAGTATTTTAAAAATCACATTGAAATACATTTCTAAAAATTGTATTTTGCATTTAAGGGAGTTCTGTCATGTAGTACTGGAATATTCAGGTTGCCTTTTTAAAAAGATACTTATAAATATTTTTTTTGTGTGGAAAGTACCAAGTCAAAAGATAATATTGCTTTATGTACAACTGCTATGATTTTTGTCTGTCTTTTGAATCAGGGTGTCAGTGTGGAAGCAGTGGATCCTGTATTTCAAGCAAAAATGTTGGATATGCTGAAACAGACAGGAAGGTAAGTCAGTGTAAAGAGGGCTGTTGGTAACAAATACTCCCTGCATGGTTTTTAGAAGAAACAGCTGGCTTTCTGCAAAACTAGTAGTCTAGGGGCTATTAATAATGTTTAAAAATAATTGGCCCAGAAATTAGGTGAGTAGCATGTAATTCAGTTCCCTTCTTGCATTTCAATTGTCAGGAGACTGTGACTCCTGTTAAACCTACAGCTTTGATTATCGCACAGAAAGATTAGAATGCTGCTCAGTTTAGTGTAGGTGCACTAAACACAGTACCTGCTTAAAAGATTGATTTTTTTATTTAACCCTTTAAATAAGATTTTAAAAAATTAGGAAGATGTAGCTTTTTCATGAGCAATTTTAATGAAAAGAAAGAGAAAATAATTTTGTAAAAGATCCTAGTATTTAAACAAATTTTTATTTTACTCCTACCTCTCAACAGTTGTCGTCTGCTTGCTCAAATTCTTTTACTGTGGGAAAAACTTCAAAATTAATGTTAGCAAAAGGCTCAGCAGCTGAACAGAACAGTGCAAATTGCTTTTTGACTGAGTTCCTAGTTCTACTGCTGGTTTAATTGATATTTAATCCTTTCCCACCGTTGGTTCCCGTTGTCCATGTCTGAAATGGACTTTCTGCCGTGAAAATTCAACCTTCGATGCCAAGGAGTTAAAGAGTAGATATTTACTCAAGTGCTGAAAGGGTAAAAACTGGTTCAGGGAAGGTGTGGTAACAGGGTGAAAAACTGAAAGCATGATCTACCACTGCTAATATGTATCCCTTAATGATAGCCCTCTTTTGTTGCATTTATTCATGTCCATGTTTTCACCATATTATGGTGAGTAATTTAAATATTACCAATGGTGTTTTGTTCACAGCTCATTGTAATTTATGCCATGATATGTTCCTATTTCTTCTTGTGATACATGTTTATATTTTTAAGAATCTCAATGTCCTCTTTGTTTCAGACCTGAGATGGTAGTTGGTTGGTATCATAGTCATCCTGGCTTTGGCTGTTGGTTGTCTGGTGTAGATATCAATACCCAGCAGAGCTTTGAGGCCTTATCAGAAAGAGCTGTTGCTGTGGTGGTGGATCCCATTCAGAGTGTAAAAGGAAAGGTATAGTAGGCTTGCTTTTTATTTTTAAGGCACTTCAGTAAGATTTAATATAGAAGCACTGTAAATATGTGTAAGTTCTTCATTTTTGGAGGCCTATACTGTATTAAAAAAATTAAAATTTAAAAATCCCACCTCATTGTAAATAAAAAGATCATTTCTAGTTTATTCCTCATCTTACATCAGTTTATTCCTCATCTTACATCCTCATCTTCCAGTACAGGCTGGAAGTCTTTGATATTGTTAGTACACATAACCAATCGTAATCCTCTCTTAATATTTTGCTATTCAGGTGTCACTCAACAGGTTTGCAACTAATAATCCAAGTATACATTGTTTTATATGTTACATTTTAGCTACAAAATCTAAGATCAGTTACTAACAGATTGGAATAGGTTCAGCCCTTTAACATGAGTACTAAGAAGGCATTTATTTACAGGCGTTGCATATGATGGTTTTTAGTATAATTTCTATTCCAAATGTTTTGGGCAATAAAACTTCACAGAGTAGCTGATATCAAGCATTTGAGTGTGCAGATAAATTATTAAGTATGTTAAATTATTATGAAAAGAGATTAACTTGCAAAGCATATTGGGTTATAGTTGTCCTTTGTTGAAATCTCTTTTGTTCTTGTTTAGTTCTCTTTTTATTTCTTTCTAGCCCCATATGCCATTTTCCTATTTCCTGCCTCATGACAGCAGGGAGCAGCTCTATTATCACCTTCACAGAGCTGTCTGCAAATGTGAGAGGCAATTCGATTTTGCTCAACCACAGGGAGAGTGGATTAGAAAAACTACAGAACGTACAGAAATTGGCTAGGTGGTTTACTGCTTTAAAATACTGCTGAGGTGTTTTGTTTGAGCATGCACTCCTATTGTATTGCAGAATAATTATTGAAATGCATCATGGTATATATGGATGATTTTCATGTAAATTTATAAATATTTTAAAAGTGTTCATCTTCTATAAAGCCGTAGTATCATATTTCGTGTGAGGCAGATCCTATTAAAGCTACTAAACACTGTGGGTTCCCTTAATTTCGTAATACAATGTTCTGAAGCTACAGTTGCATTTTCAGTTGGGTTTTTTTTAATTCTGATTTTTATAGCAAATATGTTTATGTAACAGGCAATTGAAAAGTTAATAGCTTCTTTTTGTTTGGAAGCTGTTAGACATCTGAATCAATTTTGTTCCTTTTTAAATTGCATAAAGAGTAGAAGAAAATACAGGTACTCTGGGGAAAAAAAAAGATGCAGTAGAATGTTTAATTATTCCTGACTTATTTTTCCTACAACTTTTTCCCTTTGCTTTTTCCTTATTTTCCCACTGCAATAGAAATATTGAAATAAGATTCTTTTTATTTTGTCAAAATATAATAGTCAGCACTATTACTAATGATTAATTTAGACCTCATTAGCTATTAAATCCATTAAGAAGAAAAACCTCCTAGTAAGTCACATACTTGCTCACTAAGTGCTTCTTTTTTAAATAATTTTGTTACCACTGTTGCTTGACTTAGATGTCTATCTTTGAGATCTTTGATCACTTCAAGAAAGTAATCTTTAGCATATTTATTTTGAATGTGAATAAATTTTTGTCCATCTAAACTTTTCTCAGTTACAGCTGCTGTTAGGGCATTGCTGCCAGTATTTGAGATTACTGGAAGTCTTTTAATGTTTGTTTTTCATGCACGTTTTTTAGTTGCTACAGTCAGATTAAATTACATTCTCAGGTTTTGCATTACAAAAAATTAACATCTGTCATGTTCCTGGCAAGTGCATCCTTTAAAGCTTAGAAATAGAAAGAATCCCCCGAATTATGATTACCACTTTTAAATAACTTCTTAATTTGGGAGACTGTGGAATATGTATGACTTTTATGATCCTGATTGGCAAGATCACTTGCATTAAACTATGTTCGGATTTTAGATGAACCGAGAGAAGAACAGCTACATTAAAGTTAAAGGGGTTTTCTTAGGCCGGGTTTGAGTGTTTCATGTGCATGTCTAAGTTATTATGGCATCCAGTGCCTCTTTGTATGTTAGACAGCTCGAGCTAAGCCTATTCCAGGGAATTATTATCTATGTTTGTTAGTGCCAGCAAAAGAAGAACCACTTGCAGAGGTAATTTTGCTGATATAGTAGCCACCATACTGGTGGCTTTAGCTGCATGAGTCCAGGTTCATTATTCATTATACCTTATACTAGCATATCTATCTGGCAAAAAATTAGAGTGAACGTGTGGCATAGAGAATTTTAATATGTTTTTTTTGTCTGAGATTAGATGTATTTGAAAGCAAAATCCAAAATAACACATTAGCTAATTTTAAACCTGCCTCGGGGCAGGTCCATGCCCATGTAAATTGGTGTGGCTTATGGTCACTGAAGCTGTCATGGTTGCACTAGTGAAGAATAACTGGGTTATTGTCATGTGTCAGGAAGTTGCAGTGAATTCGGATGAGGAACTTCAGGTTCACCTTGACAAGCTAAAACATTAAAAAGCAGTTTGCCCTGTTACTGGTAAAAAATGAAAACTTGTTAAGTTCTTTGTTAACTGCCTCATCTGCATCCATGTGTTCCAGATACCTCATAGGACAGGGATGTATGATTGCAGTTTCAAGATAAGAATGCCTGTAATTCTCATCAGTTAAAAAAAAAAAGTCCTTTTATGTCTTAAAGCCAATGAGCAAAAATAAAAAGTCACAGAAAATCCTTGTATAAAAATAAAATCTCTTATAGAGATCTGTAGGTTAAATGCAAACTGCTTTAATGACCAATTTAGGACTCAGATATTTCTACATTAATATAGTGAGACATGTGAAGGACAAGTACTTTTAAATACTGATCTTACTATTCAACATACTCTTGCACACAAAGTATGTTTTTTCATGACTGTGTACCATATATTGCAATATTTAGGCTAATAATGTTCTAGTTGTCTGTGAAATAAATTCACAACAGATCAGTGGTTTTAACTGAAGGTCAATGTTATCAGAACCCAGAGAGAAAAGGCTTTGACTTTTTTTTAAAAATTGATTTCTATGAACGAAATCAAAGTAAACATGCTGGAATATGGCCAGTGGGGCAACCTGGCTAGTTGTTGCTTCATCTTATACTTACTAGTAAACCTTTCTTCTATCCCCTCCAGCTTTCCAGTCTGTGCAATGGAAGTTGTAATACATATTTAGAGTATTCTACAGAAGTAATAATTTCATTAAAGATCTGGAATAATGCTAAATATTGACATTTCATATTTATTTCCAACATACATTTTGAAATGTCTGTATGGAGAACCATATACCTTTGCCAAATGTTAAAAATAAATGTGTTTTTTTGGACCTTAACTTAGCAGCTGTTCTTCACCTCTTAAGGAAAATATAACTAAACTAAACCTACTGTAACATTGTATCTTCAAAAACATTAACTTACTGTGTTGCATTTGTCTTATTAATTTTTTAAAAAAACGTTTTCTGTTTTGAACTGTTTTAAACTTTGGGTCTTTATTATAAGAAAGTCACCATTTAAAATGATTTTTTGAGGCAGTTCATTGGTTTCCCTTGATTAATAATTGCTGGCATAATGATCAGTCAAATATCCAAAATTGTCAGAAGTCCATTTTGTATATCTGAGAAGCTTGTTGGCACTTGTGGTGTTTAGTAGGATATGTAGCAAAATCTCTTATTCATACAGCAAGCTTTCATTTCTGTTAAAGCATAATTTTTCCTAACAAGACACTATCAGAAATATTTGTAGGAAGGTCTGTTGGTTTATGGCAAAATTCTTTTTTTAATTGTTTACTGAGGAGAATATTTGTCTTTGCAATAACTTTTTGTAAATTCTACTTCAGTCGCCTTCTGACAGATAAAAACAAATATTCTATACATCTTAATCTTGTGCTTAGACCAGATGCTGCCACTTAGATGAAAGAGTTTTGCTACGGTACTTTATCCTTATCTTAATCTCAGTCCCAAAGTAAAAGGAGAAAAAACGGATACATTTGGGTAGCCCAGTAAATCAAAATAATTCCAGTTGAGAATGATCTCTGTAGATCATCTAGTCCAACCTTGTGCTGTGCACAGTGTCAACATTCAGTTCAGACCGGCTCCCTTAGGATTTTATCCACTTGAGTCTTGAGATTCAACAACCTCATAGCAATACCTGTTCCAATACTTTATTATTCTTGCAGTTGTTTTTTTCCCCTTGTGTGCATACAGTCAGCAGCTCCCCTTTTCGGTTTATTACTGCTGTCTCCTGCCACATACATCATTGAAGAACCTTGCTCTGGGGTTCTGTAATCTGAAACCCTTTTGTGCATGCAGTTTCTTTTCATTGGAAGTTGAAAATTGCTTTCTTTTGTTCAGTTTATGAGATCTTTAGAATTTTATCCTAAAAGGGGTAACAAATGTACTGAACTTTGTAATTTGTTCTTTTACTAATTTTTAAAGTGTGGAAAAAAAATTACCATGCTCTTAGAAACCCCAAAAAGTGACAATTATACCTTGTGTTAAAAAAAAAAAAGCATTATTTGTCCTAAAATAGCTATTATCTGAAGAGAGAGAAAGATAAATGCTGGTTTTATCCTTACAAACAAATGAAGACCTGAGGAGAACTGGATGACTTGTTTTGGCGACCTCTTCCCTTTTTCTGTCCATTGGTACTTGTAAATCTATGTGACAACCTGTGTGTTGTCATGTACATGAACATTACGGTTTTGTTAATACCTGATTTCAGTTTTTAACTCTTCAAAGTAATAGATGATCATTTTGTTGAGTCCTGATCATAAGAATAGTGATTTGCAAGTAGTTTTAATCTCTTCTGCTACTTTTACTTTCCAGTTTAAATTAAATTGTCTGTACCTTACAGTGTCTCAGATTGGTGACTTCCTTGGAGATAGGCGGCTGAACTCCTTTTCTGAGACAGTTTAGTGCTGCAAATTCTCCCAGTTTATCAAGACAAATATGTATGTGAATGGTTTCATAACTTGGTAATTACTTGCTACTTGTCTAAAACAGTAAAACCAATAGTGATTTAACAATTACTTTTCTGATTGTTGGAATTACCATCTAGCTTCAAGATTTTCTTCAGCTGAACATAGGTCTTACACTAGTTTTCTGAAAGACTGTGTGTTTTCAGACCTCAATTCTTTTATCAGAGTGCTATTATTTTTCTTTTGAACTTGTCGTTTTCCCTTTGTTCTTTGAATTGACCACAGGATTGAAAGAGACTTTGTTTTTTAAGAAGGCAGAAAAAAAAGCAATCCTTAAAATGAGATGTGTGCAGACACTAGTGTAATGCCTGAAATTCAAAATAACTCATTAAGAATTAAGTTTGTGAGAACTTTAAATATACCCAACTTCCCCTTCCCACTTCTTGCATTTTTCTTGATCTTTGCTGTAATAAATCTTCACTAGACACAAGTGAATTCAACAGTCTTTAGGGTACAGATTGAAATTATTCATTAAAACAACCAAACAAAACAGTAAATTGTCTGTATTGTCACTACTGCTTTGGAGACGTCTGTTTATTGTGGATTATTATGCAGATATCATTTTACAAGAAAATGTATTTTAAAACGTGATACCTACAATTTTATGTCAGAATCTTTTATACTTGGAACAACTTTCATTATTAGACCTGGATTTGCTAATACTTTTCTATTGTAAAGTGAAAAATTCTAAAATAGATAACATAAATATGTAATTTTGACTGAAATATTGAGAGTACACTGAACATTTTGCACAGTGTATAGTACATTTAGATACTGTCACAGTACTGTGCTATTTCTTACTATTGACTGGACAGAAACATTTTAGTTTGATCTAGAAAGGAACCAAATTTTGATAGGGGTCTGATTTGGAAAGTAAGAAAACTGTATGTTTGTCCTGGGTTTGATCACTGTTGACTCAGTAAAGATTGATGTTTGTTTTCCTGGAGAATTACATTTGTAAGAGATGAATTACATCTACACTACAGTACATCTACACTTGGTGTTTTGAGTTCAGGGTGTGGTTTTTCTAAACCTCAGTATAAACTAAAGTTTTGTTACTGCCAGTGTACCACTGTTTTGTTACTGTTTTGTATGAAAACCAGCATTTTTTAATAGTTGTACATATTCAGAATAACATATTTTGCATATTTTATTTTCTGATTTTTTAATAGAATGCCAGGATTGTTAATATCAATGCTAGTGTTCTAAAAATTTTTATGCAATGTCCTTTGGACTTGCTATGATGTAATTAACTAATGTATGTTTACCTACTAAAGCATTTACATAGGTTACTTCAGTTCATGCCCTTCCTTAAAACAGAAAGTTCCAAGAAGACTTTGTTGAAAAGTATTAAATGTTTAATTTCCTTTTGCGGTGGTGGATGTGGAATAGTCCATTTATCTTCATTAAGGCTTATAGCTTTAAAACTTGTGGCTCTGCTACTTGGGAGTTACGGATGCATGCCCTCACTTGTCAAGATAAATGTATTATACTGAGTTCTCTTCCCCTTCCAGTATGGATATTGAAGTTGTACTGCAGATTTGACCACAAGTAAACAATTCTCTAAGGATAGAGAAGGAAAATGCACATACTCCCAGGAATATGTTTTCCAGAGCTAAAATTGACATTTTATAAATAATTTCCATGTTGCAAACTTCAAACTCACAATCACAGCAATTCAGTGATATGCATTTGGCATGAGTCAGTTTCAGTTCTTAGTGCTTTTCATTGGAAATGGCATAAAAAGTAAGATTTCTTTGAATTTTTTATGTTGTGGGCTTGCAGGGGACAGAAGATGTTCTTCACTTGTAGTTGTCTAACAGTGCATGGCAGCATAAATAACGAAATGGTCATAAACCCGAGCTGCACTTCTCAGGTCACATGTTCCATTTCATTTTTAAAGAATCCAGAAACAAACTAAGCAGTTGATAACAGGTCAGTTGCAGGTGATAAAAGAGATTTTAGATGGGACATTACTTCTTCTTCCACACCTGGCATAACCACATTATATCCTTTGCAGTTGTCTTTAAGCGCTGGTGTGTTTGTTCATAAACATATGGCATAAACAATACATCGCTATCTGAATTCAAGGACACAATGCATTTTTAAAGATAGTCACCATATGCCATAGATTCCTCACTGGAAAAATATTGATGTTAGATTTTTTTTAAATTTAAACAATAAAGGCTGACTTATTCCTAACTGAAGTTTACCATTAAAATATAGTGGGTCTTGAAAAACAGGACTATTTCATTCAGTATTCAGAGATTTGATATTGGAGGGATTTAAGAATCAAGTGTGTAAAATACTCTTGAATTTATCTTATTTTTCTTTTAAATACCCCATGAAATTATGAAGACTGTTTTAGAAAAAGTGGTAATATATATATATCACATTCACACTTTCAGAATAAGCTAAAAGAAGTCTGGCACTAAACATCTTAAATTTTAATCAAGCCATTATTTTTAATAACTGTGCAGACTATAAGAGGCCAGATTTTTATCTAGTTAGCAGTTGAGGAGTCCAGTGCTTGTCTTAGACTGTGAGTAACTTTGAATCATATTAATTATAGCTGTGCTGAAATTTACACTCAAGATAATTGTAAATTTTGTTTCTAAAAATACATTATATGGACTGTTGATCCCAGGCAAATGCTAAAAAAATGCTGTATAGTTATTGTTTTTTAGATTGTTATGCATTTTGAAGCTAAGACAGATGTACAAAAAGATGCAGTTTTTATTTTGTATTGGCAGCTTCCAAATATTTAGTATCTATTTCCAAGAGCTGCAATTAGTAAAGCATCCATGGTACTGAAATCCACACATCCCACAAGCTAATTATATTTGCAAGGTCAGATTGAATACATATTTTCAGAAAAATAAAGGGTTATATAAATGTGTCTTCTACTTGGCTGTTATATCACAGTTTGTTGATCTGGAGTATAATGTGTACAATTCACAAATTTGTCTGATAACAGAAAGTGGTGTGTGATTGTGTTTATTTTACTAACCAGTATATTCACAGCAATCACTTCCAAATATCTCTCCAGTAAAGATGTGTTAATTACAAAACAGACAAGGTCTTCTATTATATTAAAGCTACTAACAAGAAGACAGCAGGAATCACACATGTAAATAGCATCATCAACCCCTATTTTAGTCCTCTGTTTTGATCTGTGAGTTGCGCATAGACCAAAGGTGCTATTAAAGACTCAGTATATGAAATAGGCAGCATTATATGAACAAAATTTATTCAACAAGAAAACAGACCTTTAACATGAATTTAACAAGCCTGAGAAATTATAAACTCTCATATGCTGCAGATTCATGCAGTGATAATAAACAAAAAAGGAAAGTAAGAGGTTTCCTTAAGCTAGCCAAACTGCTAATGGTTTTGTTATAAGCTGTCTGCTGTTGAAATGACCTCTGAAAAGTCTGAAGACACTTACACAAGGAAAAATTAAATGGTCAGAGTGGTGAAAGAGTTGCACAATGGAAGCGCATTAAAAAAACCAGAATCTACCTTCATATTTCTGGAAAACATCCCATTGGCATAGACTTTTGTTCAACTTTTTAATGTCTTTTCAGAAAGGGAATTTAGCATGAAGCTTGGAGACTGGAGTTTTTACTAAAAGATACATGCTGCATTAGGTAATTCAAGTACAATGAAAGCTTAAAATTTTTGGTTGGGAAATAATGACTTCTTACTAACAAAAATCTAAGAAATTTAGTTGGGGGTTATACTGCTTTTAATTAATCCTTAGAATTTCTTTGTTCAAAATACTGTGTCAAAGTTTCCGTTGTAGAATATGGGGTGACCGTGTTTCTGTCACCTGATTGCATCATGCTGTACTTTGAAATACACAAATGTAGAGATGAGACTTCAGCTTGTACACACCTCCAAGTGCTCACTGGGGCTTTTTTCTTGAATCTTACTGTGGCATAATTAACACCTACTTCACCCATTGCTCATTAGTACACTGGACATTAATGAGTCTATTTTTTTTTAATGTAATCCTCTAAAGGCGGGACTGATTTATGCTCACTGTGAAAAAAGCAATTGCATTTCATAGAAATAAATATGTAGGATTTATTGTTGTATTTATGTTTTTATTGCGTATTAGGTCTAAATTTAGCCTTCAGGTTGCTGAGCATGTTAGTTTCTTTAAGATGGTTGCTATAGTGATAGCAGCAAATTCCTTTAATCTTAGTGTAGTTAAAGTATTTAGTTCCCATTGGTCATTACAGTGCAACTGAGATGAAAAATATCATTTGCTCACATACTTTTTGTACCCCTCTGAGATTGTAGGAATTGCGGTTTTATCCCTTTTAAAATCATAACATTTGCGATTTGTGGTTTTAATTTTTCATACCACATTCTGTTAGATTTCTGTTTGTTCTACTTTGGAAATACTTTCATGTCATTCCTTCAGGAGGACGGATAGAGAGAGCAGTATTTTTCCAAACAGATAGTACGTGAAACATATCGGAAGTTACTTCAGGTCAGGGTTAAGATGCTAGAGGAAAATTCAGTATCGCTCGGAAATATTTTAGCAACTCATTCTCATATTTTAATGTGAAATTTGACTAATCTTGAGAACACTAACTGAAATGTTGAATTTTCTTATTGAAACAAAATTAAATAATTTTTTTTTTATTTTGGATTCTCCTTCTGTTTTACATGACTCAAGTCCCAAAAGAAATCCGTGCTGGATGATGCCATTCTTTTTGGATAAGCTCAACATTGTCTAGTGAAGCTCTTCATTAAACTGAGATCTAAAAGTGTGGCCATTAGTTATAAAGCAGCTCCTTGTCGTTCTAGTATACTGCCAAGTTCATATTCTTGCTCCTCAGGGTAAATTTTTGCTTTCTTGGGGTTTTTTTCCCCTTATGTAACTAGTTTTGGGAGAACCTGTGTGGATTTCTTTGTTGCTTTGCTTGACTTTTTAATTTATACTGCCTGTTTGTTATGGTTGGGCATTTCCAGGTGTTCATAAATTAGAGCATCTGGTTAAAATGGAATACAGAGATATATACAAAAGCTTATCCACAAGTGTTTTGAGACAGAGAAAAATCTGATAGTGCTAAAAAAGGAAAAAAACCCCAGAGTTATTTTGTACGTTACAAGAAAGAGTGTATAGATATGTAGAAACTGTTTCAGATATTTTTGAGAATAAATTCTTTTAAATGTAATTCCTTTTTTTTTTAGCATTGGTGTCAGATAGCATGCTTCTGCTGCATATTAAATCTGAATTGTGAGGGGTTTTGTCCAGAAAAAAAATATCACTGTCAACTCACTTTAATTGGGTCACAACATTTTTAATAAGACCATTTTTGGAAGGTTTTCTGCATGCAATTTTTAAACATGACACATGCAGATGGATCTGGCCAGCAGCTGAGAGTCCAGGCAACAGCTCATAGTGGCACCCAGTCACTCAACACCACTGTCTCAGCTGGGTCTCAGAAGTAAATACAACAGGTGATAAGTTGGTGGGCTCTTTCAGTTTACACCTGATAATTTATTTTATTATAAATACTTGCTGATTCACTTTATTTCCACATTAATGACCTCAATATTTATCTTGTAAACCTGCATATGTAGTTATTATTATTTGTGTAAATGGAGAGGAAAATGCTGGAACAAGGTAGGAGACTCGATATCACTTTCTCTGAAGACTTTTAGTGACAGTGGTTGATTTCTTGTTTTCACAACATAAAAGATTTGGTTCAAATCTAATTCCTCGAAATACCAAACCAGCCATATAAATGAATCTGTTGTTGCCCAACTCATAGTATAAAGTTGAAGAGAATAAAATTATAGAAAAGCTGTTAAAAGGAGATTTAAATTATTTAGTTTATTGAACTAGAGTAGCTTTTCAAACATATGCAGACAAGATGCCTGCAAAGTCTGTCTGGTACTGTTTTGTGGAGGTACAAGGCTGTACGTGCACTGGTACAGTAAAAGTCTGGAACCTAAACAAGAATTCTTATCTTGCAGTTATAACCTGTAATGGTGAGGATCCAGTAAGAGTGGGTTTGTGTGTATTGTTTGTACGTCCTTAGGTCTGTTTCACCTCATATAGGTGTTGGATAGGGGTGTGGTGATTATTGTATGGGACCGGGAAATTCTGTTTTGAAAAATTTTTGCAGACAAATTCAGCACAGGACAGAGTAAGAATCAGTGATGGGTTTACTTTATTTGTAATGAAATAGCACTGAATGCTACCTACTGTGTACCTTTAAATCATAAATGACCTTGATTTTCTTTTACTCTGTTTTTCACTCGTGAGCATGACACTGACAAGGACTTTTTAATCCATCAGACAGTTTATAGACCCTTTCGTAGTCACAAGAAGCAAAAAGCATCTGACTAGAAGGGAATACATGGGGCAAGTTCCTTGCTGGCTATAATTTTGTTGTCATTTCAAGTATTGTGGTAGTATAATTGATGTGACAGGACTGGGCTTTAGACTTGGTCCCTTAGCTTGTGCTCACTTTCAGTTTTAGTCTCTCTCTGTCATTCATTTTGATTGGATGAGATTTAGGTGACAAACATATGCATAGCTTTGAAGCTTAGAGTAAATGTACACAAAATTCAATGTTATATGATGATATAATGTATATAAAACTTCAGTTCCATGGAAAAGGTAATAATTGGTGTCACCTTACAATACAAGGTAGTGTAGTGTGCTGATCACATAGCCAGCAGGAGGCTCTTTTTTATTAATATTATAATTAAATGATTTTCTGGATAAAGGCCAAAAACAGATGAGAGTTGATTGTGCCTTGTCCACTGTTGCTTGGCTCTATTAGTTGCATTTTATAAAAAGAATTGACTTGACATCTTGTTTTTACAGGTTGTTATTGATGCCTTCAGATTGATCAATGCTAATATGATGGTCTTAGGACATGAACCAAGACAAACAACTTCAAATCTGGGTCACTTAAACAAGCCATCTATCCAGGTAAACCCAATGCTGATAGTCCTGTAAATTTCAAGATTTATTAATTAATTTGGGGGAAAGGTACCTAAAAACTGTAGGTTACAAATTATTTATTGTTCTCTATAGCATTTTTCCATGCTTTTATAATTGATGGGATTCATCAGTGGAGATATATATGTGAGGGGTTTAAAATTCAGCCCTAAATTAGCTACTTTAGTGGGAATGAATGTATTAAATGTGTACAGCAAAGATTCAAGTACAGATTTATGGAAATGCAAACTTTTAAAAATGACAATTGATGACATAACATGTGATGCAAGATAGTTACTGTTTTCAGTCCTGCAATTTAAAAACTGCTGCTTATTAACATCTCAGCTTTAAGATAAGTAACTTTAAGTTACTCTCAAGTAAATTGTGGAAGAAGTTCCCTCTTCATCTTGTCTTTTTACTGTATGTTTTTAGAGATTCTTGCTTATTATGTAATCTAGACTAAACCTGGTATTGTGTCTTAAATAATTAACTTCTGATTTTTATGTAATGCAGTAATTTGTTGGAAAAATGGTGGAGGAGAATATTCCGTGGATAAAATGAGTGCGCGATTGGCTTCTGCTGTAATGTTTCTGTTGAATACACATTTGTGAAACTTAAATATTCAAAGTTTGATTTCTAAACTTGACTTCGACTAGTAAGACAAAAGTTTTGGTCTTCATTAAAGCAAGCCTTTATTTTGAGAAGTAGCTCCTGTCCTGAAACAAGTGTTCTCTGGAGTAGTTAATGCTTGTATCCCTGTCATTCTTCTGCCTCAATGTTTTTTCCTTTAAAAACTTACCTCCTTTACTGTGTATTCTAAAAGGCATGTGTACTTGGAACCGTGAAGCCCAATCCCTGCTTTTTTGTTCTGTTACTTGAACAATAGAAGTAATATTTGCTGAATAAAAGTCCAAGAAAAAGACCATGCACTAGTTACAGCAGAACTGAAATAAAGGCTGAACTTCTGCTGTAAGAGTGCCATCCTTTATGAGGTACTAGACTGCCATACCCCTGTCTTTCAAAAGAGCAGGTTTTTTGTTATTAATGTGTTGAAACCCTTTATTTATAAAAAATGCTAGCAAAAAAAAAGTCTTTAAATTAAAGTGTCTGCTTCAGGAGGCTCTTTTTATTTTTTAATTGGTTAAAACTGCAAATAGTCATGAATATGAAATAAGGAGCTAGTACTCTTGATTGGATGTAGGCAAGCCCATGCTTGCATGTTTCAGGGCTTTTCTAACTGGGCTTTCCTAGACCATGTGTAATCCTTTCCCTTGGAAACCCCTGTAATATTGTTCAGCTTCATTATTTTAAGATCACTGTCACTACAGCATGGCATATTTTGGCCATGGGAGTTTGGGGTTTCTGTTGTTGAAGTGGGTATTTTTTGTTTGTGTTCATTTTTTGCACGGTGGCAGTGAGCTGTTGCAAGTGTCACTGTTAAGCTAAAAATCATAGTTTTAAATGACTCTGTTCTTAAAACTGCAAGGGCTCTCACAGTGTTGTGTTGCTTTTATTTTAGGACCATGAATAGAATTCTGACCCAGTTGAGGACAGAAGCAAACTAAATATTTATTTCAGCTAGGCCAGAAGCAGGAATTTCCTTAAAATCTCAGCAATAAGAATAGTAGAATAGTACATGCCTTGACTTTGTTCCTTCCTTTGTGTGTGTCTGTGTGTGTTTTTCTTGTGTTCCCTTATCAACAGCTCTTTTTACAGTTGCTTATTTTTTACATTTGTCCACTCTTTTCAAGAATGGGTTTTGAAAAGGGAGAGGAAAGGAAAGGATAGTGGGAGAAGGCAAAGATATTTGTCTAATTTTAAGAGCTTGAGAAAACTTCCTAAGTATCTCTAATGCACCCGAGTTTAGAACACCAAAATTTCACATGCAATCATTTTGAGTGGGATAAGAAGATGGTAGTGGAAACTACTTACTGCTAATAGTTTCAACTATAAATTACTTGATTGATGGTAAGACCTGTATTTTACAATTTTAATTAGAATAAGTGGACAAGTAATGGTTATCTCTAACTGCTGTTCTCATAAACATAACTGTTCAAGTAGTTTTCTGTCTTTGTATATGTGTTTGCAAAAGAAATGTGTTTAAAATGCATGTGAGAACATTTTCAGCTTTCATACAGGTAATATTGGAATGCTGAAATGTTAAGTTGCGTAAGATGCAAATGCACATTCATTTTGTATAGCTCTAAAACATATTTAAATATAAATAGGTGGAATGCCTGAAACATAAGAAATACTTACCACTAATTCAACATATTGTATGTATGATTTATCATATTTCATTTGTAAATGTATACTTCATTTATAAAATTTTATTTGACAATTAGACAATATTAATTGTGATGAGGATTATCATAGAATTTTTAACCCCCCCAAATATTAATCCAAATCACCCTTGGGTCATAAATTAAAAAAAAATAACGCACATAAACAAAATAGAAGATAGATGCATACAGCTATCACTTATCCTAATCTCAATAACTCAGGCTGTGATGTACAAGTTTAACAAATTCACAAAGGGCATAGTTATAATAAAAAAGTGGTCTTTTTTTTAATTTAAAGTTAAAAATTGGCTGTAATATCCAAGGTTGATTTGATGCACATAGTCTAACTGATAACTGAGGTCTTTACTCACTACTTCAGGTATTCTCTCTTTGTGTTGTACCTTTGAGAATGAACTGGGAATGTTGACAGTGGTTTTAAATAAATAGATAGCTAATAGTCTTTTGTTTGTAACAGAGTCCAGTATTTTAATAGAAGTGATAATCAAATTTATTGAGAGAGGAAGGATTTGAGAGAAATATGTTTGTGCATATGTATCGGTCAAATGTTTGCAGGCAGTTACCATTTTTTCTTATTATAGTTGTTACTGTGTGAAGAAAATCTGTGGTTTAGAAATAGAAAGCATAACTGTCAGTAAATGAACACTAAAAGAGAAATAGGTCCAGGTATATTTACTTGATACCTACTTGTTATCTCTGTGTATTTGTTTGTTTGTTTTTTCTTTTATTTGAGTCATGTTTGAAGGTGGTTGTATTTCAATGAGCTTTTCCCTTCTAATATTTCTTCATTTCAGTGGAGGTTAAATTTTTCTCCTGAATTTTACAGGCACTAATTCATGGACTAAACAGACATTACTACTCCATCACCATCAACTACAGGAAGAATGAACTAGAACAGAAGGTAATTGTTTTGGGTTTTATTCAGAGGACAAAGAACATTATTCAAACTGTTTAAGATTTTTGGCAATATTCTGATTTCTACTGCTGTTACTTTTCAGTAGTTGTTTTAACTGTCTTGGAGTAGATGGCTTCTCTTCCAGAAAGCACTTAGATATGTAGTCATGATGATGAAACTTTCCAAAACCACATTCTAGTAACCATATAAATACTTTGATAACACTTTTGTCCACGTATTATGGAGAGTCCTTACACTGTTCTCTGCACTTAACTGGTTTGTGCAAAGTTTCATGTTTTCAGTGATGAAGCTGAAAGACCTACTAGCTGCCTTAGTTTTTCACAGGCTAGAATTCCTGAAGCTAGGAGCTCATGTTTTCCAAAATGGAATTGTATAACCAAGGGATGTTGGGGTTTTATTGGCTATAGTCACTTCGACAGAAGGTACTTCAAGTTGATATGAATGGAGCTCCCCAAGACTTTGCTGAATATGAGGAAGTAGTCATGTCCTGCATTTACAGAAGAAATATTATTAAGTGACTTGCAACAAATGTTGTCTGTTCCTTTTGCATCAAACTGCCTCAAGCGAAATCTAACCTGGCCATCAGAACCAGGAAAAGAAACCAGGGGCTGGGGATGGGAGGAAAGAAAGAAAGAGAAAGGTTTATTTATCATCTACAGAAGTTAATTCTTGAAAAGCCAGATTCTGTCCTCAATTATACCTGTGTATGCTTATAGCCTTGCTAGGATTATAAATTGATCTCGTAGCTGAAGTTTATGATAAGATGATCAGAATAGGTTTTGCACTTAATTTGGACTTTTAGAGAGTTACAAGTAATAATAAGAAAAAAAAATTAATAATGGAAGAATATCTGTGCAAATCAGGGAGTTAGAGAGAATTTGTGAGATGCACAACTGTTTTTAGGGCAGTATCAGACTTTCAAGACCTCACCGTTACTGAAAAGAATAATGGATTCAACAAAACCCGCTCTCTCAGGAAATATCTGTGAAGCTTCCAGGGGTTATTGTTTCCATTCAAATGCAACAATATGGCAAATCCAATCTTCTCTGAAGTTCCAAGTGTGTATTTTCTTCATTGACTTTACATAAGTAAGTTATTACCTTTGCAAGTGGGAGAATAATCTTGACCGAGTTAGGAAGACTTTAATCTGTGAGGCAACAACTCTCTCTCACATCTTTCATAAGGCAGCTTCGTACATATCTCAAACCCCCCTCGTGGCGGTGGTGATCTGTTGTCTCCATCTGTGGTAAGAAGAGTACATGCTTCATGTATTAGATTAGGAGCTCATCACACCAAACCATAATTTTAAAATCAAGATAGCCTAGCTAAACTGTCCATATGCAGTTTGCCTACGACTCCTTCTGTCAGTAGCTAAGATCTTGCTAATACAAATTATGACACAAACTTTCAACTCAGTTCATGTGTTTCAAAGCCAGGTTTCTTTGAAAGCTCTAATAGGATGAAACAGGTACTTTTATTCAGCTGATAGTGGTTACAGGTTTTCCCAGTTCTCAAAGATGTCTAGTAAATGTTTGCAAATGGAAGGTAAACTGAAACTTCTTGCTGAAAGGGTTCTCGCTACAGTCCTCAAGCATGCAGGAGATCCATAAAATATGCTTTCTTTATTCATGAAAATACAGAAATTGCCTTTGTAGCTATTCCTTCACTCTTTCAAGAATGACATCCGTGTCAAGTAAGGCATTTCAAATATTTCTAATAGTGCCTGCGTTTACCACCGTCAAAACTCTACAACACTTTATCATGTTATTAGGGCTGTTTATTTTGTAGGAGGACAAAGACACAAGAAGTCATGCTTTGCTTGCTTAGAAAGTTCACTTCATAACTCTGTCAGTTGCATGCATATAGATCAGATAAGTAGTGAATGAATTATTGATTATGAATTTAATCCAAACATTAAAATATTTTTCAGTTTTGTCAGAGGGCAGAAGCTTTAACTATTCCTTATTTGGCAGCTAAAGTATTCACCTTTCTGTTAGCTCTTCTACAATGCTGTTGTGCATTCTCAACCTTCAGCAAAAATACGAAATCCCAGAAAGCAAACCTTCATATTCCTGTCAAAGTAAATGTGGCCCAGGTCTCCATGCCTCATTTTCATATTTAGAGTTCAAGAAGTTTGATCTTGAAAAATGCATGCACAATCTATTATCTACGCTAGCAGAATAGTTCATGGTTGTACTTCCTCTATTTAAACATTGATATTGTAAGATCTTTTTTTAAATTATATTCTTCTTATTATAAATTGGGTTTCTGTCAAAGAGATCTTCATTGTATTCTGAAAGTATTTTCTGATGAATGCTCTAAAGTGGTTTTCTTTTGCAGATGTTGCTAAATTTGCATAAGAAGAGTTGGATGGAAGGTTTGACACTTCAGGACTACAGTGACCATTGCAAACTCAATGAAACAGTAGTGAAGGAGATGTTAGAATTAGCTAAGAATTACAACAAGGTATTCATATCTTATAATGATAGTATAACTGCAGCTGTGTTTATGAAGTGAAAAAACTATTTACTTCATTTCATAAGGAGTTGATCATCGCAAATTTTATTCAGAATGACTGTGGTTCTTAGTAATCAACTGCACATCATTTCTGTCTGAAGCTGCCTATATTAGCTTTGCCACCCGACTTTTTACCCTAAGCTGTCAAAGTGTTTTAAGTACATATTTTGCTTTGAAATATGAGTAATCACATCAATTTTGTATTTTTACTTACTGAAGAGAATATAAGATTCCTGTAGATCAAAATAATCAGTTAATCATATTTTTCAATTCTTCAGTCAAGGACTGTTTGATCACTATAGCACAGTGAAGGTTATCTATCTGTATCAGTCCAGTAGATAGATAAATAATAAATATTTAGAACACATTCCAGAGCCCAATTCAATTTTCTTGTTAGATAAGAAATTTGTTATTGGTGTTGTAAGGAAGAGGAATCACAGCTACTTTTACTGTTTTAATACTGGCACTTAGACTTAGAAATATTTCCTAGAAATACTTGATCTCAACGAGAACTCTAGGAGCAGTAAGCGTGTCAGTCAGTCTTGATGAGTGCTGGGTTTTTTAACTTCTTAGAAGTCCTTAAAACCAAAATTCATTATTACGTTCACTTTTGGTTCTGCTTTACTGGTTTAACTATGTTCAACTATCTTTAACTTTTGATACTACTCATTTCAGATTTTTGCTCAGTAACAGTTTTGTGAATATCTGACAATAAAACCATTCATGAATATTTGCCTTGATCTTTTGCACTAACACTTGGTAATTAAAACCACGTCTGCTGAAAAGCTGAAGTACTTTTCCTTTTGACTTTCTGAAATGTGTTGCTGTTTGATTTTTTTTTTTTTTTTTTTTTTTTTGAGAAAGAGAATTGTATTTTGAGAATCTGTGGCTTGGGGAGAAAGTAAATGAAATCTGAAACACTGACCTTTTCTGTGTTTCTTTCACAGGCTGTTGAGGAAGAAGATAAGATGACACCTGAACAGCTGGCAATAAAAAATGTTGGCAAGCAGGTGAGGTGTGATGAATTAGAGTGAGGTGGAATGATATGCTTCGTTCATTCTAAATACTAATTTTTTTACATGTGCGTAGGTGATTTTAATTCTACGTGCATGATATTCTCAACACTTTAAGTAATAAATTTATTTTTGTTGAAGGTTGAGTAAGGAACTGGGCTTTTGACTATAGGTAACCGACAGAATATCTGCAAGCCACATTCTACACGTGTTTGTATTACATGCTGAGGAGCAGTGTTGAGATTTGGTTTTTCTTTTTTCTTCTTCTTTTGTTTTAACTTCTTCTAAGAGGCATAAAGACATCCAAGTCTGTGTCAGGGAAGCCCAAACTGTGGAGGCTTTTAAAAAGTAGTAATCATGGAAACAAAGGTGGGAGTGTTATTTATACATTATCGTGGCTAAAGAGCCAGCTCACCCCAGTCCTCAGTTCACAAACACACTGTCAGTGCTGTGCTCCGATCCACACACAGGCAAGTAAGCTGTGTTCCTTTGTGTTGGTGCTTGAGGAAAACACTTCAGGGCCATAGCTGAAACTGAAAACACCCACTCGATTCATTCCATCCCTTTGCAATGTCAGGATATAATGTCTTTATAGATAAAGACTCAACAGAAAACTATTTCTGTATTTTATTTCGACATAAAGATTGAGGAAATATGCTTTTGTGACCAAGAGGGGAGCAAAGCAAATTTGTAAGAGCTTGTGTTCAAATTTAAGAAGGACAATGGAAACAAGAAATAGCTTTTAAAATATCTAGTGTGTCCTTAAAGAACCAGTATTTATTGTATTGCTAGTAGCAGTAGAAGAATTTAAAGGATTCTGGATTGCTCTTATGTGTCAGCTTCTAGCAGCAATGTCATAACACATCTGCACTATTGTTCAGTCACTCGTGTATTTCTGTAGCATTCAGAACAATGGAGTTTATGCACACCTACACATACATAAATATATACATATAAAATATGTAAGAAGGGTTGTATTTTAAGGGTTATGAAGTCATCTCAAACAGAACTTGAGCTTCACTAGCTGTTACGCATACATGAAAAAAAAAATCTGTCTTGATACAGTTCTTCAAAAAGCAAAGAAATTTTTTCCTGTTAAAATTTTGAAGTTTTCTTTAAATTAAAAAATTGTTTAGTGAAGTAATTTTCAAGTGGGTTTTTGATGGAACTTAGATAAAAAAACCTTGTAAACAAAGAGCCTCTCACAATAGGACTATAATGTTATTAGGTGCTTGATTTATTAGGAACAGAAAGAATATTGGTGTGATCTTTGAAAATGAGTTACTTGAGAAGGAAAGCTCACACAGATTTCCTAGCATGCTTCTATGTAAACTTAGATGGGTTCATTACATTTTGACAGTAATTCTTTTTTAAAATACTTCTAATTCCCATGCATGATTGTCTTCCATATTTTGATTTCTTTACACAAAAGAATGCTACAATAATACTATAATGAATTTTAGAGATTTTTTTAAATGTGCCTGATATTTTTGCAATATTTGGAGATTAATTACTCAATATCAATTGTGAAATTGAAGAAGTGCATGAATATGATTTTCAACCAGAATAATCTCATTGTTCTATGCAGATGCCCACAAATGCCCACATCAATTGAGTAATGGTGTGTGGGGATGTGTATTTTCAGAAAACTGCTCAGACTTAACATTCAGTTTCTCAGAACATTTGAACAGAGCATTGTACATGTTTTGTGGGTATAGATATGCTAATTTTCTTGCAGTCAACACAACTATTCAAAGACTGTGTTAGATGATGCTTGAGGCTTTACAGGATTAGAACACACATTTGTGCAAAGATCTGAAAACAAATTGCAATGTACCAGAACTAAGATTAAAATATTGGCCTTAGTGAGATGTATAGTAAATTTCACATATTGTGTGTTGTCCTTAAAACTCACAGCTGTCATGGTTACTCTTCAGATGCTGGATAGAAATTTACTTCCTAAACCTATCCTCAACTTAACTGTTAGTATGGACAAATAAAATCTTCTTCATGGAAATTCAGTCATTTGGTAGGTCTTGTTAGAATGGAAAATGTAGGAGCATTACTGGCCTGTGTTCACTAACTCATGGACATCTTAAGTAGTCCTGAAATACATGAAATTCTTCAGAGATGTGTTTCAGTCATTCCTCTCATGGCATCCTTTGTATTTCAGGACCCCAAACGTCATTTAGAAGAGCATGTGGACGTGCTGATGACCTCAAACATTGTCCAGTGTTTAGCTGCTATGTTGGATACAGTTGTATTTAAATAACCAATTTACCGTTTGTGATGCTTTCTGTGTATATTTGTTTATTGTTTCTAATACTCACAAAACAGAGACTGTTGAGGCTCTATTTGATTAAACAGAGACATCTGACTTTTGCAATGTAAGCACATCACTATAACACCTTTCAGTCTCTAATTGTGCATTTGCTTCAATTTCTTTATGTCAGGGTCCTCACAGATTACAAAGTATTCAAGAACACCACGTGGGCAGAAATGTATTACATTTTCATTTAATATTTGGGGGGAAAATCAGTAATACATATATATTTTGATTGTTGCAACTTAATAAAAATACATTTACAAACCTGTTTTAAGTTCTGGGCAATCTTTTTTGAAAAAGAACAGGAGGAAATAAGAGAGTAGAAAAAGTATGATTAAAGACTTGTTTCTACCCACTGTAAAACTACTGAGATATTAATTACTAGGACAGCAAAAATTCTCTAATGGAATTTGGCTCCCATTGATTACCAGATACTCTCATGGAGATTTAAAAAAAAAAGAAAATAAACCACAAAAATTGTAGTAGTGCTTAATTCTGAGGATGTACAAAACCCAAAATGCTGAAAATTCCCGTCAGCTCCCTTTGAATATTATTCAAACCCTAATATCTACAGAAGACAACTGACCTTAAAAAAATTAATTCAGTTGCTGATAACTGAATCACACAACTCTCACAAGTGGTGTCATAAATAGCAGTATTCTGAGAATAAACATTAAAGTGATAGAGGCTGTTTTAGGTTACATGAACTCCCGTGAAAGAGAACATACACGAGATGTCCGTATATATAAATATATGGAAAGAGTCCCAACTAGAATATGACATTTAAAACCATTTCCACTGACTGGAGAGGGAAACACAGGAAGGCAGGTGGGTTGGCTGCTTGGTTTGAAGCAGGCAAAGCCAAATAACTGGGTTTAGGGTGAGGCTCTAGGTTTTGGGCAGGGGGCTGGTTGGAATTTTTTGTTGGGGGGGTGGGAATTCAACTATTGGATGGTACTTAGACTGATTTGATTTTGTGTCTGGACAGAAGTTTCATTTTTCCGTTTACTGTTGTTTGTTTTTTTTTAAATAAATGACAATAATAGTGGCAAGCAAATATTTTAAAACTAGATACATTTCTTGTTGAAGATGATTTTTTAAAAATTTGACTTCTTGTTTGCATACTAAAGGAATAACCCATAAAATTGTCTTATTTTCTGGTTTATGCCCATTATTTTTCTATTTACTTACTCCTTACCATTCAAAGATTTTTCTTTTGTTTGGAATTTCTTATTTAGGCCTTTTAATTTACTATTTTAGAATAACTCTCTCTCAAAGTATATTTAGCATGCACTTACTTCAGAGGGAAACATGCAGATTTTTGCAGCTGCCCTCCTTATGGCCTTCCCTCTGCCCCCACAGTAGGCAGTGGAATATCAGGCTGGGAAAATGGAGACATACCAAACCACATTTGCCTGAGTGTAGTTAAATTGAAGTACTTTCTGGCGATTTACACTGAAAACCTGCGTGTCCTTGAAGAAGGCTGTATTTGGGCCTTGCTGTTGTGGGATATGGGCACCCCAGGGTGAGATGGGGCAGGAGCTGATTGGGGGACCTGCCCTGGGGCTCGTCTGCCAGTGGGGCTCTGCATCCTTGCCGCTCTCTACTCCCACGCGCACGTGTAACACCACGAGGGAGACAGAGTTTGGCAGGTCGTGGGTAACATGGCACTGCAGAGCAGAAGAGGAGCTAGCGCAGTGCTGCAGTGTATACATGCGTGAGAGGCTGGTGTAAGCAGGGAGACAAACCAGTGAGTCTTGCATATTCTAAATTAATTTTGACAAATGTACATCTTGCAGAGGGTAGCTGAAGGGAGTCTGTTGGAGATGCAGATCTGTAGTATAAGCTTGTGCTGTGGTACCCTGCTTTCTGTTCACTCCTCAGTTTGACTTGGAGGCACAATTTTCCATTTACCAAGATGTTTCATGAATAATAAAAAGGTAGTTTTTTGGGGCATCTTTCCTTATATTTGTCCAGTGCTTTAGAGCTACACAAAGGATTTGGAAGAGTGTGTTTATGCGGTAACCTGAAAAGCAGCAGCCCATATACCATCTTGGAGGAAGAAAGAGGTTTTCAAGCAGCCTCCTTCTGAGCCTCCAGCCGCAATGGAGCAGACCTTCATTAGCAGCTTGACCCCTTGTCACCTGTCAACGCGAAGGACGGGCATATTGTATTAGCAAACCTCTCTACATTCTATGACGATTCTGTAACACCACCTGCCATTGCATATCCCCCTATTATACCAGTTTAGGAGTTGTGCTCTGAAGATTTTTGGCATATATTAGCACTTCCATGTGATTGGCAGCATACCACTGAATTCATTGCAGCTCTGCATCTATATGGGTGTAGCTCTGTAATTCAGGGCAGCATTTCCGAGGGTTTATCTGCGTTTTGATCCATCTCCTGCCTGTATAAGTCCATTACCTTTCCGTTGGTTCAAGCAGGGAAAGGAAAGGGTGAGCACGATGGTGAAGCAAGTGTCAGAAACATTAGTTAGAACTGATAATAATAAAACTATTTTCTTAGCACTGAAAGGAGAAGGTAGTGTATGGAAAGTTGCATGCACTGTACTACCTGACTGTGACTAGAACAGTGAACTGCTTGCTTTTTGCTTCATAATTTATCTTATTAGAATCATTTCCTTGCAGAGAGAGTGTGTATGTTGGCATTTATGAAACACTAAATAACTGAAGTAGCTCACAGTTAAGCAAATAAAAGTAAATGACCACGAGATGAGAGCATTCTGACAAGTCATCCTGGTTCTAGTCTTCTCTGGATTTGAGTTTGCAAAAGTTTCAGCCTGGCTTCAGGCAATTGTGCGATTGTTTGGTCTTATTATGTGACAGTTCAGACCGCATTAGTTATCAGTTGAATTTGAAAACGGCTGCTGATGTCACTTGGGAAGAGATGTGGTCTGTAAAATACCTGAAGTCCAAACCGCTAAGGGGACAATACTGAGAAAAATGGAAGAGGAGAGGAGAGCTCCTCCCTGGGTAAAAATAAAACCCAAAATCCAACCACCCCCCCCCCAAAAAAATATCAACAAAACAAGAAAAACCAAAACTTGTGCTTTTAAAAACTCTCAAGCTTCTCTAGGAAGGGAAATTGAGACTGGTGCTTGGCAAAGGAGGGGTGGCGAGCGGGTCCCCTGAACTCAGGCGCATCTTCACGCCTTGGATGGTCCCGCTTTCAGTAGCCCGACGCTCTACCAGGAACACCGCGGGACCCGCGGGCCGGTCCCTCCGCTAACTGGGGGTCTCCGCAGCCCCCCGAAGGGGCGCGGGCCTCGCCCCCCCCGCCCGGGTGTCACCGGGGCCGCGGCCGCCGCTCTCCCCTGGGCTCGGCCACGACCGCGGCTCTGCCGAGACACCCCTGGGCAGAGGGTGCCGGCGGCTCCTTCCGCAGCACCCCCGTGGTTTGGGCTTCTCCGCTACGCCCGAAGCTGCCGACCGAGCCGGGCCGGGGCCGCGGCTCATGGCAAGGGTGCTACCAAAAATCGAGGGCTGTCCGCGGGACCGAGCACGGAGGGGAAAGCAGGCAGCGGGTGGAAAGAAATCCGGAGCAGGATGGGAGGTGGACGCCTTCCACGCTGTTTTGCTGATAATCTCCGGCATTACGGCTCCCAGATAAAATATTTATTTACTAAAGAACCCGTAAACATCGCAGCAAATACATTAGGGCACTTCGGCTGCGGGGCTTATGATTATTTCAGAAGTTAAAAGAGATGATACGCGGCCGCTGTCAGCGGGGATGGAGGGTGTATTTTCCCCCGCAAAGCAGGCACGGGTGGGAAGGGTGGGGGCGTTGTGCCGGGGGTCGCTCAGAAGAGGTGGGGGAGAGAGGCTGCGCCCCGCTGGGGACAAACCGCGGGAGTGAGCTGAGGGCAGCGGCTGCCAGGGCCGGCGCTCCCCTCGTAACTGGTCCCCGAAGCCCCCAGGACCCGCTCTCCATCCTGACGCACAAAGGTAGAGGACACGCGCGCAATATTTGGGGAATCGTAGGGTTTAGATTTATTTTCCAGCCGTAGTCAAAAAAAAAAAAAAAAAGCTGGAAAGGTCACATAATAATGAGCTCTCACAGCAAACACACTCTTCCCTTCCCCCTTTCCCTTCCTTCTATCTCACAATAAAATCATCTCCTTCAATTTGCCATGATCATCGCGACCAGGAGCCAGGTGATTATCCTAATTAATGTCTATCTAATTAAATTACTGTCAGCGGTTAACCAATGGCAGAAGCCGTTTCATCCTCTCCACAAGCAGCAAGATCAAAAGTGAGTCTTTCCTGATTGCTGCATAGTGTCAATTGGCCAATCTCTTCTCCCTGGGAAGGGAGGAAGGGAAAAAAAAAAAAAAAAAAAAAAAAAAAAAAAAAAAAAA